>NC_090443.1:921115671-921418566 GCF_031143425.1 Pleurodeles waltl | reverse complement strand
GTAAAAAACAAATTACGCTAATGTGTCAGTAAGATGGCACTAGGGGATCTTAAATATGTCCCAAACTGTGTAAAAATTTCAAGTATCACAAAACAGTAATAAAACAAAGGAAACAGTTTAAAAAATCAAAACCAATTTATAAAAATGGGAAATATTTTTATCTTTAATTTGACACCAAAACGCATAAAATCAGATAAGGGGAACAAGAGATATGAATGTTAAAATAATGAATGTTTTTTTAGAGCATAGAAACTAAAAGCGTCACTCAAGATATCTGGTCGCATGACGACCAGGGCAAAGTCAAAGTTTAAGGCCGACCACGATGGAGCCCTGCTCAGCTACAGCATGCAGGAGGCCTCGGTCAAAAGTTTACCTTTGCACTTAGTCTTTTTCTTGAAGATTTTCTTCAGTGGGACGAAGTCCCCAATCTGATCCAACCTCCCTGGGGCACTCTTCGGATACGCATTGCAGGAGACCTCGGTGAAGAATTCTACCTTCAGACTTAGACAATTTTTCAGGACAGAAATCTTCATTCAGGTTGGAGCTGAATCTTGAGTCGATGCCCCTGGAGCCCTCCTTGGATACGCTACATGGGAAATCCCAGTCAACCTTTTACGTTCACTTTTTTGGAGCTTTTTCTTTCTGACGGGGGGTCGACCCTCCACAGCCAGCCAATTTCGATGCAAGGTTGTCGGATCACCTTTCCAGTAGCCCCCGGTGAAATCCTGGAAGTCTGGGCTCCAGAGCCTTTTAGCAGGACGGACCTGCAAGTCAGGCCGGGTCGCGGTTGAGGTAAGACGGCTTGACTCACTACGGTGGGTCGGTCCTTTTATGGAGCTTTTTACCAAAAGTTCTCCAATCTTTTCCAAACTTCTGGATCTTTTTCCAGGAGGTCTTTGAAGGTCCTTTGGGAGACTACAGCGAACCCCAAGGTTCCAGAAGTTCTGAGTTCCTCCTTGAGGGCTAGGACTCCAACTCCCAGAATGCACCTGGCTCAAACGCCAAAATGACCACTGAACAGTGGTCAGCTGGTCAGTTCCTTCAGTATTCGATGCAGGGGACTCTGGTTAGCTATTTTTCACTGGTAGCAAGCAGGGAGTCCCTGGCAGTTGAAGCCAGGCAAAGTCTTTTTTGTGGTGACGCCTAAGCTTGCAGCTGGTGCAGTCCTTCAGAGTGCAGTGTCCAGGTCAGGGGTCCAGCAGGGCAGGCCTTCTTCTTCTGATGTTGTACCTTGTAGGGATCTGAGGTGTGGGTGCAGCCCTGCCAAATTTATCCTTACTCCTGGGGTGAAAAGCTGGCGGACCCAACTGTACAATCAGAGGCAGGACACCACCCTCTTGGATGACCACTTCCTGGGAAGTGCAGCAAAAATCAATCCCAGGGAGCAACATTCTTTAAAAATCCAAAATGGTTGAAACTGAATTTTGGAGGTTAGGTCTGGCTGAGCCCACCCACTGGTGTAGCTAAAAATCCTTAACACACCCCTCTCCTGCCCTCTCCTAATCTAAGCAAGAGGGCACCTGGTTGTCTGGGTTTGCAAGAAATGGGGGAGGTCCTGAGCTGCTCCAAATGCCCTTCCCTCCTTTGAAGACCAGTTTGGCTGCTCTTCCCCCATCATGTTTCACCATCTACTGAGGCAGATCTCCTTACCCAGGCACATTCTTTGTCTTCAGGCCAGGTCACATCACACCTCATCAAGGCAGCCTGACAAGGCTGCCAGAGGCTGGCGAATCAGAGAAGGGCACTACAGAGCTGAAGTTGGCAACTTTCAGGTAGAGTTCTAAAACTCTTTCCCTGAACTAGTTATATTAATTTTTACAATGGCAAGTTGATGCATTTATTATAACAATACGTTTGATACCAAACTTGAAATATCTAGTTCCTATTGGCACTTTATTAATTAAAATAAAGTGTCCCCATTTTAGCCTATGGAGCCCATTCACACATTGAGGAAAAACCAGATTTGGCTATCTTACCTCACCAGGGTTTATAAAACATTTTTATAAGGTCCCTGCTTATAGTTACATAGCACACAGCCCTAGGGCACTTAGGGCACACCTTAGGGGTCAGTTATATGTAAAACATAAGGTAGTTTAAGACTTTGGAAGTACTTTTAATTCCAAAGTCGAATTTGCACATAACTGTATTTTAAAAGCAGCAAGCAAGGCAGGTCTGCCTTTAGAATTTCACTGGGCATCTCAGCAGTGCACCTATGGGTACACTACCTATACTGGGTCCCTAAACCTACATGCCTTACCATATACTAGGGACTTATAGGTAGATTGATACTGCCAATTACAATTAGCCTAATTTGCATATCCACTTTACACAGAGCACTGTCCCTGGGACTGGTAAACAGTACCCAGGACACAGCCAATAGTCAGTAACCACCAGTATCTGTCCAAAATATTTGGGGTTGACCAGGGCGAAAAGGGGAACTTTCCTACATCAAATCATTGAATTAATTACAATTCAATACAGTTATCAATGTGGCCTCTCTGAATACATGCAAATGAGATTAGAAACTTAGGCCCATACCGCTTCTCTCCTTTAGTGTTGCAAAAGAATACCCTTTGAGCTCAAAACATAGCAGGACATTTCCAAATTATGCCTCCTACAACTCACAGCCTGAGTATACTTGAGCCTTTTTAGATAATGTTTGTATGAACTTCCCTATAAATTCATCTAATAAGCTATTGTTGGACCTGGCTTTTTTGACAGTGTCATCCCCAAACTTTTTGCCTCCTTCCTCCTATTTTTTCTGACCTGTTGTTGTTGGCTTTTTAACTCTGGGCACTTTACCACTGCTAACCAGTGCTAAAGTGCATATGCTCTCTGTATAAATTGTACTATTGATTGGTTTATCCATGATTGACTATTTAATTTACTTGTAAGTCCCTAGTAGAATGCACTATATGTGCCTAGGGCCTGTAGATTAAATGCTACTAGTGGGCCTGCAGCACTGGTTGTGACACCCACTTCAGTAGCCCCTTAACCTTGTCTCAGGCCTGCCATTGCAAGGCCTGTGTGTGCAGTTTCACTGCCACTTCGACTTGGCATTTAAAAGTACTTGCCAAGCCTAAAACTCCCCTTTTTCTACATATAAGTCACCCCTACGTAACCCCTAGCGCAGGGTGCTGTGTGGGTAAAAGGCAGGACATGTACCTGTGTAGTTTATATGTCCTGGTAGTGTAAAACTCCTAAATTCGTTTTTGCACTACTGTGAGGCCTGCTCCCTTCATAGGCTAACATTGGGGCTGCCCTCATACATTGTTGAAGTGGCAGCTGCTGATCTGAAAGGAGCAGGAAGGTCATATTTAGTATGGCCAGAATGGTAATACAAAATCCTGCTGACTGGTGAAGTCGGATTTTATATTACTATTCTAGAAATGCCACTTTTAGAAAGTGAGCATTTCTTTGCACTTAAATCTTTCTGTGCCTTTCAATCCACGTCTGGCTAGGTTTAGTTGACAGCTCCTTGTGCATTCACTCAGACACACCCCAAACACAGGGTACTCAGCCTCACTTGCATACATCTGCATTTTTAATGGGTCTTCCTGGGCTGGGAGGGTGGAGGGCCTGCCCTCACACAAAGGACTGCCACACCCCCTACTGGGACCCTGGCAGACAGGATTGAACTGAAAGGGGACCTGGTGCATTTCTTAGCCACTCTTTGAAGTCACCCCCACTTCAAAGGCACCAGTTAGTATAAAACAGGGCCTCTGCCCTACCTCATCAGACACTTGCTGGAGAAGAAACCTGAACCAGAACCTGCATCCTGCCAAGAAGAACTGCCTGGCTGCCTAAAGGACTCACCTGACTGCTTTCTACAAAGGACTGCTGCCTTGCTGTTGCCCTGTTGCCTTGCCGAACTCTTGTCTTGCTGCTGAAGTGCTCTCCAAGGGCTTGGATAGAGCTTGCCTCCTGTTCCCTGAAGTCTCAGGACCAAAAAGACTTCTCTTTTTCATTTGGACACCTTGTGCGGCCAAAAATTAGACGCACAGCTTTCTCCGCAGTGAAAAATTCACCGCACGCCGATCCGGAAAGACGCCGCTCGACGCGACGCCTGCGGTGCGACCAGAACTTCGACACACGGCCTCGCCTGGACAAACGCCGCCCGACTCCTGAAAGGAAATTGACGCGACGCCTGCCGTGAGGGAGAAGATTCCACGCACAGCCCACCGGAACGACGCGCAGCCAGAAAACAAGCCTAGGATTCCACGCACAGACCGCAGGACATCTGGTAACCCCGCGAACCACAGAAAGAGACTGTCCGCGTGCCGGAAAACGACGCCCGACTTCCCCGCATGAAAAATAACGACGCAAATCCGTGTGTGCAGGGGAGAAATCTACGCACACACCATTTTTCCACGTATCTCTTCTTCTGCGGCCCTTTGCGGAGATTTTCCACTTTAAACCAAGTACTTTGTGCTTGAAGGAGACTTTGTTTGCTTTTTAAAGACTTAAGACACTGAAGGGGTCATTTTGACCCTGGCGGTACTAGACCGCCAGGGCTAAAATGACGGAAGCACCGCCAACAGGCTGGTGGTGCTTCCTGGCCTATTTCGACCTTGGCGGAAGCGCTGCCCAGGGGATTACGAGTCCCCGACCGCCAGCCTTTTTCTGGCGGTCTGAACCGCCAGGAAAAGGCTGGCGGTACGGGGAGTCGTGGGGCCCCTGGGCAGTGCAGGGGCCCCCTGACAGGGCCCCATGCAGCTTTTCACTATCTGCTAGACATTGAAAAGCGCGACGGGTGCAACTGCACCCGTCGCAAGGCCGCAACACCGCCGGCTCCATTAGGAGCCGGCTCCCATGTTGCAGCCCACATCCCCGCTGTGCCAGCGGGTGGAAACTTGTTTCCGCCCGCCGGCCCAGCGGGGATGTCCAAATGGGCACCGCGGGAATGCGGCTGCATTGGCGGCCGCCCAGCGGTTACAGCTTGTGACCCCCTTTATATCACTTTTCAGTGATATCTCTACAATTTCACATTGCATCTTTATTCGTTTTGACCTGCTAATATCCAGATAAATATTATATATTTTTCTAAACACTGTGTGGTGTATTTTTGTGGTGTATTTTTGTGGTGCTATATTGTGTTATTGTATGATTTATTGCACAAATTCTTTACACATTGCCTTCTAAGTTAAGCCTGACTGCTCGTGCCAAGCTACCAGATGGTGGGCACAGGATAATTTGGATTGTGTGTGACTTACCCTGACTAGAGTGAGGGTTCTTGCCTGGACAGAGGGTAACCTGACTGCCAACCAAAAACCCAATTTCTAACAGCTATTAAATAGAATGGGACACAGTATCCTGTATCCCATTTTTTTCCCTTGACAGATAATAGATTTTTATCCTGGATACTTTGTGAATGAGACTATGCAAAATCAACCAGTACCAAAGCAATGATACCTGTACCACTGCGACTTTTATTATCTGACCTAAAGTGGAAAATCACTAAAATCACAATTGGTCTCAATAAAGAAAAAATATAAACCTGTGTGAACAGGATGACTTATGTAGGGTACTCAGTCGGTGGATTTTTCTCATTACCACCATATCATATACTGAAATTATTTTCCAGGCACACTACTACCAGTCCAGGTCATGTGGACAATGGGGACCACAAGACAGAGAGACATACACTTTAATGTTCTCATCAGACCATATAGGCCAGACCTCTAATTATGTCACAGTAATTGGAGTAATTTTGGTAATTTTTAATTACTCTTTGAGGAAGCATTACTGATAATTATGTGATTACTCGAACCTGCATAATTAAGAGTCATTTGAGGGCGAAAACCCCAATATGACAGCACATTTAGAGAGCGCAAGCAGTCGCTTATGCTCTCTATTTGTGTTCTGCTGCATTTAGCACTGTTTATTAGCACAAAATGCATCCTCACGTCCATTTTAAATTACTCTTCTTACATAATTCAAGTGGAATATCCTGTGGAATTTTTAGGTAACCCTATGTAATTACTCTACACTGAATTATGCAAGCTACACCCACCCCTTAGTATCTTCAGGTTATCATGAATTTAGAAATTCTACATTATACAAATACATGATTAAATGTGTTATGCCATCATAAAAGCAAATTATGGCAGTTGTTTACAGTCCTTTGCAAACAATTAGGTACATAAATTCCTCAGTGCTATTAACATTTGCATTGATTTTTGCACCTACTGTAGTTATCTCTAGAAAAAGTGCAAACTGTACCTATGACTATAGTGCATCTATTATTTTTACAGTTTTTCTGGTTTTCACCCACACTTACCATCTGCTAAAATCATGAATGTTCCCTCACTTAACACCTGCTAAAATCATGAGTTGGCTTGTTTTAACATTATCACCCACATATATACAACTTTAGGATTTGTTTCATTCATAAGATATGGTCTTTTTCATTTCATAGATTCTGTTTTCCTTTGTTCGTCTCCAATTGCCAAGCGACCCTGTGTTAGTACGGCTTTTGGGACTTGCCTTTATCTTGCAAAAAATAAATAGCTACTTTAAATTAATTTGATAAATGACTTGACAATTTGAATCTTTACAGACACATTTTTCCAATCTCTCTATAAAAGATTAGGTTTGGCTATGTATAGTACAACATCTGCTTATGTTTCTGTGCTCAAAAGTACAAAATGACTGTGGGGTCAGGTAGGCTGTTGAGGTGCCTTAATAGTGAATAAAACTGAGGTTTAGTAAAATCAAAGTAAAACAATGCAGCACATACATCTGCCTTGTGTGACTTTTAATCAATCAATCAAGCAGTAGATTTGTAGAGTGCTTCTTATCATCTGTGAGGGTATCCAGGCACTGACAGTGTCCAGTTGGTTAGCCGAATAGCCAAGTCTTGAGCTATGGAGCGAACTGGCTCCATTCTGTTAGTTGGATGTCTGTGGTGGTAGCAGGTGATGTGTTGCTTGAAGAAGTAATTGGCCTTGGGCTGTGGTTTGATGTGTCTGTATATGTTGGCGAGCTACGGATGGAATTAGTTCGCAAGGTTGTTGCAGAGTTCCTGTGGGGGGGGGGGTATATTGTTTGCTGCAGCTGAGGTGTTGGAGAATTCTTTGGCAATGTTGAAGAGTTCTTTGCTGTTATTGGAGCTTGATTTGATGAATGAGACTGGAGCTTTTTCTTTGAGTTTCTCAGGTGTCTGTGGTAAAGATTGAGGGCTGTCTTGAAGACAGTCTTGTTATTTGTGTCCTTGCTGGTGTGTCATCTCCTTTCAAGTTGTTTACAGAGTAATTTAGTGGTTCTGAGGTCTTCAGTGTACCAACTAGCATGCTTCGTGGACCATCTGTGGGTGTTATTGCCGATGGGAGCAATGTTTTTTGCGCAGTTGGTGATACAATTGTTGATGTTTCTGGTGTTCTGGTCTAGGTTGTTGGAAGAGATGGTTTGAGGCCATTGATCCATATGTCTTGTGGTGGGGGCAGGCAGGGGGTGGAGGTTTGTGAGCTGATGATGTTGGAGTGGACAATGGAGTAGTCAGTCCAGATGAGTTCCATGGTGTGGCTGTCCTTGATGCAGTCGCTGGAGGTGAGGATTGGGG
Source organism: Pleurodeles waltl (assembly GCF_031143425.1). Classification (NCBI taxonomy): domain Eukaryota; kingdom Metazoa; phylum Chordata; class Amphibia; order Caudata; family Salamandridae; genus Pleurodeles; species Pleurodeles waltl. The sequence continues at coordinate 921,411,005 of NC_090443.1, read as the reverse complement.
TCTAGTGTTTGGCCTGCCGTGTGCATGGGGTTTTGTATGATTTGGGTGAGTCCGATGCTGTACATGCTGTTAAGGAGGTTGGTAGTGTTGATGCCATTGTGGGCGTTGAGAAGGAAGTTGAGGTCGCTGAGAAAAATGTTGCTAATGGACTCTATGGTGGGAGGGGTGATAACATTCTAGAAGGCTGGATGTAGTCCTGGAGGATGGTTGATAAGGGTGCCCCTGATGGAGGTTTGCTGTCTGTTTGGAGTCAGAAGTTGAGGTGCTCAATGGCTGGTGCGATGTCGCATTTGGGGTGGTGCATCAGATAGATTCCTTGTGTATGAAGGCGAACCCTCCACCGGGCTTGTTGACATGGCCACTGTGGGTGATCTTGCAACCTTTGGGTATTGTGATGGCGATGTCGGGTGCGGAAGTGGGGTTGAGCCAGGTCTCTGTTGAGGAGAGGACATCAGGTTTGACAGAGGAGATGAGGCCCCAAATCTCAATGTTGCGTTTGCATAGTGAGCGTGTGTTTAGAAGGGTGCATGTGAGTAGGTGTTTTTGTTCAAGTGATGTCTGTGGTGTGTTTGAGTTGGGATTGGTCGGTGGGCTGATGAGTGTGCTGAGTCTTGTGAAGTGCAGTGGGTGCAGGTGAGAGCTCCTACCATGGTGTGTGATTCAGCATGGTGCCAGTGTTTGTTGCTGCATCCGGAGTCTAGGGTGTAGAGCTGGTGATGGCATATCTTTAGGGCGCAGGAGGGCCAGGTGTTGTGGCACTAGATCCAGGTGAGGATGGGCGCAGATGGACTGGCCTTTTGCATGCCTTCGACACACCAGCAGTGCACCTGCTGCACTCTCCTGCTGAACTGACCATCTGTGGCCTCCTACAAGTGGCCACTAGGGTGGGCAGGGCTTCTGTTGAAAGGAAGAACGGTGAGTGGTAAAACCATGGCGGAAAGCTCAGGTAGGGACAATGTCACTTGGTCAAACGGCGTCAGCTAGATCAGGCTGGAACAGGCAGGAACTGGAGATCACAGGCAAGTGGCAGGCTATGTGTCCAGGTGTCTACTAGTGCCCTCACACTGCGTGTCGGGTTGGCGTTACACAGGCGGAGCATGCACATTCCCAAGCATCCACCCATGTATGGTGATGCAAACCTAATTTTACAAAGACATGCAAACCTGGGTTTTCGCCACAATGGTTCACCTACCTGATGAAAGTCACGATAAATATCTTTATTTCTTCACGTTTCTTCCTCTTTCCATGTGTGCAGCATTTTGCAGCACGTCTGCAAAGAGGACTATGCCTTTAAGGATTGCTTTTGTGCAGAAAGGTGCTCCTGTATGCTTTAAAACAATCCTGCTTGTAACGCAGGCACCCTTGATGTTGGGCCATGATGTACGTTGTAAGAAAACTACATTTCCAGGTTGAAATAACAAACGAATGTGGGAAAATAACACATTGTGACATCACAAATAATTCAATTATTTGAAGACACCTTTCAACAAGAGGTGGGGTTCGAAAACAGAAAAATATCTACATTTTTCAGATTCGTTCTAAAAAAACTGACACTTCATCTAAAGAAAATGACTGACGCATTTTTAGACAAACGACTGTACTGCGTTTTGTTTGTGGTGGGTAGTTATACAATAAACGTCTTGCTTGGAATATTATAAAATACCTATCTATTTCTGCATCTTGAGCACATATTCGAAATTGTATTACAATTTACAGACTTGTAAATAAAAAACAACAACCTACAAAGTGGTACAAACATGGATATGAAAACAGAATGTGAGGCAATCAATTATTAGCTTGGTAACAGGTGTGCTCAGATATTGCACCCTATGTTGTCCTAATGCATTTTCAGAATGCAAATGTTAACCATTTTAAAGTTAGTGTTCATGCCATGTCGTTGCGTGATTTATAGGAGAAACTATAGCCAAAGCTATTATTTGTCCAGTTCAGACTCCCTTGTTTGCATGCTGGTCTAGATTGAAAAGCTTCAAGTATGTTCATCTTTGTAGGTGTACGGGTCTTTTTATGGATCATAGAGTTACGATTGTAGCACCACTTGTTCAACATTAAAGTTTATTGTAGTGAGAGAGCATAGTTTATATAATCTATATTAACATGAAATGTTTATGAACTAATGTATAATAATGCCGCATAGAAACTGAATTAACATGATTTGCTGAAACGTGCACTTGAAATGTGACCACGGGGAGTGGCCGCCAATATATACGGGGACTAATGAAAATGACTACTGTTATATTAAAGAATGGTTTTATACTAATTATTAATGATTATGTTATTAAAGCTTTGCTAATAAATCTTGTAGGCTTTAGTTAGCATGAGTCGAGGCCTAGCTGCCTGGCTCTCATATTAAATGTGATTTTCTAACGTGCAGTGTGCTGACTCGCAAAAGGACATGAACTCTTGTTTTTTTCCTTCAAACTAGAAGCTGAATGTAACCATAGTAGATCCGTTCTCATGAAATTCATATTGCTTGTAGAAATGTACTAGCTAAATGCAGCAGTGTAGACTAATGTTAAATACAAGGTCGACAAAACCGGTACAGACAATGGAGCTACTGACCGAAGATGTGCAAAGAATTACAAAAGGATGAAATCATACCGGACATTCTACCTCTGAAGACGTCAATCATATGGACCAATAAACTGCTTGAGAACTAATGCGGGGTGAAAGATCTAATGACATAATGTGTTTCCTAATTGGCTAAAGATAGTGGGGTGCAACCTTTGTCCAATCAAGTTTTAGGGGAAGATACAATGAAAAGGGGATAAAAACCCCTGTCACCAGGAAGAGAATTAGAATTTGGGAGTAGGAGTCTAGGAGAGGGGGAGATGCTGATGCTATATTTTATGATGCAGAAACTTTGTCACTTTTATTAAGTGACTGGCTGACTTATCTAGAACCATATTTGTCCTTAGATTGCCCATTTACACTTTACCTCCTTATGAGGGAAGTGCCCCTTTCTTACCTGGGCTGAGTTCCTGACTGATGGCGAATCAACTGATGTCCTGAAGACAAAGACCGAACTTGAGTGCTGACCCAAACTTGGAGGGTAACTATGACAATGAAATTGTGATTTGTCTGTTTGCTTTTCCTTTCTAGGTACCAACTGCTCAATTTTGACAGAGACCATAGCTAGATGTTTTCCAAATTGGTGTTGCTAAATTGTTTTGCATGAAGCCCAACATGCCAATGCTAATTAGAGGTTAGTTCAGAGGGGTTCACAAAAACTGACGCAAATAGACAAACAACTGAATCAATGCTTTGTTGACGATATTATGCTAAAGATAGTTTATGTTCACGCCGTGCTATGTTCTGATGTTTATGATTCTTGCTTTGATTAAATCTTATCAGAGTTGCCATATTGTGACTATGCTATTGTGTTTCTTGGTTTTGAGATTAATAAATCTGCTAGTAGTATTGTAACTAATAGGGAATAAATATCACTAAAATTCATACTAAACTGGTGTGGTTATTCATGACTGAAAGGTCATGGTATTGTCTTGATCTAATTAAATGTCATTGACTAAAGTGAGATGCATTGTAGTGATAAATATTGATGACATTATTGATGTATTGATTGACATGTTGATTAGCTATCTCGTCCTAAGGTGTCTCTCAACTGGGTCAAAAGATTCATTGGCCTAAAACAAGTCCTGATGTGTAATATATTATCATAGAGGGACGCGTTAACAGTTCTATTCCATTATGTTAAAAGGGGGTGAGTTATTTATTGCTGCCAGTAAATACACATGGGGACGAGCGCAGCAATTACCGAATTCCCCCAAGAAAAATGAAAAATTACATGCAGAATTATGAACTTCGCACATCAAAGTCTGCATGCGCCAGACTTTACCCCATATATTCACCCAGTAAACTTAGGCAGGTTTGATCTGCCGAAATCTACCAGCATATTAGAAGTAATTATTGGAATGCTCAGAATTCTGGTTCCGTCACAAACAAGCACAGGTATGCACAAGTATCAGAAATTACTGACCCACTTGGAATTAGGGCCTTAGATTGTTTGATTCAGTGTGATTAAATAATTCACAAAAATGTCCTCAGATGGGCCATTCTTTCGTGCCTCTTCCATCACTTGCAGTTTTGTGCTTGGAAAACTAAGCTCACCTGCAGGAAGGTCCAAGACTAAAGGGTCTGTGGTTCTTTTGATCCTCTACCCAGCCACAGATGATGTTCAGTAGACAGAAATGCCCATATTTATACTTTTTTTGCACCGCATCTGCGTAGTTTTTTGACGCAAAAGCGGCGCAAACTTACAAAATATAATTGTATTTTCTAAGTTTGCACCGCTTTTGCGTTAAAAAGTGACGCAAAAGCGGCACAAAGAAAGTATAAATATGGGCCAAAATGTCCTTTAAAGATATTTAATGCAAACTGACAGCAGTGTCTTGCCAAGGCAGTGATATATTTGTGAAACAAAACCATCTTAAAGACTCTCCTAATTCACAAATTGAAACCAAGAAGACATGGACAAACTACTCCACTATCAGTGTTTGATCCACTCTGTAGCACCCTCTCCAGCTTGGAAATCCTCCAATGAATACGCCACACACAGAGCTTTGTATTACACATCTTTATTCATCTGTATGTAGCTACAAACTTAACATTCTAAACCTGCATTCACTTCACCATGTTCTAACACTTACATCCAGTGCTTAATTTGTAAATAAAAACATGCCGGTGCCCAAAGCCCTCCTCTTAAACACGCGGCTGCTGCAATTAAACATGCAAGCACAGGATACAGAGGCAGAGTAATCCTGAAGCCATCTCGGGCCTCTTTAATCCATTTACTGCCGCTCCCTGCCCCTTCAGCTCACTCTTGCTGCTTTCTGCTTTCTCCCATTTCAACGCTTTTTCGTTTTTCTCTTCCTCCGTCTTTCCCATATGTGTCTTTTGCTCATAGTAGGCTTAGGCTCGTAGTAGGCTGAGGCTCGCAGCTGAAAAATAAGCACCGGCCCTCAAAAGTATGTGCCGGTGCTCCACACCAGAATCAACAAGCACAAATTAAGCACTGCTTACATCACAGCTCTACGGAGTTCTTCAGGAGCCAAAAGGGTTCTGTCATTCATACTCACATAACACTACATCTCCCCCTTGGTTAAATAAACAAATTGCTATTTTTTTTTTTTACAAACATCTACAGAATTATAGCTCTCTGATAAGACTTCTTGGCACTTTGATTACCCTTCCCTATCGTCTCTTCGAAAAATGGTAATCAGCAACAGGAGTGTCCATGATCTGTGTTGGCAATGAAGGAGCAACAGCAGTCTGTAGGATTCCAATTGTCTTCCCTGAACCAGTTTCTGCAATGACATCAGCATCTGACCAGTGATGAGCCACATGTCTGAAATGTGAGGAATCTTGCATAATGGATTTCCCAGGATATTGGGCAGTCAAGATGTGTCCTTTGCTTTTTACGACATGTAATGGGTCGGCATCAAATGGAGAATCAGATTTACGCTTTATCGGCTGACGGACAGCACTCGATCTCCACTAGAAAAGACAATGAGCCAGATTTATGAAAAGTGGCACCACATTACATGTAGTACCACTTTTCTTATGACCCTTTGCGCTCCCTTACCTCCACCATGTGTGCACCCTATTTAAAATACGGTGAAGCATGGCACAGGTTAAAAGACAATAGTGTCAGAATTTCCATTGATATAATGTTTAGGGTTAGCGTCAAAAGATTGGCACTAACCCTGAACAGTACAAAGGGACCTGTTGTAAACAATGGCGTGCCCCCTTTTAATGCCTGCTTTGAGCAAGTGTTAAAAGTGCTGAAAAAAATGACGCAAACAAATCTCTTAGATTTCTTTGCACCATTTTTTGGCCCCCCTAACAGGGGAAAGCCCCCTTTGCACACATTGGGGGTCATTCTGAGTTTGGCTGGCGGCGGGCGCCGCCAGCCAAACAGGAACCGCCAGAATACCGCTGCGCGGTCAAAAGACCGCCGCAGTTATTCTGACCGCCAGAAGGCCGCCCGCCCAGCGGGAAACCCCTTCCCACGAGGAAGCCGGCTCCGAATGGAGCCGGCGGAGTGGGAAGGGTGTGACGGGTGCAGTTGCACCCGTCGCGATTTTCAGTGTCTGCTGTGCAGACACTGAAAATCTTAGTGGGGCCCTGTTAGGGGGCCCCTGCAGTGTCCATGCCATTGGCATGGGCACTGCAGGGGCCCCCAGGAGCCCCACGACACCCGTTACCGCCAACCAGGTTCTGGCGGTCAAAACTGCCAGAACCAGGCTGGCGGTAAGGTGGTCGGAATCCCCATGGCGGCGCTGCCTGCAGCGCCACCATGGAGGATTCCCCAGGGCAGCGGAAAACCGGCGGGACACCGCCGGTTTTCCGTTTCTGACCGCGGCTGTACCGCCGCGGTCAGAATGCCCATGGGAGCACCGCCAGCCTGTTGGCGGTGCTCCCGCGGTCGTTGACCCTGGCGGTCCATGACCGCCAGGGTCAGAATGACCCCCATTATGCCTGGCTCAGGCTTAATGTGGTGCAAAGGGTTACAAAGTGGCGCTATGCATGCATTGCACCACTTTGTAAATATGGCACGAACAAAAGTCCACCTTAGTACCGCCTTAGTGTCAAAATATGACGATAAGGCAGCGCTAAAGTGGCGCTAGGCCCTCGTAAATCAGGGCCAATATCTTTTGCATGTCCTCTCTTCTCTGCATTGGCCTCCATCTTCTTTTTACGATCCAAGTCTTTTCTATGAGTTTCTTCCTCTGTTCTTGATTTTGTGTCAGCCCACTGATGTAACTTGGTCAACTTTGCTCACCCAAACATCAATGCTGCAGAGCTTTCACCTGTGGTCGAGTGAGGAGTCAAACGGTAAGCTTGCAGTGTAGAGTTCAAGACAGTTTTGAGGTCGAGCTTTCCTAATGCAGCACACTGGACAGTTTTCTATAATGTACTGATGAAACATTCAACAAGGCCATTAGCCTGTGGCCAAAGAGTTGTGCTCTTTTGATGCTTCACATTAAGCAGATTGAAGAAGTATCTGAATTCTGGACTATTGAAAAGTGGACCATTGTCAGATTTTAAAATAGCAGGAATGCCCCATGTCACAAAGATATCATCTAATCGCTCAATTACTCTTTCCTGAGTGATAATTGAGACATCCACTACTAATGAAATACAGGAGTATACATCCACAATCACCATCAGGTGATGTCCATTGTCAAGTGGACCGAAAAAGTCAACAGCAATTCTTTCCAGGCATGCATTGGCAACTCTGACATGTTTAAGGGGTGTTGAGTGGTTTTCGATGAAAGACAGTTGCATAGGTGACAGGTCTTTAATTCTCTTTCAACTCCTTGATTGAGATGAGGAAACCAAATTCAATCCCAGAGAGCTCCTTTTGTGGTAACAATTCCACAATGTCTTTTATGGGCCACTTCAATAATCTGTTGTGGCAGACTCTCAAGAATGACAATTGCAAACCCCTAAGGATAATGTCTTTGTGTGCCATGGACAGTTCATCTTGACATTTTCAAACTTCTGGTGCTCTTTGTCACTGGTAAGATGTCGATTATGTTGGATCCATGACTGATGTGTAATATTGTCTTTCAGTTTTAATGTCACTATCTTGACTCATAGCAGTTGCAATGTTTCCAAATGAAAGGGCAGTAGGCTTGTTTGATTTCACAATTCAATTTATGCAGGTTTCAGCTGTCTTAAAAGGGTTACCTTGACACTGTAGGCAGGAGAAATTGCTGGCAGGGTTTTGATCCTTCTCTGGTTGATGCAGATTTGTGTAGTTGTACTCTTGTAATCATAGACCCCAACGTTCAATGCATGGAGGCATATTGACCTTTGGATTGCCAAACAAGGTCAACAATGCTTGATGATCTGTCACAAGCGTAAAAGGTTTTTCATATAGGAATATGTGGAAATGTACTACTGCTAAACTCTCTTTTTCAGGTTGTAAATAAGTATGTTCAGCCTGGGACAAACTCCTGCTTGCATGTGCACAAAATGTCTTCAAGCATTTGAGTGTCTGTTGTGCTGTTCAAGGATTGTGCCAAACCCTACTAGGCTAGTGTCAACAACAACATTTGAATGCAGCTTTGGATCAAAATATGCCATTTCAGTAGCATTTCCAATAGGTTGTTGACTCTCTTAAAACCTTGCTTGAATTCATGTCACCAGTGAAATGAAAAATTATTTTTTGTCAACTTTCTCAATGAAGCATTCACAGTGGCAAAGGGTCATCTGTGTCTGGAACTGTGGCTGGCCATGCCAAATAAAGAGTGTGACATGAAAACATCTTGTGAGGGACTGGCAGTTGGTAGCACTTGCACTTTAGCTGGACTTGGTGTCATGCCTCAATCAGAAAAGATATGGCCAAATAATTTTAGCTTTGTCCTATTGAATTCACATTTCTCAGCATTCAGTATTAAACATGTATCAACAAGTAAGCAACACACTTACCCAAGAGCTTTATCCAGTTTCTTCTGGGTAGCTCTGAAAACCAAGATGTCATCGTTATAGTTAAAATCATTCATGACAACTGTATGATACATCTAATTACATCTTGAAACATGTCTGTAGCTGATGACTCCAAAACTGAGTCTTTTGTATCGAAACAGGCCATAAGGGTAGAAAAGGATGTAATGTGCCTGCAATCACCTCAAGTTCCAACTCAAGATATCCTTTATTTAAATGAAGGTGAGAGAAGACTTTTGCACCATTTAATTGTGTTATCATGTCAGCAATGTGTGGACCTGGATGTTATTCTTTTCAATTGAAATGTTGGCTTGACACATATCCACGTAGATATGTACAGCTCCTGCACTGTCCTTTTTGGGCACTACCACAATAGGAGAAACCCATGGCGTTGGACCAGTAGAAGGCTCAATGATACCATGCTGATATCACACTTAAGTAATGATTTGAGTTCCTTTTCAACAGCTTCTTGTACATGAAATGCAATTCTTCTGTGTCTTTGTGCAACAGGACAGACATCCTCACTAATATATAATTGTACTTTCAAAGTCTTAAGTGTTCCTAACTGATGAAATACTGAAGGAAACTGACTTACTATTTCATAATGAGCATTCATGTTGTAATTCACGAAGAGCAGTCCCACATCAGCAGCCGTGCTGAAACTGATTAAACAGGCACTTGAAGCGTACCTTGAAACACGTGGATGTGCACTCATACTTTTGTTTTCCTGTGTTTCATAGTCACTACGAATCAACTTTTATTTTTCAAGGATGTTGAAGCAGCACATTTGTGCACTTTAGTGTTCAATGGCATCAGTCGTTGCAATGGAGATAGTTCATTTTAATTCTCCTTAGGCATAACATTTATCGACATGTCACTGTTGATGATGAAAGGTATAGGATAAAAGTTTATTTTCAGTGTAATCTTTGGACAATGTTTTAATTACTTTGGTTCAATTTCATGTCACCTTTTCTCTCACTAGTGTTTTTCTTCACAAGCACCCAGTTCAACATGTGCACATTTCTCTAAGGTAAACATCAACATTGCACAATCATCTACTTCACTTTCACTTGATACTGACATACTTTTTGACAATGGTTTAGATGATGATCAACTTCATTTGGTGTCACTTTGCCTCAGCTGACTTTGTTGCATGGTCTTGTGGGCATGCGTTGAGGATCACTTCTGGAACATTCAGTCAACCATTTTGTTGTCTCGCCGTGAGACCTTGCCAGTAGGTTTTTGACCAATGATGCATAGACTTCTCGGTGAAGCTTTCTTTATCAACAAATGCTTCACTCCGGCTGGAGCTGTGCTTTGACTCCACAAGTGGCAACCATCGATTCTGCACTTTGACGAAGGCACACGTGGCATGCACAAGCAGTTTGCTTGGACCATGGCAAACTGTCTGAAGAAGCACTGTCACTCTTCAGGTTACTTATACCCCATCTCATTGCAAGTTGAAGCATCCTCACCAGCCTGGGTACCTGCCAATTATTTTACCATAATTTGAAATATGTATTACATGTTTTTATTTGTGTGTGAGTAAACGCAGACACAACATGTTCTAACACATCACAGCTCTACGGAACCCTTAAGGAGCAAAAAGGGTTCAGTTGTACTCACACAACACTACACCCCCACCCTAAAATCCATTTACCATGTTCACAGTTTATTCATTTAAAAATAATACGTTTTGATGACGTATCTTATAAAAAACATGAGCATGAATTTGTTTAAAGATTCAGTGAAAGAGGGTACCCTTAAAATGGCATCTACGAATTAGAAGGAGAATTGGAACAAGTGACAGACAATATTTACTTAGGCCAAGACCTAAAAATGCAAGAACATGCTTCACATTTTGTCTCTGGATTTTCAACTGAAGTTATAACATTTAGGGGGTCATAATGACCCCGGCGGTGAGTGGTAATGTGGCGGTATGACCGCCAACAGGCTGGCGGTACATACTGCCACATTATGAGATTGGTGGGTTGGCTGCAGCCAACTCGCCACTTCTCCACTCATACCACCAGGCAGATGTGTATCTCCAGCCCGGTTAGCAATGCCACAAAAACCATGGCGGTAAGCCCTACCGGTGATAGGGAACTCCTTCCCTATCACCGGTAGATGGCTCCCCCACCTCCCAACACTCACCTGACACCCCTTAACCCCCTCCATCCAAACACACTCCCACCCCCTCCGATCCTCACACATACACCCCCACCCCTCCAATCCTCAGACACATCCCTCCACCCCCTCCGATCCTCAGACACCCCCACCCCCATACGCACACACGCACCACACATACACCCAATCCCTCACACTGGCATACACGCATTCATACACACACTGGCATACACAAATTCATACATGCATACATCCAGACATGCTCACACACATTCATACAACGATCGCACTGACATGCAGACATGCACTCACTTTACCATTCTTGCACGCATTCACTCACAGCATACAACCACCCAAACAACACAACACACACAGACGCATCCACACACTCCCTCACACATTCATGCACACATTCAGACAAACACACACCCTCCCACCCCCCTCCCCTGTCAGAAGCCCTGCTTACCTTGAGCAAGGAGTTCTTCCGGCAGGGAACGGGACTTAGCACTGCTACCGCCAGCAGCGGCCGCTAGAAGAACACTGCCATGCCGTATTAATTGTCATAATACGGCTGGAGGTGTTCTACTGGCGTGGCGGTGCTGATGGTAGAAGCACCAACTTACCACCGTCCACCGCCATGAACACTGCTGGATTTCCACCCTTATTGTGGGGGAAGTCAGGCAGTTCTCCTAATATGGCGGACTAATGGTAGCTGTGGGCGGTATTTTGGCGGCCGTCACCGCGGCAGTAAGTGGTTTTTACCACCAATGTCATAATGGGCACCTAAGTGTATCAGAAATGGAACACACAAATCACTCGAAAATGAACCTGTCTTTAAGAGAATATACAAACACAAACCCATTCAGCCTACCAATGATCCATCAACATATCAGAGATTGTGACAAAAAATAATTGTCTACCCACTTTGGAAAGGTTGGAACTGTGAGGGTGGGCACTTATACTAATCCACTCCTGGAGCCTAATGGGATTCTTAGTCATTTGTTTTTTAAATATTTATTAAGAGATATGAAGTCCCCACACTCCACTGAGCCCAAAAGGTGATGGTCTTTGGGGTAAATACGATTAACAAGGAACTGCAAATCAGTGATATATATTGCATGTGTAAGAGTAAATAATGAGGATTTAATTACGTTTTAAAGTTTAAATTTAAATCTTTCATGTAATTGAAATCTTAATTAGCAGATCATCAGTTCTCAATATAATTACAGAGCAATGCATTAAGCATGTTCCATAAAATCTAATTCATTTTCTAAGCTAATTCAAAGTATAAAGATAGCATCAACAGAACCCATAAAGAGTTCTGGTCTCAAGAAGTGAAAGCAAAAAAACTTTAGGAGACCTTCCATAAAGATTCAAGAAACGCAGTAAAAAATAAAACAACAGAAATTCAGAACAGAAATTAAATAGCTCTCAGAGCGAATCCAAGATGTATCAGCAAAGAGTCAAAACAGAATGTATCAGAGTAAAAGTGCTGTCAACTCTCTCTCATCTAATATATCTCTATATTCTAATACCTCTCTCATCTAGCTTGGGAACAGGCATTTGTACAATAATAAAAGGAAACAAGTTGCAAGTCTTGCAGGGATAGCTTCTGGTTTCAGCCAATGAGAAGACAATGGCCCTCATTATGACATTGGCAGTGACTGTTAAAGTGGCGGTAATACCGCCAACAGGCTGGTGGTAATTACTGCAAATTATGACCATGGCGGTAATAACTCCCATAGACAGCCAATGTACCACGCCATCTGCCAGGGCATTAACAGCACGCACCACGGGGGTAGCCAACAACAGCCAGGCAGAAGACAAGGTACCTCCCACCATATTATGATACTGCAAACTGGCACAATTTCTGGGGCGGTACAAATGCCATCAAAAGCCTGGCGGAAACACATCACAGAAGACCAAATACTCACCAACAGAGACACAGAGAAGAGCAACGCCGCCATGGAACCCAGAACTGCAAGTCTTCCCGATGCTCTTCTATGCCATGCTCCACCTGAAACACCGACGCCGACGCAGACAACGGCGGTGAGTACAGCCACCTAGCACACAGGGGAGGGAGGAAAAGGAGAGTGACAAACACCAGAGGGGAGGGAAGAGGTCAAGTTGGGCAAGGAAAAGCTTCTTAGGGACGGTGGGGTGGATGAGGGAGGAGGGATCGGAGTGGAGGTTGAGGGAGTGGTTGTTGGAGGAGGACGTCTGCTGGACTTGGGTGCAGGTGCATGGGCAGTGTGCTGATGTGAGGTGGATGGCTGTTGGGTGTCTGTGTTTGTGTCCTTTAGGAGGGGGGACAGACAAGGTGGGAGAGGACACATGGGACGTGTGGATGGATATTGTGGAGGTGACTGCTAGTGAGGTGTGTGTGCTGCTTGGTGTAGTGATCCTGGTGGTGGCTGTTAAAGCAGCGCATGCATGTGTGAGTGTGGACGTGATTGTAAGGGAGGTGGACCTGTTTTAGGTCTAGAGCTCGCCCCCCACGTCCGCAGCACCACCTTGCTGTCTCGTGCCCCTGACCCCCGCCCACGCTGCTGCTAGCGTGTTCGAGGCCCTGGTAAGCCTCACTTGACCCGTGTGCCGCTTTTCGCCGTTCTGTAAGTGTTTTTTCCACTGTTTCAGCGCCTTGCCTCCTTGCGCTTCTGCCCCCTTTGTGCCCCTTCTGATTGCTGTATCCCGATTGTAATTTGTGCCATCATTGTATTCTGTGACTGTTTTTGAACTTTTGCCTTTCTGCTTGTGCCTTGTTTTTTCCTGCTTTTTCGCCCCTTGGGCACTCCCCCTTGCCGATCTCTTCCTTGCCGCTGCCTCCCTGCGGCCCGCCCCCCTCACGCCCCCATTCGCCGCTCCCTCCTGCCTCCTGCCTCCCAGGTGCTCCTCCCTCCCCCCTCTCTTCTTAATGGCTGGCGCTGCGCGTCGCGAGTGAGCGACCTCTGACCTGTTTTAGGTCTAGAGCTCGCCCCCCACGTCTGCAGCACCACCTTGCTGTCTCGTGCCACTGACCCCCACCCACGCTGCTGCTAGCGTGTTCGAGGCCCTGGTATGCCTCAATTGACCCGTGTGCTGCTTTTCGCCGTTCTGTAAGTGTTTTTTCCACTGTTTCAGCGCCTTGCCTCCTTGTGCTTCTGCCCCATTTGTGCCCCTTCTGATTGCTGTATCCCGATTGTAATTTGTGCCATCATTGTATTCTGTGACTGTTTTTGAACTTTTGCCTTTCTGCTTGTGCCTTGTTTTTTCCTGCTTTTTCGCCCCTTGGGCGCTCCCCCTTGCCGATCTCTTCCTTGCCGCTGCCTCCCTGCGGCCCCGCCCCCCTCGCGCCCCCATTCCCCGCTTCCTCCCGCCTCCCAGCTTCTCCTGCCTCCCCCCTCCCTTCTTAATGGCTGGCGCTGCGCATCCGCACCGCTGACGCGCCAGGGGCAAGCCCGTCTGCGCCTGGACCGCGCCCAGCGCCACCCCCCCTGGTCCTCACGCCCCCGCACCACCAGCCTTCGCTACTCAGCCAGCGAACTCCTCGACCTTAACCCTGGCTCCTCCATAGCCTGCTTCCAGGCCACCCCGAAGCACACCAAAGGACCCTTCTCCTGCCGCACCTGCAACTTCACCTGCAACAGAACAACAAAGCCTGCAACAATCAACACCAACCACCTGCACTGCATCCTCCTCAACACACGCTCCGCACGAAAGCACGCCATCGAGCTCTGGGACCTACTCGACACCACCACCCCAGACGTAGCCTTCCTGACCGAAACTTGGTGGAACGACTCCTCGGTCCCAGATATCGCCATCGCCATCCCGGACGGCTACAAGATCACCAGAAGAGATCGCACCAACGGAATCGGTGGAGGGATAGCCATCGTCCACAAATCCACCCTCAAGATCCACACCCACACGGAAGACACCCTCAAGACAGCCGAACACCTCCACTTCCAGATCCACACGGACCCCAACACTACCCTCAGAGGAACCCTCATATACCGACCTCCAGGACCAAGAGCCCCCTTCAGTGACACCATCTCTGACCTTGCAAGCACCCACGCCCTCGCCTCTTCGGACTACATCCTCCTGGGAGACCTCAACTTCCACCTGGAGAACAACAACGACGCCAACACCGCATCTCTGACCACCAACCTCTCCAACCTCGGATTCAGACAACTGGTCAACACACCCACCCACATCGCCGGTCACACCCTTGACCCACTCTTCACTGCAAGCAACCACATCTCATTCAGCCACACCTCCGAACTCCACTGGACCGACCACCACTGCGTCCATTTCACTTTCAAGAAAAAAACCAAACACCACCGCATCCCTCTACCGCCTCACCGCCGCTGGGGAAAAGTCACCGAAGACCAACTAACCAGCACCCTCGCCAAGAACCCTCCGCCCAACCCCACCGACCCGGACTCCGCCGCCATCATCCTCCAACAGTGGATCCTCAACTGCGCCAACATACTAGCACCACTCAAGAGACCCACCGTCAACCAAGAAAAGAAAAAAGCAGCCTGGTTCACAGACGAACTGATCACCTCTAAACGCAACTGCCAGAAACTCAAGAAAAAATGGATCCTCGAGCGCACACCCAACAGCCTAGCAACCCACAAGGAAGCCAACCGCAAACACCACCAACTGATCCGACTCGCCAAACGCTCCCACTTCACAGAACGCCTAACAACAACGCACACAACAGCAAGGAACTCTTCTGCATCGTGAAGGAGCTCTCCAACCCCAACGCCAACGTCAATGACGTCCCACCATCCCAGAAACTCTGCGACGCTCTCTCCACTTTTTTTTACCAGAAAATCGCCACCATCCACGACAGCTCCAACACCACACCTCCGCCAGACCTCTCCCCCAACAACCCCTCCCACGCCGACCGCCTCACCACCTGGACCCATGTAGACGACGCCGAAACCCTAAAGACCATGAACTCCATCCACTCAGGATCTCCATTGGACCCCTGCCCACATCACATCTTCAACAAAGCCGACGCCACCATCGCCTCCCAACTCCGCAAGATCATCAACCTATCCTTCAACACCGCTACCTTCCCAGACAGCTGGAAGCACGCCGATATCCAACCCCTCCTCAAGAAACCCAAGGCTGACCTCAACGACCTCAAAAACTTCCGACTGATCTCCCTCCTCCCCTTCCCAGCGAAGGTCATCGAGAAGATCGTCAACGCACAGCTCTCCCACTACCTCGAAGATAATTCCATCCTAGACCCCTCCCAATCCGGTTTCAGACGCAACCACAGCACAGAGACTGCACTCCTCGCCGCCACAGACGACATCAGACAACAAATGGACAACGGCGAAACTTCAGCCCTGATCCTCCTAGACCTATCCGCCGCCTTCGATACGGTCTGCCACCGCACCCTATTAACTCGCCTCCACGAAGCCGGAATTCAAGACAAAGCCCTCAACTTGATCTCCTCTTTTCTCTCCGGTAGAACCCAGAGAATCCGACTTTCACCCTTCCGCTCCGAAGCCACCAACCTCATCTGCGGCGTCCCCCAAGGCTCCTCGCTAAGCCCAACGCTGTTCAACGTATACATGGCACCCCTCGCACACCTGGCCCGTCAACACAGCATCAGCATCCTCTCATACGCCGACGACACCCAGCTCGTCCTCTCCCTCACTAAAGATCCACACACCGCCAAAGCCAACCTCCACGAGGGTCTGAAATCCATCGCCGAATGGATGAGAAACAGCCGCCTGAAACTAAACTCCGACAAGACGGAAGTCCTCATCCTCGGTCGCTCCCCCTCGGCCTGGGACGACTCTTGGTGGCCCACCGATCTGGGCCCCCCACCCACTCCAGCCAACCACGCACACAACCTCGGCTTCATCCTCGACTCCGCTCTCACCATGTCCAAACAGGTCAACGCAGTCTCCTCCTCCTGTTTCAACACCCTCCGCATGCTCCGCAGAATCTTCAAGTGGATCCCGACGGAAACCAGAAAGACGGTGACCCAAGCCCTCGTCAGTAGCAGACTTGACTACAGCAACGCACTCTACACAGGCATCCCAACAAAAGACATCCAATGACTCCAACGCATCCAGAACGCAGCCGCCTGCCTGATCCTCGACATACCCCGCCGATGCCACATCTCCCATCACCTGAAGGACCTCCACTGGCTCCCTGTGGACAAGAGGATCACCTTTAAACTCCTGACCCACGCGCACAAGGCACTACACGACGCCGGACCCACCTACCTGAACAACAGACTCAACTTCTACGCTCCCTCCCGCCAACTCCGCTCTGCCAACCTATCCCTCGCCATTGTTCCCCGAATCCAGCGCAAGACCTCCGGCGGCAGATCCTTCTCCTACCTCGCCGCCAAGACCTGGAACTCACTCCCGACCTCCCTACACCAGACCCAGGACCTCCTCACCTTCAGGAGACTCCTCAAGACATGGCTCTTCGACCGATAGCAGCTACCTCCCCCCCCCCAGCGCCTCGAAACCCTAACCGGTACATAGCGCGCTTTATAAATTTAATGATTGATTGATTGATTGGAAGAGAAGGAGGAGGGGAGACAGTGGAGGCAGTGGATGTGTGTGCAACTGTCTGTTGTTTGTGTGAGTGCTTGTGGACTGAAGTGTGGTGCCTTTGTTTGACTGTGCCACTCTTGTGTGATGTCTTGTGTGCATGCTCGTCTGTATGTGAGCATGGGCTGGGTTGGTGTTCAGGAGACTGGGATTGGGAAGTGGTAGTTGGAGGGAGGACGGTAGGAACAGGGACAATGGCTGCCATCAGAGAGAAGGCCAGATCCTGAATTGATCTCTGTTGGGCCGCCAATCCTCCATGAATGTCCTTGTCAGAGTCACCAGATCCTCGAGGTCTGCGCACGTTCCCAACATGTCCACCACAAGACAGCTCCAATACTCTGATTAGAATGTCACAGAGTCTAAGAGAGTCCAAGTGGGGAAAAGGGGATTAGGTAGGGAACAGCTGGGAAGGAGACCTGTAGGAAGCAAAAGGTTAAACAACACAACATCAGAATAAAATCACATTGACTTTAACTAGAATGTGGTTCTTAGTATTGTCTTACTGTTACCATGGATACTCTAAGGAGTGACTTTAACTAGACTTCAAGAACTCTGGATACCTGGAATAAATCAAGGATGATTATTGCAACGTTTCATAAAAGCTTTTCATAACATGTCTAGAAATACAAGAACCTTCTAGAATACTGCTTCAGAAAAAACACTGCCTTTTTTAACATGAGGACTAAAGGCTGTCTGAAAACCATCCCTGAAAAACAATTGGAATTGTAGTAGGAACTTAGTATACGCAAAGAACATCACATTTAGGATTTGTCATCTTCACAAAATAAATATGTGCACATTAAATAACATTACACTTCAAAGTTTTTTGTATGGCCATGAAATGATTGCACACACTGTTACCGATCTGGGAATCAAGTTTTACATGAGGGAAATGAATCGTGCACTCTGCCGATTCCAACAGGAACATGTAAATGTCTTGAAATGATTGCGCAAGCATTTGCCGATCTGAACACCAAGTTTGTCATGCAGGAAATGAATCGCGCACACAGCCGATTCTAACAAGAGTATGCAAATGCCATGAACCGATCGCGCAAGCCTTTGCCGATCTGAACACCAAGTTTGTCATGCAGGAAATGAATCACGCACAAAGCCAATTCTAACAAGAGTATGCAAATGCCATGAAATGATCGCGCTAACCTTTGCCGATCTGAACACCAAGATGGTCATGCAGGAAATGAATCGCGCACCCAGACGATTCCAACAGGAATATGTAAATGCCATGAAATGATCGCGCAAACCTTTGCCGATCCGAACACCAAGATTGTCATGCAGGAAATGAATCGCGCACACAGCCGATTCTAACAAGAGCATGCAAATGCCATGAAACGATCGCGCAAACCTTTGCCGATCCCAACACCAAGATTGTCATGCAGGAAATGAATCGCGCACACAGCCGATTTTAACAAGAGCATGCAAATGCCATGAAATGATCGCGCAAAACTATGCCGATCCGAACACCAAGATTAACATCAGAGCAATGCTTCGCCTACTCTGAAAGTTTCAAGAATAGGCCCAAAAATTCAAGAGTCTTTTTAGATCGGGGTCGGGGGCCCAGCCCGACCACCATCTTACCACCCTGCTCTAGGATCACCAAGATAATGCCATGCAGGCCTGGAACTTCAAGGTAGGCCTCTGGAACAGGAGCTCAGGAAATTGCTGCTGCTCTGTACCGGGACCTCTGAATAGTGAGCACGTGGAGCTGGGCTGGCTCCCTTATATAGAGTCTGGCCCAGCCCACAGACCACACCCAGTCATGCTGCGGAGAAAACTTCTAGAAGGTCCTAGAAAGGGACCACACCCTAACACACACAATAAGTCTGCAGGTATACCTTGCAATTGAACAGTTATTGCAAACATCATTAATAGTGTTTTTCAAGGTTAAAGTCTGCAATGCAAAAGGTTAACAAACTGCATATAAACACAATGCCTGAATTATGCTCTTGCATAAAGGCTGGGTTTTTGCATTTTTGTCACCCGTAGAGCGCGCACTGTCCTGATGTTGACAGTACTCCAGGAACGCATTGCATTGCTGCATCTGGGATGCCAGCCCCTGGATAGCATTCACAATGGCTGACTGCCCTACAGAGATGGATCTCAGGAAGTCATTAGCCTCCTCACTAAAGGCAGCAGGGCTCACTGGGGCAGGACCTGAGGTGCCTGGGGCAAAGGAGATCCCCACCCCCCTGGGTGAGCGGGCACGGGCAACTCGCTGAGGGGCTACTGGGAAGGGCGGTGCTAGTGCAGGGGTGGCGGTTGTACCTGTAGCTGGGGTGGTCACAGAGGTGTCCGCCACCACCAGGGAGCTTCCATCGGAGGAGGCATCTGAGTCAGTGTTGTCACTTCCCGTCTCCATCGTGGTGCTCTCCTCGCCCTCCGTCCCACTGGTTCCCTCAGCATCTGTGGACTCTGCCTCCTGAGTCCTGTGGGATGCTGCTCCCTCTGTCGCCAGTGTCCCTGCTCCTCCGCCAGATGATGCTAATGCACACATGGACAGGATGACAGAAGGAGAAAGGAGGGGGAGGGAGAGGGAGAGAAAGGGAGCACTGGGTCAATTACAGCACCAACACCACAGTTGGCATACACAGCACCGTCACACACAGAGATCAGGATTGAGCACTATGCATTGCACTGGCATTGAATTGGCTAGATGCCACAGCAAGATGAGGGCCAAACACAGCCAACTGCACACCTCCTGGGACCCACAAAGCCCTGACTGACATGGAATACAAACAAGCTAGATTGCCTGCATTTGCCAAACACCCATTACCCTTGAGCTGGATCACAATGCAATGTCTGGCCTGGCATTAAGGGGCACCCACTAACTCACAACCACCACCCGTATCCCATGCCACCTAACAATAATTGTATTAAGGCCTACTGTATCTTGTGGCTGCTGTGAAGTCCTCAAGCGCCCATCCAGCTCTGGGTAGGCCACCGCCAGTATGTGGGCCCTGAGCGGGGTCAGGTTCCGAAGGGCACCCCTTACTCTTTGGGAGGCCATCCCCAACTGGGCCTGCGTGGTCTTCCGTGCCCAGCGTCTCAGGTCCTCTCACCGTTTCCTGCAGTGGGTGCTCTGCCTGCTGCAAATGCCCAGGGTCCGCACGTCCTTGGCGATGGCATGCCAAAATCCCTTCTTTTGATGGGCACTGACCTGCAGAGGGAATACAGACAGGAGGACAGCATTACACATACAATCCAGCCTGTCACACATATGGCCCACAAATCCCGTTTCCAACTTTGGCACACACATCACCCGGCACACACCATGTTCACCACCACCAGACATACCACCCCACATATGACACAATGCCTGCACACACATCGCCATGCAACCCTCCCACATGCATTGTGGCCAAGGTGCACTCACCTGTTGGTCTGGAGGCCCATACAGCTGTCCATACTGGGGCAGGACCTCATCCACCAAGCACTCCAACTCCATTGAAGTGAAGGCCACACGGGCCATGGTAGGTTCCAGACACAGCAGCATACACAGTGTAGGTGTTGTCCTGTGGAAAGTCAGTAATCAGAGGTTATAGACAGAAAATGGCGGTTTGGTCCGTGGCGGTGTACACCGTCACCACCGACGCTGATCCCCATTGGCCACTGTACTCCATAGAGACCCATATTAGCCAATGAGGAATTTTCACAGCGTTGCAGGACCGCCTTCCGCCACGACGCCCAGCGTCGGCGGAGTTACCTCACTTCCATGACAGGTGGTCGCCATTTCATGGTGGTGGACTACATACAGATCTTCCATAACTACGTCATTTATGGACATTTATTGCACATACATTGCCATTCCCACTGTCCCATCACATTAATGTTGTATGTACACTGAGGTGGTGGTTCCACTGTACAAATTGTGACAGCCTACTCACTCTTATTTCCCTTAGATACCTACTACTGTGGATGAATAGGAAGATGAGACAAACCCACGTGTCCAGACCCCTTGTGGACATGGCTACACTAGAGAACAGGCACATTATACTCACCTATAGACTGGACAGAGCCACAAGCACAGAGCTGTGTGCCAAATTGGAGCCTGACCTGATATCAGCTATCCATCACCCCACTGGGATCCCCCCCTCTTGTGCAGGTTCTATCAGTGCTACATTTCCTGGCAACTGGTTCTTTCCAAGTGACGGTGGGCTTGGCAGCAGGAATGTCACAGCCAATGTTCTCAATAGTGCTAGCAAGGGTATTGTCTGCCCTGGTGAAAGATATGCGCAGCTACATTTCTGTACCCCAGGTGGAAGATTTGGCCACTGTGAAAGTGGAATTCTAAGCAATGGGACATATTCCCAATATTATTGGGGCGATTGATGGTACACATATTGTGTTTGTCCCCCGCCAGAATGAACAGGTGTTCAGGAATCGGAAGAGTTTCAATTCACTCAATGTGCAAATGGTGTGCCTGGCGGACCAGTACATCTTCCATGTTACTGCAAATATCCTGTGTCGGTGAATGACGCCTTCGTTCTGAGGAATAGCAGCATCCCAAATGTGATGGCCCAAATACAGAGGCATAGGGTGTGGCTAATAGGTGAGCCAGAGACCCCATCCACTGTATGTCAATGTATGCCTTAAAGTGTTATCCCCATAGCATTGTGTAAGGTTAAGTTTTGTCCCTCAATACTTGCAGGTGACTCTGGCTACCCAAAACTATTGTGGCTCCTGACCCCTGTGAGAAATGCCAGGACAGGGGCTGAGAACCGTTATAATGATGCACATGGGCTAACCAGGAGAATAATTGAGAGGACCTTCGGCCTCATAAAGGCCTGGTTCGGATGCCTGCATCTGACAGGTGGATCCCTGTACTACTCACCAGAGAAGGTCTGCCAGATAGTAGTGGCATGCTGCATGTTGCACAACCTGGCCCTCAGATGACATGTGCCTTTTCTGCAGGAGGAGGGGACTGGAGATTTTCCTGTGGCAGCAGTTGACCCTGAGGACAGTGAGGCTGAGGAGGCAGAGAATGAGGATGAGGACAACAGAACCTCAGTTATATGACAATACTTCCAATGACACACAGGTGAGACAGTGGAACTGACCATTGCTCTGACTATTGATGTTTTCTGTGTGGCTGCAGCATGAAGGCATTCACTTCCTTTGCATCTCAACTTACTGTCACCTATGGCTTGTCCTTTTACAGATGTTGGTGATATGACAACAGTATCCTGATGTGTGTACTGCAGACAGCGACAGGTCATTATTTGTAAGCTATCACAGTGTTCAGATCATTTGCACTAGATGTGACTGTTCCCATAAATGCACATTTTGAACACATAAAACAGTGTCACTCAAGTTGTGTTCAAGGGTGTTTATTTAGTGCAAATAATTGACTGAAAAGTGCAATGGAATGAGGTGATGGTAGAGGAGTCCAGGGTATTGTTCCAGTCTGTTTGAAGCACAGGTCCAGAGTGCAAGGGACCATCAGAAAGGGAACAAAGGCAGTTCAAAGTGGACAAGGTGACAGGGTGGAACACAAGGGGGACAATCAGGAGAGTCTCATTTTCTGGCAGTGCTTTTGGTCTTGGCAAGTGTCTCTGGCTTCTGTCTGGGTCGCAAGAAACAATTGTGGGGTGGTTTACCTTCTGCAGGGGGAGGGGTGTTGGTGGCCTGTGGGTCCTGTGATGGGGCCTCCTGCCCCCTAGCTGCATCAGAAGTGGAGGGCTGGTCAATAGACTGGCTAGTGGTAGGGGCCCACTGGTGTGCTGTCGATTCCCTCATGATGTTGGCCATGTCTGCCAGCACCCCTGCTATGGAGATCATGGTTGTGTGGAGAGCCTGCAAATCCTCCCTGATCTCCAGCTGGTGTTCCCCCTGCAGCTGCTTGTTTTCCTGCATGTTGTTAAGGATCTAACCCATCGTGTCCTGGGATTGTTGGTAGGCCCCTAGGATCTTGGTGAGTGCCTCCTGGAGAGTCGGTTCCCTGGGCCTGTCCTCCCCCTGGCGCACAGCCGTCCTCCCAGTGTCACTATTTCCCTGTGTCTCCTGAATGGTGTGCCCACTGCCACTGACCCCAGGTCCTGATTGTCTTGGGGTGAGGTTTAGACTGGGGTCCCTGTACAGGTAGGCACACTGCTGATTGACGTGTTGTGGGGACCGAGGTGTGGAGACGCTGAGTGGATGGTGTGGTGTTGGATACTGAAGGGAGAGGCTCTGTGGTTGACTGGGAGTGGGCAGGGGTGACCGACTGACCAGTGGTCCCTGGTGGGCCAGGTAGTTCATCCAGATCCAGAAGTCCAGAGTTACTGTCATCACTGGGGGCATCTTCTGTTGGGAGACTGGTTTGTCATGGCACCTCCTCTCCACTGACATTGGCTGGGGCACCTGTGGGGATGTAAGTGATGTATATGCTTCATGTCTGTGACATATTATACATCCCTAGCTTCCCCTCTATCATTGCTGTTGCCCTGCCACCCCTGTTTGTGTATGGTGATATATGTTGTGATTGTTACTTCTCCATGCTATGCATGCTTTTGTTGTGGTTGTACATGCAGGGCTGGGAGGTCTGTCCATGTATTGGTCTAGCATGCAGGGCTTGGCATTGGGGTTAGTCATATGTGTAGGTGCAGTGTGAGGGATGGAGTAATGTGATGGGAGTGAGGGTGAGATGGCATGCAGGTATGGGGGTGATAAGTAGTAAATGTTAACTCACCAGAGTCAGGTCCTCTGGCAACTCCAGTGAGTCCCTCAGGATACAGTAATACCAAGACTTGCTCCTCCCATGCTGTGAGTTGTGAGGGAGGGGGTGGGGGCTCCACCACCAGTCCTCTGTATGGCGAGCTGGCAGTCGTTCCACCTCTTCCTGATGTTGTCCCTTGTTCTTGGATGCTGTCCCACAGTGTTCACCTTGTCCACGATTCTCCGGCATAGGTCCATCTTCCTGGCAATGGATATTTGCTGTACCTGTGCTCCAAACAGTTGGGGCTCTACCCTGACTATTTCCTACACCATAACAAAAAAACCTAAACACAAGATACATTCAACTATTCTCTGCAACATTGTTAATATTCTACTCTTCTCTACCTTCATTAAGCTCTATAAAACAAAAACAAGTCAAGGAAAGTTCAATACATTCTACAATGAGATCGCTCCCATTCTCATACACCTTTAGTGACAGAGCCTATTCATATAGAAACAACTATTAAAATGTATCTAACATTACAGAAATGTTTACATGGGTCAAATGGGTGAAAGCTAAGACTTAACACTCTCTTTATTCATTCTACTGTTACCATAAGACATTTGCGTCATAAAAAGATATACACTTATGACCATGACATAGATCAGAACTAACAAAAAGGAAAGGAATCGGGAAGGAGTGAAAAGTATGTGTTTGTCAGCTGTTTAAACTAAATACATCTCTATGCAAGCTTCTAATGTAAAGCCTTGTTTATATGCAGTAATTGATTTAGGCGTGCAAAACATATTGTATTAGGTTAATGATTATTAATATCACCTAGTATAAATGTTCTCACATAACACATCTATGTTAAAATTATACTCACTGCAATAACATAATCAAACAAGAACGCATTACTTACCCTTATACATGGAAGAAGATCAGCTTAAATCTGTGACACTTTCAATTGCATTTACATTTTGAAATGCTATTGCAGACTCTATGTAGAAAAGATAGAAAGAAAAGTTAACTAAGACTCACTAAACACAAGAGCAACATTGGTGGCCACAACCGTAAATCCAACATTGACGCACACTTCAATAAAGAGCAACGCCACATTAGAGAGCTGTCTTTAGTGTTGAAAACAACTGCTGATAAGAATGAATAGAGGGTGACAAGACATCTACCAAAAAGACAGATATTTTGCACAAACTGAAGGGTTTCAATGACAGGACTGAAATGACTTGCTTTCAATCAGTGAATCTTTGTTTGTTATTGACATCTGTGTTATATTTTGGCTTGTTTGTTTATTAGCATACTAATTCATGCTGCACATGAAAAAATGATTTAGTGAGATCCTTCCATTTTTTAGTAGATTGGTTTAATTCATGTGTTTACTTCTAATATTCTCCATTTTACTCATTCACTTTGATACACATTTATAAAGCTTTTAGTGCTTCATTCTTGGTCTCTAGCTTTCTCCAACATGTGATTCGTTTTCCCAAGCTTTTGCTTCTCCCCCTTCATCACAGTTTGTCATCAAAATACATGGAGATTTAACTCTTTAAAATTACCACTTTCACTCATACCCTTTTGGTAGATTTGTATAATGCTTGTAGCACTCAGTTTTGGTTTTCAGTTATCTTCCACATGGTTGATGGTTTTATAAGCCTTTCACTACCCCCTCACACTTTGCCATAAAAACATATGAAGAATGCACTCTTCAATATTCACGTTTTACTTGTTTTGACAGTAGGATTATCTTTAAATTTTCTTTTGTTTCCCACCAGGCGACTGTAACTCACCTGCACTATTTACACCTGTTTGACCGCCTTTTGACCGTTTCATTATGGCGGCCAGAAAATGACTGCACCACAAGTACCTGTCAAGCTGATGGTTCTCTCAATTGCACTGCTAGCTTTGTCCTATGGTGTTAATTTTAATTCAGCGTCACTCTTGGGTTAGTGCTTCTTGGACGCAAAGCTGCACAGTTTTTCAGCTTGTCCTCTGTAAGTTATTAGGTTACTCTTAATAACATTCCTTGGTCAGGATTGGCATGCTTCTGAAACTTGTGATATATGGTTTCAAGTAAGAACAAATGTTCTTTGTATTTTTGTATTTTGTATTTGTATTTATATAGCGATTACGACCCCTGACAAGACGTCAAAGCACTTTTCGGCAAGTAGC
The DNA here is from genome assembly GCF_031143425.1 of Pleurodeles waltl. Taxonomy (NCBI): domain Eukaryota; kingdom Metazoa; phylum Chordata; class Amphibia; order Caudata; family Salamandridae; genus Pleurodeles; species Pleurodeles waltl. The sequence goes on along the minus strand of NC_090443.1, from coordinate 921,384,986 downwards.
ATGCTTCTCTGAAACCAAGAAAGGGTTAGTGGTGGATTAGCATAGGGAAATATGAGTTAATTTGAGTGGTGGACAGGACAGTAGTTGGATTGAATAGGATAATGGAGGTAAAGAGGAGGGAAGAGTCTAGAAAGGTTTGGATTGAGTAAAAGGCGGGATGAAGGAGGGAATAGTCCCTAGAAAGGGAATAGGGAGTTCATAGTAGCAAAATGAGTTTTGGGATCAGTCAAAGGAGAGATACTTGAGGGATGAATTTAGAAAAGGTTGTTTGGGAGATCATAGTAGTAGAATTAGGATAGAGGCGAGCCAGGGGAGGGATAGAGGAGGGTAGAGTCTAGAACAGGTTATTTGATGAGACCATAGAGGTAGAATGAGGTTTGGGATGAGGTTTAGTATGAGTCACAGAACGGAGGCAGAGGATATATTGAGAAAGGTAGAGGATGCGACAAAAAGTATTGCATTGGAGAGTGTCAAAGATTTTTCATTCTTCTACGGTAGGAGTAAAGTAATACATATATAGATACATAACTACATATAAAATTTATACATGTATACGGAACATAATATATCGAGATATAATGTTATTTTGTATAAACTCAGACTTTTAAGTGTTGCTGTAATTGAAGCTAATTTGTGTGTTTTTATAACTTTTCTTTTTTTAATTTGATAATTTGATATTTTCTTCTATATTTCAACTAGATCTGCTCTAGATTTGCTCACCTCAAATGTCTGCTTATCTAGCAAAGTTGTTAAGCATAGGATGACAAAAGCCATACCCCTCTGAAGAGCTCTAATGAGAGCGAAACACATGTCAGGGGTTGCTTTACTCATTCCAGGTTGGCTTGAACGGTATTTGACCAGTCCAAAGCTGTAATACTGTGCCTGGAGTGGTAAACAGCTTTTGTCATTTTACAGCTCGGCGAGGATGACACTGTGTCAATCCTATGCTTAAAGATTTTGCTGTGCAAATGGCAAAAGACTTTGTCACTATCTAGCTCGGCGAGGATAGCACTGTGCTGATCCTATGCTTAAAAACTTTGCTAGATAAGCAGACATCTGTGGTGAGCAAATCTAGAGTGTCGCTATGTTGCAGGGTGCTCCTTACTAGAGCAGCTCTCCACCTAAAATTGGGAACTTCCCAGAGTTCTCCTTTGTTTTTTGCATAATTTATGCGTCACTCTAACCCTGAAAGGGCCTTGGTTTGATATATATATATATATATATATATATATATATATATATATATATTTATATATATATATATATATATATCCAGTTGTTATAGTAATTTCAAGTAACTATAACTCGTGCTGTTAGGTAACTATAACTCGCGCCCCGCCATGCACAGTTTACTCATCAATAATTTTACTGCAAATGTTACTGTGATATTATTAATGATGTCATAGAAGATGTCATGAGTGATGTAATATATGGGGTAATTAGCAATGTATGGCAAAGGCATAAGTTATAGTTACCTTAGTGCATGAGTTATAGTTACTTGAAATAACTCTAACTGACACAGCTGAATTACTATGGTTTTGTGCATGTCAAATCTGAACCTAACTATAACGTCCCTGTAACCTTCATTTTTTTAGAGAATTTCTAAGTTTTTTTTAAGCTATTTCCAAACTATAATGTCCCTGTAACTTTCAAATTTTCCATTGAATTTGTACGGCTTTTTTTTAACATTAAGTAAGATGCCCATTGCAATGCAAGTGGGGGGTGGGGTTGGACGCAGGGCCTGGCATGGCATTGTGCTGCCCCCAAACAAGCTTGCTGATCCTGCCCTCACCCCTCCTTGCCATCCATTGTCCAACTTCATGCCCCTGCTCCCTTATTACAGCCCTGTGTGGGCGCTGTTTTGTCATTGCCCTTCCTGCCTGCCCTGAACAGTTAGTGTGCTGCTATATCCACTTCCTCCCTAGCCTCTGTTGTCTGAGGCCATGCACCCCCGCTGCCTAGTCCAGTGTGCTGCTACTGCCCTCTATTTAGTTAGATGTCTCTGTCCACTCCTCTTGCCCTTTGTTGCCTAATATATATATATATAGACACACACACACATATATTTCTATACATGTATATATACATATATATATATATATTTTTTTTTTTACGTAAAAAAACCAAAGGTTACAGGGACGTTTAAGTTACAATCTGAATTTACTCCCACAAAACCATCGAAATTTAACAGCTATAGTTATGGTTAGCTCAAGTAGCTATAACTTGTGCCCTAAGGTAACTATAACTTGCACCCCCACCATGCACAGTTTTTCTCCTAAGTACTTTTACTGCAAAATGTTAAATTGATATTATCAATGATGTTATCAAAAATGTAATGAGTGATGTAATATGTAGGGTAATAAGCAGTGCATGGCGAGCGTGCAAATTATAGGTACCTTAGGGCACGGGTTATAGTTATTTGAGTTAGACATAACTATAACAGCTGAACTTCTATGGTTTTGTGTGAATAAATTGAGATCCTAAGCAAAATGTCCCTGTAACCTTTGGTTTTTTAAGTGAATTCCTATGTTTTTTAAATTCTATTTCTTAACTATAATGTCCCTGTAACCTTTGTTTTCTTTGGTGAATTTCTATGTTTGTTTAACATGAAGTCATTTTAATTACTATATGTTAATCCAACTACCGCCGTGCATGGCCTTTAGCCATCCGCGATGGGGGTTGGCGGACAGTGTAGTCCTTGGAGCCAACCCACTTTAACTACCCAACCATGTGCTATGCAATGCCTTCAGTTTTGTGCAGCGGTTGTTGGCCGCAGGACCTTGTCTGCGTCCAACCCCCTATAACCACCCATTCCCACATGCAACCGTCTCTGAGTGGGTCTGTGAGTGTGTGCATGAGTACCTCAGTGGGTCTGTCAGTGGGTGAATGGGTCTCTGAGTGGGTCTGTGAATGAGTGAATGAGGGTCTGAGTGAGACTCTGAGTGGGTGCATGAGTGTCTGAGTGGGTCTGTGAGTGGGCGTGAGTGACTGAGTAGGTCTGTGAGAGGGTAAATGAATATCTGAGTGAGTTTGTGAGTGAGTGCATCAGTGCTTGAGTGAGTGTTTGAGTGCTTATGTCAACAGCTGTGTGAGTGACTCGGCCACAAAGGAACCTTACCTGCCCTTTAATCCAACAAGAGTCCACAGTTTTGCACAAAATATCTACCTAAGTGGAGTTCCTTCTCCCTCGTAGGGTAAGTGCCCAGTACATATTCTACACTAAAGCTGTGTAATGGAGCACAAGGAAATGTCACCAGTGTTAGCGCGTCAGATCTTGATAAGTAAACTTACAAGGAGACGGAAATGGGCCGATGAATCTTTGGGCTTGAAATTAAGATGTTCTTGCCACGACTCCAGTACATACAAATCACTAATCAATGATCAGTAACATCAATAATCAATAGAGTCAGTAATTGTCACACACCATGACCTTTCAGTCATGAATAACCACACCTTTTAGTAAAAGATAGTATGTTTTTTTCCCTATATTAACAATGGTAAAGTCATGTAGGTTAGTCTAAAAAATCAAATGATACACATACAGAAACAACACTGGCTGTCCAAATATACAGAAGAAATGTAATCTAACCAAGACTTGAGCTACTACACATTCTAAGATTACAAGCAAACTATTAGCAAAAACAATTGCACAAAGGATAGAACATACATTGAGAGTCAGCAAAGAAATACATCAGACATTAGTCCCTGTTAGCAAGATTTAATTAGTGACAATCCTTAACTACCATCAGATTAGTATCAGCATGTTGGGCTTCATGCAAAACAGATTAGTAACACCAATTTGGAAAACATCTAACTATAGCTCTATCAAACAGTTTAGTTGGTACCTAGAAAGAAAAACAAATATGCATAACATACACATAGGCCCTCATTCGGACCTTGGCGGGCGGCGGAGGCCGCCCGCCAAAGTCCCGCCGTCAGGTTACCGTTCCGCGGTCGAAAGACCGCGGCGGTAATTCTGACTTTCCCGCTGGGCTGGCGGGCGGCCGCCTTCAGGCCGCCCGCCAGCCCAGCGGGAAAGAGGCTTCCACGATGAAGCCGGCTCGGAATCGAGCCGGCGGAGTGGAAGCTGTGCGACGGGTGCAGTTGCACCCGTCGCGTATTTCACTGTCTGCGCAGCAGACAGTGAAATACATTTAGGGGCCCTCTTACGGGGGCCCCTGCAGTGCCCATGCCAGTGGCCCCGCGACCCCCCCTACCGCCATCCGGTTCCCGGCGGGAGTACCGCCGGGAACTGGATGGCGGTAGGGGGGGTCGGAATCCCCTCGGCCTTGGAGGATTCCAATGGGCGGCGGTACACTGGCGGGAGCCCGCCAGTGTTGCCGGTCCGACCGCGGCTTTACCGCCGCGGTCGGAATGCCCATTGGAGCACCGCCGGGCTGTCGGCGGTGCTCCCGCGGTCCTCCAACCCGGCGGTCATGGACCGCCAGGGTTGGAATGACCACCATAATCTCAGTAATGCCTCTCCTCAATTGGATCGGCAAGTCATGACAGTGTTCGTCCTCAAGACATCAGTTCGTCAGCAAGGTATTCAGCATCAAAGTTCAGAAAACGCAAAGTCTCTAAGCATTAAAGATAAGTATGTCTCTCCTCAAGACACATAGGAAAAAACAGTGACCTTTCGGCCAGAAGGAATATGGGCAAAAGCTTGAACTAAGCGGCAAAATGATAAGGCTTGAATGAATGGAAAATGTTCGAATGCTAAGGAAAAGTGCTGCTTTCTTCTCAGTGCAGTCCCATCACGTCAAAGTTACCAAAACTACCTCCCAAATCCCTATTGGTCAGTTATCGCATGTTCACACTTTGTCCAATTAAATTTATACTTCAAATCTAAGAATTCTACTATTACTCCGTTCACATGTCTCTGATTGGTTTCTCCTTTGACGTCTTCATCATCCAACTCGTCAGGTAACAATATTGTTGCAGCTTATACTTCAGTCAGTGTCTTCATTGTTCTCCTCATGGGAAAGTCAGTCTCACACCATTACATACAAAATGTTACATTAGCAAGAACAGCATGTTCAAGCAATCGGTTCTCATGAGAAAAGTTTAGCCAAGAGCACATTTAAAATTTGCAGTGGAAAATCACAATTTAACTCTCTAGGACAGACATTTTATTAAACGTTAGGAAATACAGCTTGACATGAGGCCGGGCAACTAGGCCAAGACCCTCGCTAAGTTAAGGCCTACAATTAATTAAGCTAATACAAAATGCATAACCCTTAATATGATGCACTACTACATTAATCAAACATAAGCTCAATATTCCATATTAATATTAGTTCACTTCGTTAACATTAGTGGCCATTCTCGGAGATCACATTTTCAAATGCGTGCATTAGTTTTCTAAGTTATTACATTTTCTATGCAAATCTGTTATTCAACATACATAAACATTCATTAATAATTTTTATTAAAACCCCTGCGTTAGCACCAGTCACCTTGTGTGTGTTTGGCACTACGACTGTACCTGGTGCACATTTCTCTTAATATGTGATAACATGAACCCTCCTATAGAGAGGCCAACGAGACTACAAAGACATAATTCTCCACCATACCAGGGCCTTTCCTCTTATGTACATGGTGTAAGTGCTTCTTTGTTTTGTGGAGATGTCCTCATAGCTCTTGGCTTCAAAAATGCACCACCAAATTCAGAGGTAAATGCACTGCAGGTCCCTTTGGTAAGCTGTGTGTCATCCTGGTAAAAGGTGGGAAGACCTTTGCATAGTACTAAGGTAGATGGGGCAGGGCCATGCGGGTGGAGCTTCCAGGTGATTTGCACATTTGCATACTCATAGCAATTTAAAGGGAGCACCATGGACTTTGCTCTCAGCAGGAGAGGACAAGAAAGAATCCGCTTGTCACAGTCACATACAGATTGAGCTCCGATAGATCAGTAATGCATTTACCTCCACAAAGAATTTCAAATCATTTTTCAATTTGAATTGCCTAGTAAACACACTTAACCGAACAGGAGGGGTCACATGTTCTCGGGTGCCCCATCCCCAGGACCTGGTCAGAAATAAAAGGAGGCAGGGGCGGCATGGGCCCCCCTCCCCAGGCCAATTTTGTCCCTGGGTACCCCATGTCCTGGGGCCTGGCCATGTCTCCTGGGTGGCCTCCCAGGGCACCCAGTGTGCAATGGGACCACGGGGACCATCACAGCCTGTGCGGTCCCAACCAGCTTCCTGCCTCCTGCAGGAGACTGCTATTGCACACAGAGAGCTGCTAAACATGCAGCTCCGTGTGTGCAAGAGCAATTGCTTACTCTCTTTCCTGAAACCTCTGCTTCCAGTGGGCAGGAGCACTTTGACAGGTTCCGCCCGTTGGAACCGAAGTGCTTGTTTTTGCTTGGTGGGAAAATCAAACAGCTATGTCCCCGGGGTGGACACCCAGGGACAAAGCAGGAGCCGGCCCTGAGGGTGGCGGTCCGCAGGGCCATATATGTGCCATTTTTGCTAGCATTTTTAATGCCTGAACAGAGAAGGTATTAAAAGGGGGCACACCATTGATTACAATGGGCGCCAATGTACTCTTCAGAGTTAGCACCAACATTTTGGCGCTAACCCTGAACAGTACTTCAATAGTGTAAAAAATTCTGATACTATTGCCCCCTACCCTGCGCCATGTTGCGCCGTATTTTAAATGCGGCACACACATGATGGTGGTAGGGGGCAGTAGGGGCACAAGGAAAGTGGGGCTGCACTGGGTGCAGCACCACTTTTCTTAAATATGCCCCTAAATGTTTACCCCAGGGAGGTGGTGGTCCCTGGGGTGCAGGGAATCCATGCTGCCCCGCATACTTATTTTACAATGCCTCAGGGAGGTGGCGATCCTAGGGGCTTTGAAAAGCCCTAGGAGGGGTGCCCCATGTGCCCCCTCCTTTTTACACCCTCCAATGACACTCGGGCCTGGCCCATCTGGGGGGAGGCAAATAAAAGGAAAAGCACAGGAGACTGCATTTAAAAAAAAACATGGCGGGGTCTGCGTGGTTACCAAAACCAAGGCTAGGGGCTCAGGGTGACCTTACCCTGACCCGTTTCTTTTTTAAATCTTTTTTCAGGGACTAGCTTGAAGCCGAATCCCAAGATGGCTGTGAACACTTCCTGGTTGAAGTGTTAGCAGTCAATTAGATCTCAGCACGAGATTGGGAGTGTTTGGGGAGCCTTTGCCTTCCTTTATATACACAAATTTAAATTTTCCTTAATATATCAAAAAGTACTGAATGGATTTACACCTAATAACAAAAACCAGATAACAAAAACAGAGCTTTCTGGACCAACAACTACCTTTCTGCCAAATTTGATGTAATTCCATCCAGCAGTTCAGGCTGTAGTCGTGTTAAAAAACCCTATGGGAATGAACATAGGGAAGACACGTTTTGGGACAGCCCTTTTTCTCGCCCCCCACTGGACGGATCATCCCAAAATTTTCCAGACAGCAGCTGTTGTGAGCGGCAATTTCTTTTGAAAATTTTTGTAAAGATTCATCAACAGGCGTCAAAGATATAGGCAAGTCAAAAAAGCTTTTCTTCAGAAACTAGGTCCTAACTATAACTACCTAGTGGCAACCACCACTGAAAAAAACAAATTTTACAGGGACATTATAGTTAGGAAATAGAATTTAACAAGCCATAGAAATTCACTTAAAAAATCAAAGGTTAAAGGGACGTGGTCGTGCCCCTGCCCCTCCCTCCTGCCCTACATGGTCTGTCATGCTGCAACTGTCCCTCCTGTTTGTCTGGTACGGTCAGCTTGCTGCCCTTGCCTCTTTCTCCTCTGCTATCTGTTGTACATGTGCATGACTCTGTCCCTTCCCTATTGTTTTCCATGGTCCGCTGTACTGCACCGATGCCACACATACCATGTGTGGTGTATTGTACTGCTGCAACCCCTGATGCCTGCCCTGCAAGGTCAGTGTGGTGCCCCTGCCCATCTCCCTCCTGCCCTCTGTTATCCAACTCCATGTCCCTACCCCATTCCTCCTGCCATCAGTGATCCAATGTATGATACTTGCCAACATTTTGAACTTAGTATGAGGGAGATTTTGAAAACAAAACCTAGGAAATTGATTTCCCCGTTGACTTATATGCAGAAAAATAGGAGATTTTAGGCAGGAGACATATAAAATAAAACCCTTTTGGGCTTAAACACATCAGGAGTCTCCTGCCTGAATTGGGTCTGTTAGTTTGTATGGTTGTTCTGCCACTGCCTGTTCCTTCTGCCTTCAATTGTCTGTTACATTGCCACAGCTTCTCTTGCCTGCCATGCTTGGTTGGTTTATTGCCCCTGCCCCCCTTTCGCCTGCCATTCATGGTCCCTTGCTCTGCCACTGGCCCTGCTGCCTGCCCAGCATGGTCTACTTGTCGCCTTGGCACCCTCCTCCATACCCTCAGATATCTGAGTCCACATCCCTGACATGTTCCTCCCAACAGTAATCTTGCTAGATTGCCACCATTCTATATTTATTACAAAAGTGTGGCATGCCTGATATCATCTCTTAGATTTTCTAGCGCCATTTCTTTGCCACCCCGTTCACATACATTATGCCTGGCACAGGCATAATGTAGCACAAAGAGTTACAAAGTGCTGTTATGCATGTATTGCGCAACTTTGTAAATATGGCGCGGTGTCCTAGGCCTTCAACTGCCACATCAGCATCAAAAAATGATGCTAATGTGGCATTGGAATGGCGCTAGGGGCTCCCAAATATGCCCCCAAGTGTTTTGCACACTTCTATCATTAGGCTATACTTTTGGGTGATATTTTTGCTAGATTTGGGCTCTTTTTTTCTCTGGAGGCCATCTTGAAAGATTTCTCTGTTATGAAGCCCCCTAATCTCCTCATTTATTGTAGTATCCTCAGCAGAAAATGCTTTCAGTTTCCCACTTTGATTCCATCAAGATGGCGGTCAGATGTGCCACACTACTGGCATAAATTAAGAATGTGTATGTTTCACTTTACATGTCAGAATGTTTTAATGAAAGAGGAAGATATTTAAAATCTCTCCTATAACGTGTCCTAATTTTTCTTTCTACAGTACTAACCATAATTTCTATAACAAAATGAAACCCCTCATTTTGTTGCTCTCTAAATTAAATGCCTTAAGTTGTATCAGTTTGATTCAATCAAGGTGGCCTTAGGCGTGTCACACTTTTGTCATAAGTAAGACTGTTAGCGCTCTACTTGTTCTTTAGAACACTCTGGAAGACTTCAGTAGAACACCGGGAAATTAACTGACAGGCTGCTCCTCTTGAAGTACAACAGGAAGAGATTTGAGAACTCACTTAAAACGTATCCTAATTTTTCTTTCTACAGCACTAACCATACTTTCTATGACAAAATGATCATCCTTATATTGTTCCTTTCTAAATTAAATGCTTTAGGTTTTACCAGTTTGATTTAATCAAGATGACTTCAGGTGTGCTACACTTTTGCCATAAGTAAGACTGTTAGGGCTCTAGTGGTTCTTTAGAACACTATGGGAGGCGCAGTAGAACAGAAGGGAATTAACTGACAGGCTCTTCCTCTTGGAAGTACATGCTTTACTGAGAATGTCAGACTTCATTATCACATGGCTGAGAAAGATAGTGTGGATTTACAAAAAATATGCTCTCATTTTAGCTTCTGGAGTAGCGTCCATAATCTTTATGGGTAAATCTTGAGAAAACTTTTTTTCTCTCAAACATGATTAATTAAATCGCACAGAATACTTTTTCACAGGGTAAAATTAACTTAGCAACAAATGATATATATTGTAACTAAACTCTGTTTTTACCCTTTATCTGTTCTGCTTTTTGTGACCCGCAAAACTTGCCTTTCACTACAATGCATTTCAATGGAGGGCTATCATGTATATTGCTCCCAAGATGGCTAAGTTCTACCTTCTCTATTTGGCTTTGTCAGGCAGCTGTCCATTCCAAAGCAACGATGGAGCAAAGAAACACTGGAATGTTTCATCCAGGTCCCTCTAATTGCAAGAAAAGGCCTTTGATGATACGTATGGGCAGGTCTGATGCCATACGTGTGACAAATGTTGTCAGCAAAAGTTAAGGGTGGCATTTGGTCAGCGAATCAAGTGATGGCACACAAAAAATGGCCGATAACAGGGACCTAAGCCCTAGAGATGTGGAGACAGTGGAATGTTGCAGCATATGGTGGCAGTTGAGGCACGTAGGGCACTCCACTTGGCTGTGGTTCAGTGCCAAAAGGCCCCATGATGTTACTAGGAATGAAGGGAAGCAATCAGGGCCATGACTGGGGATAGGTTAGATGGGGCCTGGCAACCACAGGAAAATTGCTAAAAAGAAAGACTAGAATGTGCACTATTTCGGCAGAATATTGGAAACAAAAATATGATGGGACAAAATATTGTGTCAAGAATATCGAGGACAAAAATTCTGTGAAGGTAAGTTTCTATAAGTAAGCAACGTTTTACAATATTTAACTCCACATCTAATATATATATATATATATCTTCAAGGTACTTAGTGGTACATAGATGTGGAGTTAAGAACAGTAAATGTATACTTATCTATTTGCACTACCTTCTCAATATTTTGGTCCTCGCTTTTTTTTGACACAACATTCTGTCCACACAATATTTTTATTTCCAATATTCTGTCAGTGATCCAAATTAGCCCCTCTGTGATTACCAGTGCCTGATATTAATTCAAGAGTCCCATCCTTCAGCCATAGAAGTTTAATATTTGTTGAGTCCCTTGATATCTATTACTAATGTGGCCAATATCCATTCTCCATGTTAATTGGGGTAACTGATACTCAATACTGCTTGTGTGTATTGAAGCCCAGGACTGTCTGGAGACATTAATGCTTGTGTATACCTTGGTTCACCAGTTGTTATAAATGCTTGGTCACCATACCTCCTGACCAGTTTTCTTAATGTCTGGATGTAAGACCTCTTGGTATTTGATACAGATGTTCGTGGTCACTACAGTGATCATGGTCAGTGTGCTGTCCATAATACTTTTGAGAATGATTAGGATTCATGTTTTTCCTCCAAAATATTTGTCTGTATGTTTGTTGTCAGTGGCAACTCTTGAAAATATGTTACTGCTTGTGTATTAACACTGAAAGGAAAATGAAAACAAAGCAAGATTTGCTCAAATACAGACATAAAGCAGAATGATTGTTGATTGTCGCCTTTTCTTAGTTGCTTACCTGATCAAAAGCAACAAAGTCTGCTAGTTCTCAAAGAACATGTTTCTATTGACTATGTTATCCAATGTGCTAGATCTCAGTCAATGTGTCTTTAATAACGGAAGAAAAGTGCCAATGTAGTTTATTCAAAGTTGAAATCTGACAGTGATATTAAACATGGCAGGGACATCAACGTTTTTGTTTTTTGCCCGATTGAAATTGTGGCAGAGCTCGCACCCTGTTAAGCAAAACATTCCCATCATCAGATGTACTTGTACAACTCACTAGCAAAATTCAACGTTGAACATCTTCAGCATCCCTCACAAATATATCTTTTAATTGACTTAAGGGATTCTGTAATGTGGCCAAATGTATCTCAGCTGGTCATTTAGATGAAGGCTCAAATGTGGCATCCAACTAAACCTAACAGTCACCCCATCCTCAGTCTTCTTGTTTGCTCTCCTCCTAAGAGTTGAGGCAACTGTTTTGTTCCTAAAGACAAAACCTCAGCAAGCTCTACCATTAGAAACCTATTTGCGATGGGTCAATGGCCCTGAGACCTAATCTCTATAACATTAGAGAGACAAGGGAATTACATGTCCAATTTTTCCTGCCTCACACTTGAGCTTGGCAATCATATGACGGAAAAAACAAATAATAGCCTGATGCCTGCCAGAGACATTTTCAATATTAAAAAAGCATTGGCAAATAGAATGGGCCCCATTAAGAGTGTGGCAGTCTCTAGGTGAAAAAGAGTGAGAAGGAGAGTGAAAAAGGATGCATCTGAAGAAAGAGGAAGGAAAGAAGGAAAGCTAAAAAGAAAAGATGAATAATGGAAAAAAGAAAGAAGGAAAGCAGGAAAGAAAGATAGCAAGAAGAAGGAAGGGAAGATTGGAAGAAAGAAGTAATACAAGAAAGTCTTCAAATAAAGGATATAAGAGAGAAAAAAGGCACAAAGGCAGGAAAGAAAGAACATTGGAAAAAAGAAGGGAAGATGGAAGAAAATGTAGAAAATATAAAGGAAAGACAAAAGAAAAAGAAAAAGGAGAGGAGGAAATTGGAAAATAATGAACAAAAGAAAAAAGGAAGGACATTTAGAAAGAAAGAAGGGAGGAAATATGGAAAGAAAGAAGAGCTGATGGAAAGAAAGATTGAAAGAAAGAAAGAAAAAAGGAAGGAAAGATCAAAAGAAAAAGAAAGGAAAGAAACTAAGGAAGAAAGAAAAAGAAAGCAAAACAAAAAAGAAATGAAGCAGTAAAGTAGGAAATAAAGGCAAAGAAAAAAGAGAATGAAAAGGAAAAGATGGAATGAAAGACAAGAGAAAAAGAAAGCAGGAAATGAAGAAATAAAAAAGAAAGAAGGAATGAGGAAAGCAAGAATAAAGATGGAAAGAAACAAAGAAACAAATGAACGAAATACATTCAAAAATATAGGCTGGTTTTCTTTCTGGACAAAGTTTATTATTAAAGAACTAGCAGTTAAATTGAATTCAAAATAAATGTGTTCTGAAGAATTGTCTGCTTATGAATTTACGTGTATAATATTGCAGCTTTTGCTTTTTATACTGCATGCATAGTAAACAGTTTCAAATGGATGCAATCTGTGATGCTGTGAAATACTAGCAGTCGGATAAGCAAAGGACTCTTCAAAACGGATATACAACAGCATTGACAGGAGACAGGAACTGAAAGTGTGGAATGTGGCCTGTGTTCAGATATGGTAGAAAGCCCTTGCTTTCACCTCGACTCTAAACACAAAGACTAAAATAAAAACAAAAACACAGCACTGAAGGGAAACTACCTTCTGTGCAGATGTGCTCATCGTGAAAGAGCAAAATGCAGTCACTCAGAGAGAAGTTAACCATTGGCTGAGGTAGGCTGACTCATTGTCCCATGCTGTATGCTTCAGTGGGTGAAAGCAAAATATAATGAGACAACAGACCAACAGACCAATGGATAAAGAGAGGTGGCTGAAAGCCCTATATTTAACAATAATTTCCATAGCTTAGTAAAATTAATAGGTCGTGGCTAACGCCAGTCCTAAAAATGGTGACTAGCATATTTTAGTAAAATGAAAAGCTCTTGGCTAACACCAGGCTTAAAAAGGCAGAAGGTGTTCTGGATTTTCCACGCATCGTCCATGGGCATCAAAATATCCCCGCATCACAGTGAGGAATCAAGGCTGCACTTCCGGAAACTGATGCATCACTTTGTCACATTGAAAGAAATGATGCATCACCTTTGCCATGTCGGAAAAACTGATGCATCGCTTTACTTTCCGATTCATCTATTCCTCTGCGGTGTTCTGCATCGTTATTTTTTACATATCCCAGGTACTCTATGTTAAAAGGATACAACCACTGATTCTTAAGGATTGAGACACATCTAAACCTTTAAAAAGTGACATCTTGTCTTGAGCATATTGGATTTTTGTCGTTTTGGTGTTATTTTATTCAGATAAATATTATCTATTTTCCTAAACTGGTGTGAGGTACTTTTTGTGGTGTTTCCACTGTGTTACTGTATGAGATATTGCACAAATACTTTACACATTGCCTTCTAAGTTAAGCCTGCCTGCTCTGTGCCAAGCTACCTGAGGGTGAGCACAGGATAATACAGGTTGTGTTGATAATTACCCTAACTAAGATTGTAGTCCCTACTTGGACAGGGTGCATACCTCTGCCAACTATAGACCCAAATAGATTTCTGATTTGTTGGAAGTCATATAATTTCTCCAGGTTGCTCCTGAAAGCATGAACAGTTAAAATTTTTCAGTTGTAAATATAATCATAAAAATTCTTTCTGATTTGCTTTTTTTGCTGGCGAACATATCTCAGTTGTATATTTTCAGATCTAAAACAGAGGAAATGCACATGGAAACCTCAGCTTGAGGTCCTAGATTCATCTCTCGCCATGCTGCAGCATCGCTCTTGCTCCTGTCTTCTCCTTGCTTTTTCCTTTGTTTTTTGAGTGTCTTCTCCTTGTTTTTCCCTTGTTCTCACTACTCTTTCCTTGGTTCCCCCTGTTTTTGTGTGCTTTCTCCTTGCTTTTACCTCATTTTCACTGCTTTCTCCTTGCTTTTTTGCCATGTTTTTTGAGTGTCTTCTCCTTGCTTTTCCCTTGTTCTCACTGCCTTCTCCTTGCTTTACCACCCATTTTGTGTTTAAATTCTCTTAGCTTTTCCCTAGTTTTTACTCCTTTCTCCTTGCTTTTCCCATGTTCTTTATGTGCATTCTCCTTGCCATTCCCTTCTTTTCATTGCTATCAACATGCTTTTTCTGCCATTTTTTGTATTCCTTCTCATTGCTTTGCTCTCATTTTTAATACTTCCTCCTTGCTTTTTCCACTGTTTCCTGGGTGCCTTCTCCTTGCTTTACCCTCATTGCTTTCCCCTTGCTTTTTCTCTCATTTTTTTTGTGCATTCTCCTTGCTTTTCCCTTGGGTTTCGTGTGCCTTTTCCTTGCTTTTCCTCTTTTTTTGTGCACGTTCGCCTTGCTTTTTTATCATTTTCACTGTTTTCTCTTTGCTTTTTCCCTTGTTTTAAGTGCGCTTTCTCCTTGCTTTCCCCTCGTTTTCAGTGCTTTCTCCTTGCTTTTACAACATTCTTTGTGTGCATTCTCTTTGCCTTTCCCTTGTTCTCACTGCTTTCTCCTTGTTCTTTCTGACATTTTTTGTATTCCTTCTCATTGCTTTGCACTCTTTTCACTGTTTTCTCCTTGCTTTTTCCCTTGTTTTAAGTACGCTTTCTCCTTGCTTTCCCCTCGTTTTCACAGCTTTCTCCTTGCATTAGCCCCCATTTTTTGTGTGCTTCTCCTTTCTTTTCCAGCATTTTAATTGCTTTCTCCTTGCTTTTCCCTTTCCACTCCCACATGCCGCCTGTTATTTCCCACCCGCCCACCACCTCCCAGAACCCCACCCTCCTCCCGGGACCTGCTTAATGGAGGCTGCAGCACATTCCCATTGAGCAGGTCAGCTCTCCCTAACCTGCTGCATCACTCTTGCTCCTGTCGTCTCCTTGCTTTTTCAACGCCTTGAGACCCTCACAGGTCATTTGTTGCGCTTTATAAATCCTTGATTGATTGATTGAGTTGACCATTTTAAGAGTTCATAACTGAATCTTGAAATTTAAGAAGTTATTTTCCACTTGCTTTAATAGGCTATTTGAACATGTAAGATTTACACTTGCACACAGATAACTTTATGAATGAGGTTCAATGAATAATAAATAGACGCAGATCATTGGTAACAGTTGTTTGATAAACTAGTACCACCAAGTTGCTAGAACCAAATGTTAACCTATTACCAGTTTACTGCTAATAAATATTGACTGAAACAACCATTTTTAGGGTTGAGCCTGCGTGGCATGCGCTTGCGCATGCGTTTCGCTAAGCGAGACGTTTTAGGAATTAAAAAGGGCTTGGAGCCCTGTACACGTCACGTCAGTGTCTTTCATTGGCTCGCAGGCTTGCCTCTTAGAATCTGCTTGATTTCATTAGTGGAAGACATGCATACGTCATGCCTTTTCCGGTGGTGAGCCCTCCTCAAGCGCATCGACCAAGTACAAAAAACATGCAAGGCTCGCTGTTTTCTGTCCGGCTCGTGGACTACTTTTTACCCTGTTGTTGGTTGTTGTCACGAGTAGTCTCCTGCCGCACTGCATCGCCCTGCCATCCTCTTTAAAATCGCCCCCTTTAATGTTTAACGTGCCTTTCTCACCACAATCTGGGGCTGCGAGGCTAGCACTGCCCACACAACGTATTTCGTATTAAAAACATTTTTGTTGCTGGTGGGCGCTGTTGTTAGAAGATGACAATTAACTTGTTTTATTAAATGGCCAGACTTGAAAAGGTTGTACTGCCTCTGATTAGTAACACAAGCAGTACGATGGAGTGTAAATTCAACCAGGTAGACTTTAGTCGCTTCCTTCCCAGTGGATAAATATCTTCGTTTTTTTTCATTTATGTCACGTCGCCAGGGGTTCTCTTACGTCCCTGGATAAAATATGTTGGATCCCATTTTAAGAAAATAAAGACATTCTCTTGAAACAAAACGCAAGCCCCACATTTGCCTGTTGAAAAAAAACAAACACCATTTTGCACAATTGAAGGAACCAAGAGATAGGGTTGTGTTCGAGGATCCTCTTCAAAGAAGTGTGTTTTCTGCCATTATCCCCGTTTGCTAACTGAAAATGGACATGAGTTCAGCTGCTTAGTGACACAGCCGAAACTGTGTTTTTTAATGAGATATTTCATATTCACATGGCGCCGGTGGACGCCCATCAGGAATGGGACGAGACCGACCGACAATGTGACCGTATCCGAATCATCTACCGTGAGGTAGAATTATTTATTTTGCGAGTATAAATGCTCCAGGTGCAACTATGCAAGCATTGAAAGCTCTTATTTTGAAAGCATCAATGTTTAAACATGGGCTTTACCCTCGATGTCGCATTCCTAGGCTGGTTTGAGCACCCAGTCTTGCAGAGGAAAAAAAGTGAACAATGGTATTGATTACAAAATATACTAAATGTTTTCAGTGAGCCTACCTCGTGCCAGACATATAATTATTAGCAGGGAGATTAGTGTCATTTTCATGACTCATTTATAACGTGATAGGATTCTCCTACATCCCTGTTTTTTTCCAGTCGGACGTCAGTAGCAGATGTGGATACTGTACAATGCTTCTGGGGGCCTCAATGATACCGTCACTTCGGTGCAAATATTTCTGTCTAGGGAAAATGATGAAAACTTCTTGGAAAAATAAGCAAATGTTGAGTGGAATGTCACTACAAGAGACGTTAACTGACTTTTTAAATATATTTTTGTTGTGTGTTGTGCAAGCTCCAAGTCATCATGTGTAGCAGATCCGCCTTCTCCTCAGGCGTCGGGTGTCTGGCAGCTGGATTGCACACTCTGTTGTGCAGACGTGCAAATGGCGCTGCGGTATCTTCCTGCCCACGGTGACCGGGCTCCCACGGGTGACAGGTTGCCTTTCTGCTGATTTATTAAAAAATCGTATTTGTTTCCTGCTTCCTCGCGTGGCTGTACTCTCCGGGACCTACTTAGGTGACCAGCATAATGGCAATCTCTCTCTCTTTTAACCTTTCTGTAGTTTGCTTTTTTGTTTGATAAAGGGAGGACGGTCTCTTTTGTTGGTATCAATATACTTTATGAATAATTTTATTTCACTCCATTTTTTATGGTTCTTTCGCCTTATTACCATACAGAGTTTATTAGCCAGTGCTGCCGGTAACTTTACTCTGTCGTATGTTGCTGAGGTACAGTAAATATCACTTGTGTTGTAATTAATATGCACACCCTCTGCAGTAATGAAAGCACAGACCCCTTCAACCAGCCGAGCTCCCTCACTAACTTCACCTTACCTTCAGAATTAACTTACTGTAATCAGAAGCCACCACTGAATATTGTAAGATTTGTTATGGCCCGCAAGAAGAAAAACAAATGTAGAAAAAAAGAAAGTTGTGTGCTGTTTTGTGACACACCACACTTTCGTGTTTTTGATAAATCCATCTTATTTTCTGCTTCAAGGATTACTACATTTGAAATTACTTATAAAATATATATGCTTTAGAGCTCTTTATAACATTTGTTTATACGTAAACCAGACCCCATGTTCAGAAAGTATCTATTTTTGCTTAGTGTTTTCAAAACTAAGATGTGGGTCTTGCAAAAATGGTGCTAACATCAAACCTGCCGAGAAGAGCTTCCTGTTTTGAGGTTCCAGTAATGGTGTTTTTCTGCCTTGGTTCTTTCTACATGGCAGACAGATGAGTCTGCCACATGCTGTGGCAGGGTTGAGTAAATTATGCAGCAACAAAACGCAAATTATGAACATAATACGGCTCATTTTGTAATAGTGTTACTTCATTATTTCATCATTTTTAAACTTTGTAACACTGTCTGGACATTGGTTGCACCTGATTAGTAGCATTTTGGTACCCACATATAGCAAAAAGAATCAACAAGGTGGCAAGTCCAGCTTCACAAACGGCCTTTCACTGCGCGGCAACACGTGTCGCTGCGTTTTTAGTAACTTTTGAACAGTTTGAACTAAAAACACTTTTTTGTGTGAAAAATCTGCAGATTGTGCGGCACATGATGGATTATGTGGCAAATATGGCAAATCTATAATTATGCGACAATCTCCGCAGCCGCACAATCACATAATTCAAGTGACCCTGCCAGTAATACAGGATTACGCCCATTCATTAACAGCATTTCATAGTCTGAAGGTCCGGCACTCTCTCTACAAAGTGCGTTTGGTGAGTGAATGTAGGGGAGGCGTCAAAGGCATGACAAAAAAATCAAATTATTGTGTAGCTTTTTTCACTCTACCACTTTCAGTACATATAAAATAATACACTGCTTAACTGAAAAATAAATGCAAGTTATTAATCAGTGGGAAATGCACTATTGTACATTATGAACTATTCATTAGTTAATGCACTACGGAGGTCTGTGTCTATACCCAAAGAACCACTGACTCTGGTTGGTGCAGTGGAAAATAGTTACTTGAAAATGTTTAGGTCCCAGTCTGTGACAGAAAGCACTGGGAATACGTAAGTCATTATTTTAAACTTGCATCAGAACAGTATAAGATAGGCTCTAAAAAATGTGCAAAAAGGGTTCAAATTAGAAAAAAGTGTTCCAAACTATAGATTTCAGTAATTCCCATGGGCGTCCGCGGAGCAGTGAAGCTGCTGCATACGAGGTGTGCACACCCAGCCGGCACCTGCAAGAAATTTGTGAAAGATGCCCAGAGTACACAACATTGCCAGTCAAGAGCAGAAAGAGATGACCACTTCTAAATTCAGTGACCAACAAAACAAGATAATAATAATAACAACAATTGTGTCCTGTGTTAATCACAGCAGCCAGGTGAAGTGCACTTCTACTCATCAAAATAACGTAACGGTGGGCAAGATATTAGTAGAATTGCGCAAGAAGAGTGATTCTGCATTTAGAGTTATTTCCTTGGGCAAAATACCCTCTCACATACAAAATGGACGCAAGAATGCATTCTGCGCTAAGAAAAAGCGCTAAATTCAACAGAACATGAACATCAGTTGCTCGCGCTTGCTAAATGTGCATTTACGGCAGCATTTATTTCCTTCAAATTACTGCACGCCCATAACTTTCACTCGTTCATGGGCTTGCCTTTAAAAAATCCTCCATTATCATTGGTAAATGCTTTGTGTTTGTCCCTCCTTGGGGCAGTTTAGTTTCCGCCTTGCATACTGCCCCTAGTACATGGATAATTGCACGACTGCTGATACATTTGACTGCAAGCGAACTTCTTTTTCTTTTTGTGTCTCTCCTTCGCACTCATGCTCATGGCTGCCATGGCGCTTTGAATCGGCTCGCTTATGTCAACTGTTTTACTTTTCATTTTAAATTTAAGTGGTAAGAAAAGTCCAGTTAGAAATTTACAATGCTAATAGCTCTAAATGGAGCAAATGCGAGATCCATTGCATTGCAAATGCTTGTTTCAGTTGCACACACCAACTCCATCGCTTTGGTAAAGAACTAGCTGCTGAACTGGTAAGCAATGACTTGCAATTACTGCTAAGCAATTAGGGCCAGATGTAGCAAATAAAACATTTGCGAGTTGCAAAGTGCGAGTCCATGCGACTCGCAATTTGCAACTCGCAAATTGGTATGCAGTACGGTGTCTCAGACACCGACTACAACTCGCTATGGGGTCGCAATGACCCACCTCATCAATACTCATGAGGTGGGTCGCAAATTGCAGCCCCATAGCGAGTATAGACACTCGCAAACATGGAGGCCTGCTGTCATCAGCAGACCTCCATGTTCGTGACTGCTTTCAATAAAGCAGTTTTTTTTTTTAAGTGTAGCCCGTTTTCCTTAAAGGAAAACGAGCTGCACTTAAAAAAAAAAAAGAAACCTTTAGTTTCGTTTTTTTTTCAGGGCAGGTAGTGGTCCCTTGGACCACTCCCTGCCCTGAAAAAATATTAGTGGGTCCATTCACAAAGTGGAAGGGGTCCCATGGGGACCCCTTCCAATTTGCGAGTGGGTTACCATCCACTTCAAGTGGATGGTAACTGCGACTCCGTTTGCGACCGCATATGTGGTCGCAAATGGAATTGCATTCCACTCCGAATCGCAAATAGGAAGGGAACACCCCTTCCTATTTGCGATTCTGAAATGCATATTGCGAGTCGGTCCCGACTCGCAATATGCATTTCTGCATAGCAAAGAGGCTTTTGCGCCTCGCAAACGGCGATTTTCGCTGTTTGCGAGGCGCAAACCCTCTGCTACATCTGGCCCTTACTGTCTTATGGTTTGAATCACCATTGAAGAGTGTTTTGCACTAGTTCCGCATAGAAGAAAATGAACAAACATAAAAACTGATCCGAAATCAAACTCAAGGGATAAAAGTTAACAATTCACAAACTGTAACATGTGAAAATATATTATGGCACACTCTAACAGAGCGTTTCTTAGCGCTTTAAAATCAAGTTTTGCCCGTCTGCATAGCACGTATTCTATACCTAACTCCTCATAGACTGCGTTGTCTCCATCCACAATCCCCTAGCTCTCACACTACAAAAACACTGCTACATGATCAGTTGCCATACTCAATCTCTGACTTTTTCTTTTGTCAGAAAAATTAAGAAACCGTATGGAGTATAATCGACGATGCACTCAATCCCTCACCACCCAAGCCCTCCACTTTTAATGAATACATCCCTTTTTTCTTGTACCTATGTATGTCACCCTATAGACAAATGTAGCTTTTGCAAAAGCTCATGTAAGGAATTAAAAAGCAGAGTGGTTTTGGCTCTGTCCCTCTTTTGATCCTCTTCTTTTGACTGGCCAGAGTATTTGATTGCCACATACCTGATAAGAGAGATTGTACCCATGACGTGGTGCGTGGTGTGTGCTGTGTCTTTAAGAACACAGCTATGGGGTTTGGAAAGTGGCACTGATGATTTTTATTCTAGGTTCCTGGCGATGCAGTTTGTGGCTGACGCCTGGAGGTGCTGTAGGGAATTATTGTGCTGTCTGGTTTTATCTTCAAATAAACACCTACATTTGAAGACGCTCCTGGAGCCTTCTATGTCTGTGCCACTCAGAGGAATCCAACATAAATTGACGACGAGTGGGCCTGCGGACAGCACCTATTCAAACGGCACTGAAAGAACCTCTATCATCGTGGCACACACTGTGTAAATGTTTCACGAACTTACCTCCTCAGCACCCTACCCAGAGCGAAGTTATCAGCGTGAAAGTAATCAATTACAGTTTCAGCAGTTTTTAATCATTTCGGCGGTGAAGTAAGCGTTCAGCTTCTTCAGATACTTAGGTGCGAACTCTCGATCTCACCTCGTGTCCTTTCGGCAGCTGCTCCCAGCATTTTGAGTGCTCCGCCGTGTTTCCTCATCTACAGTGGAACGCAGTTGGGAAACGCCGCGCATTGTGCACTAGTATACCGTGGCGGTTTACTTACATGTACCGATCTCCGCACCCCCAACATGCTGATTTTCCAGTTCTGGCCAGCCACCATGTTCATTAAGAACCCATCTGTTTTATTCCTTTAGAAGAACTCTAATTGGTTGAGTCTATCGCAGCCTGGTTGCTACATGTTTTTCTATGGGCTCCTCTATGCTTCAGCTCCATTACGCCTTTTTAGGCATAGAAAGTTAACTTGTAATTAGCTTGTAATTTCAGCACCCAAGCATTAATTTACTGATACAGTTTAGCATTTATTACCACACCTTTACATTTCTAAAAAGTTAAGTGGAAACAATGGTTCAATACTTTGGACAGCTAATTAATTGCAATTGTTGGCTCCAAGTTTGAAGTTATAAGAAAGTTGGCTCTTCTTTACAACTGTGCGAGCACACAAAGGCAGCACATGTTTGGCCACTTTACTATGACAACGCAATTCTCAGATACCGACTGGGATTTCTATGTGGAGGATGTGTGTAGACTATAAAACCAGTTCAAGAATAACATAACCATAACTATGGAAAGGCAGATTGTTTCAGGTCAACTACAACAGGAGTCAATTGATAGTTTTCTGGCTGAACTACACATCTTAATATCAACTTGCGAATTCAATGGAAACATTGATTTGTCTCTAAGGGATCAATTGATGGTGAATTGCTTTGACAAGACAATGCAAGAAAGACTCATGCTGCAGAACTCGAAGTATGGAAAAAACATAAAAAATCTCAAGGGGGATTGAATGATCTGTATTGGCCTCAAGATAATTGAACAGGTTTAAGAATGGTTCTGACTCAGAACCTGTCAATACCATTGTCTCAAAACCTAAACCTCCTAATTTTCCAGAGGGTAAAAAGCAAGGTGGCTGTTTCAGGTGCAGATCTGGCACACATCTAGCGAAGTCTAAGAACTACCTGCTGTGGGGAAAATGTACCCCAAATGCAGGAAAACAGGACATTTCCATAAGTGTGAAAGAACACTCAAAAACTGGGCATGGTAGAGCAGCAGGGTGAATGTTCTGACCCTAGTTAATTCCCTACTCAAGGCATCAACAAAGTAGTTGTATTTATACAAACTGTGATAACAACAATTTAAGTGAAGGATAATAGGGTCAGAGTTTGCTCAGTTCTAATAGAAGATGTAGAAGTTTAAACCACAATGAATTCAGGCTCTCCTATTACTTTCAGAACCAATGACTTGTTTTACTAAAATTGGATCTCCATTCAGCCATCACCCCCTAATGTTCGATTGTTGCATTTAGCAGCCATGACATAGACATGATTGGGTACTTATCTGAAAGCATTCATTACAAGGATAGATGATAATATTCTGGGTTGAAATGATCAAGGCAAATTTGGCATGGTTTTAAGGCAAAGCACTCCTCTTCCCATTTTGCTGTTAGAGATCCCTGTAGAACCTGAGGCACTTCAGTGCTTTTTAGGAAAGCACAAGTCTATGTGTGAGAACAAGCTAGGTGTGGTGCAGGGCTATGAACATAAAATAATTCTCAAGAAGGGTGCAGTGCCCATGATCCACAAATTGTGTTATGTTTCCCTGAGTGTTTTTGGCCAATTTAAGCAGCATTTAGAGAAGCTGGGCACAGAGAAAGTAATTGAACCAATTGACTTTTTGCAAATGGATATAACCCACAGGGGTGGCAAAAAAGAAAACAGGAGACAGACTATGTTGACTTGAGGTTTGTCAACAAGAACATTTTATATGATTGTTGTCCATTATCCTGCAGGACCACCAAGATCTAAATCAGGCCATAAGTCTGATTTGGTAGATGCCATTAAAAGTAGACGAACTCCTGAGGACAAGGATCAGTTGAGATCCTTCTGGGGACTCTGTGAGTACTACTCATATTTTATTGACAACTTTGAACTTCAAACATAACTGCTTAGGAAATTGCTGCGAAGGGTGAGCAATTTGTTTGGAAATGTTCAGAAATGTTAGTGTTCGAGCACCTAAAGGAATTCATTGTGAAAGCACCGGCAGTGCACACCTTCAGGTACAAAGTACAGTCTATTGTGATAGTAGATGCAAGTGAGGTGGGTCTTGGAGCTGTCCTTACTCAGTTGGTTGAAGGTAAGGAGCACATGATTGCTTTTGCCTCCAGTTGCTTTCCTAGAACCAAGCACATCTATAGCAAAATTGAAAGGGAGACATTAGCCTGTGTCTGGACAATTAAGCATTTTGCAACCTCTTTATGAGAGAGAAATTTCATCCTGTTGACTGACCACAACCCTCTTGTTTACTTATGGCATAAAATGCTCTCAACAAGGTCAGCCAGAGGTTAGTGAGAGTATTGTGGAAGATGTACACATTTAATTTCATGGTCAAGCACATTCCTGGTGGGAACATTTCCAATGCAGATTTTCTCTCCAGGTGCCCCCTTGACAGTCTTGAGAGCAATTAAGATGAAGAAGAGGTGAGTGTGTTATGAGATTGGTCTATGGGTTGCTTGTGTTGGAGGGAGCCATTAGCTTGCAAGAATGGAAGAAATGTTCATAATGTGATGAGTGTCAAAAAAGACTCATGGAGTTTATTGTCAAGTGCTGGTCTGTGCAGAGGAATGTGAGTAATGGTCTTCATTTATTTCACAAGCTCAAGGATAAGCTGACCATTGACAGTGATGCTATTCTTAGGAGAAAAGTGCTGGTTCTAATGTTAGAGTTGAGACCTAGACTGATTGCCCTTGCCCATCAAGGACATCTTAGGATGACTGGTAGCAAAAAGGGACTTTGCCTGTACTATTAGTGGCCAGGAATGGGTACTGAAGTAGAGATGCATGTTTACAGGCACGATGTCAGGAGGCAGACAAAATAGTGTGTGTGAGTAACACTCACTTTCATCCAGGGAGGTTTCCTGAGGGTTCCTGGGAGAAGTTAGGAATTTACTTTGTGGGCTTTATGTATACATTCTGTGCAGATTTGAGATATGGCTTGGTGTTGGTCTCAAACCGGGTAGTTTGCCATTTTTTAAGAGAACTACCTATGTGTGCAATAATTGATTCACTGAAGGATCTATTTTGCAATGAAGAAGTTCCCATATCCTGCTCACAGTCAATGGCGTCCAACTCAATTTGGAGGCCAAACAATCCTTTTTGAGGTAATTTGAGGTTAAACACCTGTTGTGGCCTTGGACAGCTCACAGGGAAATAGAATGGTGGAGAGGGTGAACAGAATGGTGAAGGAGGTGATTCAGTTGGCTGTCACCATGGGGGAAGATGTGTCTCAAGCTGTTCAGGAGAGAATATGAAGCTACCCTACATTCCCTAACAGGAATTTCTCCTCTTGTCTTGGTAAAAGGTAGGCATAGGCCCTGTAAGGTGGGTCTGAATTGGGTTTTGAAATATGCACAGAGCAAGGACAGGTTACCTAATTTGGGAAAGATGCATAGAAAAGTGAAGCATAATCAGCTCAAAAGCAAACACAGTTATGACAGAGACAAAAAGGTAAGAGAGGTTCATTTCATGGTGGGTGATATGGTTAAGATAAAGAGACCGATATCTGTAAAGAAGAACAATTCCAAGTTTTTTCCTAAGACACAGATTGTCAAGGGCCCCAAACATGCAGTCTTTGTGAGCAGTAAAGGTGAAGAAGGAGTTGGTAACTGGCGGGAGTGATCTCAAACAGATGAATAGTGGTTGGTAAAGCAGGAGGGACGCTGGCATGACATGCATGATCGGTTGGATGGAGGCCATATATCAGCTTTGAGCTTTGGTGACATGACTGGGGATGCTGCTTTCAGGGTGCACAAGGAGAATATATTGGGTGGTGTGGCAGGGTGTTTAGCTTCCCCAAGGGGAAGAAGAAGAAGACATGTGCGGCCACCTGACTATTTAAAGGATTAAGGCCTTCATTATGACAGTGGGGGTAAAAACCACCTACCTCTGCAATGATGGCCATCAAAAGACCGTCGCCGCGGCTACCAGCCGTCCGCCGTATTATGACCACAGAACGATTTCCGCCAGAAGGATGATGCAAATCTGGCTGTGGCCATGCCAGCGGATGGCATTAAGGTGGCGCTGCTGCCAGCAGCAGCGCCACGTCAGTAAACCGCCTCTGGACGTATTATGACCTATAATACAACCAGGCGGTGTTCTGCTGGTGGACGCTGCTGCTGGCAGCAGCGCCCCGTCCCTTATCCTGCCAGAGGACCCCCTAAACACAGGTAAGTGGGTGCTCCGACAGGGGAGGGGGGTGTTTTGTGTGTGTGTGTGGTGTGTGTGTATGTTTGTGCGGGCGTGTATGCGGGTGTGTGTTGCATGTTGAATGTGTGTGCATGTATGGAGGTGTGAGTGCATGTATGTTGTGTTCTGTGAATGTGTGTCTGCATGTATGTATGAAAGTGTGTGCAGATGTGTGTGTGAATGTATGTATGTATGCATGCGTTGATGAATGTGGGATTGGGTGTGTGTATGCATGGGTGAAGGGGGTGTGAATGTAGGGGTGGTTTGGAGATGAAGGGGTGGCGGAGACTCTGAGGAGGGAGGTGGGGGTGGGGAAGACCTCTATCAGTGACCGGAGAGTGCCTACTGCCATGGTTTATGTGGCAGTAAGGGAGCCACGAAAACCATGGCCATTGGCGGGGTCATATACCGCAGGTGGTACAGTGAAGGCCGCCGGGCTGGAGATTGATATTGCCAGCCCGGCGGCCGATACCGCTCAGGCGGTTGGTGTGGTACATTGGCGGTTTGTCTGAAGCCAAACTGCCAATGTCATAATATGGTGGAAAGTACTGCCAGCCTGTTGGCAGTACTTTCCACCATATTACCGCCGACCGCCAGGGTCGAAATGAGGGCCTATATGTTGGAGTGATTGCTTAGTCATAGGTTTGCCTTCTATGTGACCTAGCATGGTTTTGTTGTGATTTTTTAGCATGGTTTTGTTGTGGGTAATCTCATGTTACACTCAGTCATGTATTGTTAGACTTGTCGCTGTTTTGGGGTGTGATGTTTTGTCTTTTGTGAAGTCCGTATTGTATGTCTGTCTTCTAGACTTTCATCCTTGGTTCAGTTCTTTTGTTTGCCCTAGGATTAGGTTTTTTGGGATCTTTGTAATGGGAGAGGATGTGTTGTGTTTGCTGTGTGTCATGTCTTTTAGAATAAAGCTATTCGGTTTGGAATTTGTGCACTGATGATTCTTATTCTATGTTCTAGGACAGTCAGGGTGTAGCCGATGCCAGGAGCTGCGGCAGGGAACTGTTGTTGTGCTTCCTGGTGTTATCTTCAAATAAACTTCAATTCTTCAAGGTAATACTGAAGCCTACTGTGTCTGTCTATGCCACTCAGAGGAACACAACAATAGTCCCTGTTTCAAGCAGGCCATAGGCATACACCAGTCTTCATTTTCTAAGGAATATACAATTTTCCCATGCACCTCCTTGACTGCCACAGGTGTTTCTCTTAGAATAGATGCACATAAAGCAAAATCTAGTTACATCTGTATGTTGCTATCCTTATTGGAAACATAATGTTATATTAGGGTGGACTGGTGTGGTGTACTTTGACTTTAAAATAGTTTGGCATACAGGTGTTCATTGTTTAATAACGTAAGTAACAAACCACACTGAATTATATTGTCTTTGTCTGTACTACTTCAAACTGCAACAATGCCATGTTTCATTAAATGTTTTTCTTACTCATTTGCTTTTAGGTGCACAGGAGAAGAGACA
Source organism: Pleurodeles waltl (assembly GCF_031143425.1). NCBI lineage: Eukaryota > Metazoa > Chordata > Amphibia > Caudata > Salamandridae > Pleurodeles > Pleurodeles waltl. The sequence continues at coordinate 921,357,638 of NC_090443.1, read as the reverse complement.
TCACCCACAGTACTGCCAGACAGAATAACTGTACAAAAACATGTGACGTCAGTCTTCCAATCTCTTCCGCCTCTGCAGCTCAGGGCCACTGCCAACTGCTTCCAATAAAGTGGCCAGTGAGGAGAAGCAGCTTTCCACCACTGGTATGCCAACCAAAACGTTTTTTGGGAAACTTGTGTCTGCCGCATACCGGCCTCTGAGGAGGAAGCTGTGAGCAGCACTCCTGCACAGCACTCCAGCATCAACGGCAGCACCCCAACCTAAGCCTAAGCCCATGTCTGTCAGTGAGGCAGCCACTGCAATCAAGGCAATGCCGACGAACAGTAATGTTCAATTGGATTTGCCCCTTTCATAAGATAGGATCCAATCATTCCAGGAAACAAAGAAAAGTGGGCAGAAGCCACAGCCAGAATAGTAGATCTTCTCAAAGTTGGAGCAGAACAGGAAGTTGAGCTTCCTGCTGATCAAGCACCTCCTCTTTTAGAATTATTGGCTCCCAGATCTCCAGTAAGAAAATGAAAGGGTACTACTCCCCCATCTTCTCCAAACACTGCTTCTGATGATGATAGTATGGGCCTGGTCTGGAGTCAAGCAAAGGCTGAAAGACACCTGGAGAGGCAAGGGAAAAGAAAAGTTCCTGAAAGCTTTAGAATTATGTAACAGGAGGATGACGACAGTGAGCCAGTCATTGTTATAGAAGCTGGCAAAGAGGAGACCGCCATTACCCTTCCTATCCAAAGGGCTCTGAGGGATGTAGCACAGGTACCATCGCCAGCACTAGCTCCTATATTTGTGAGGTCCCTGCTGAGACCTGCATCAACCCCCACCTCAGTAGAATATACACTGCAAAGAGGCTATTGACGGGATACCCACTTACATCCAGTTCTTCTTCTTCAGGCATTGACACTAGAACACTAAGAAAGTACTCTTTCCCAGTTTTACAATATTTCTTTGATTAGCAAGCAGGAGGAGAACTTTGCAATATTCTCCATTTGCCACTCAAGTGTTCATCAAGGTAAGCCTGGTTCACACTGTGGCACTAGAGCCAAACAACCCATAGGAAAAAACATGAAGCAATCCGGTGAGAGGAGCACCTTAACAATATCACTGAACAAAGTGATGGTGAAAGTGAGAAGAGAGGGAAATCATCAGCTACAATCATGGCGGGAGGTCATGAGGAAGAAGAGGGTGACAACTTTATAGAAAGCAGCCCTGTCCCCAGCAGTGCACCAACATCACTCATCGGAGTGACCTCAAAATGGCACAGGGGTGAGATGGAGACACCATGGCATACAGTGACTGCCCTTTGACACACATTGTATCTATCACCTCCTACTTCTCAAAAGTCACCTGTATTAATATCTGCAGAAAAGAAGAAAATCCAGGCTACTATTATGGGATTGTTTCAACAGCAGGAGGGGACCCTCAACTGCAAACACCTAAAGCACATTTGTACAGCTGAGAGCTGAATAAAATGTTAGCACTGGACCGCCTCCCTTTTTCTTTTGTGGAAGGGGTGGGAGTTTTAGAATTTGTGGCAACTATCTGCTCAAAATCGAAGGTTCCAAGTCAGACCTATTTCGCCAGAGTTACTATTCTAGCACTTCATCATGATGTGCTACAACTGGTTGGACAACCTTTGCAGCAAAGTGTTGTTCACAATATCCATCTGATGACAGGCATGTGGACCAGTTGTTAAGCAACTGATTACATGTGTATCATTGCACATGGGATCTCTTTTACGGGGTTAGGCAGCTGCTATCTACAGGTCGCAGCTCTGAAGATACTTTTAAGGGTGTTCGGCGGCATGCAACAGTAGCTGTGTTGGCAATGGAGAAATCCCATACAGCTGCAAACATCTTGGAAGACTTTAGTAGCAAGGTGTTTAAATGGCTGTGACCCAAAAGTCTCAGAATGGGATTTGTTGCCACAGACAATTGCAGGAATATATAGTCAAAGCCACGTCAGATGTTAGCGATTTGGGGGTCGTAAGTTTGGCGCTTTGCATGGTTGTGCAGGACTGTCTCAAAAAATAAGACATAGTCAGCAACATACTGACTACCTGCAGAGGAATCTGCACTAATTTCAGCCATTGTTTTAAAGCCCAGAAGCAGTTAAGGATTATTCAGCATGTTAAAGCCCTCATACATGAGGTGCCAACACATTGGAACTCAACCTATTAGATTTTACAATGTCTGTTTGAGCAGTACAGACAGATTATTCAAATAGGAGTGGACACAACTGGGAAAAGTATGACCATGGATGCAGATAAATGGGGCCTAGTCAAGTGCCTGGCACAAATGTTAATCCTTTTTGAGGATTTTACACGGGAAGTTAGCAAGGAGGACAATACGAGCTATCCTGCGCCAACACATCCTGCGGTTGCATCTGCTACAGGATCAGTTCAAAAAGGTGTCTGAATGGTTCACACTTGCAGGTGTGAAAGAAAATACATAAACACATGCCTTGGTTGAGAGCTTAAACCTTTGTTTGGCTATTAATACAAGGCTGCAAAATGACATCATTTTGTCAAAAGAGTACATCTGTGCCACATTACTTGATCCAGGGGACAAAACAATTCTGACCACTTTAATTCCTTTTTCTGAAGGTGATGTTTCAATATACAAGAGGTGGATTATTGAGCAAGCCAGAGACCTGGTAGAAAAACAACTGAAAATTACTCAAGTCCCACCCCCAGGCAGAAGTTCTGGGGTGGCACCATCAACTTCCAGAGAGGACAGTCTTATTTCACAGGACCTAACACCAGCAACAACCACACCTACAGGAACTGAAGAATTGGTCCTGACCTTTGCATAGGCTTGGTTTCAAGTGTCAGGTTGTAAGTCCAGGTAAGGGCAAAAGATGATGAGCAAATGGCAGCACCAATGACTATTCAGAATATGTTCCAAGAGTATCTGGATGACCCAAAAAAAGATCTATGTGGATCAAATCCCATTGGTGTTTTGATATGCAAAGATATGCGAATGGCTAGTGCTTAGCAGGCTGGCAATAAAGTATCTGGCTTGTTTGGTGGCCAGTGTGGCTGTAGCACATTTGTTCAGTGCAACTGGCACAGTTGTCACAGTGAGAAGGACCAGTCTCTTGTCTCAAAATGTGGAGAGATTGACTATGATCAAAATAAACCAACATTTCATATCACTCAATGACACTGAAACAACACAGGAGGAGGAGGAGGATTGATGAGAATCAAGTGTGTTAGCTGACCAACTGAGTTTAAGGACAAACTCTACTTCCCTGACTGAGTATGTCGCCATAGTACTTTTTAATTTTTTATCATTGAACTTTTTTCTTTGCCAAAAAAAAAAAAAGATATAGCTAGTGGAACATTATTTATGTGTTTGATTTAAGTTGCCCCACCATTCCTAGTCACATGTGTGGCTGGATTGAAGTTGGGCCAGTGGGCTGAGAAGAAGCCTCCCAATTCCTTTCAGGACATTGGAGACAATGCCTCCCTCCCTCCTATGCTTATCCTTTTCTTTGAATCACCTAGCAAGGCTGCCCCAGAGGACCAGTGACTTACAAGACTGACAAACTCCAGTGTGGTGCTTGCATCAAAGAGAAGATGATATTATGAACCTACCACTGTGCTTGGATTGGAAGAGGTAACTACTGCACTAAGTCCATTTCTCCTGACTCGAGGATGTCATATGTTTAGTTTTAATTGAGTACTATCTCCCCATTGCTCAGAAGAAGTTGCTATTGCTAGTTTTGGTTATCATATCAGGTCTACTTTATTGTGTCATGGCAGTAGTCTGGTCTCGGTCTTTCTAAAGGTTTGATATAAATAATACATCTCAATATCTCTGTATTTACATCCAATCTAGCTGCCTGTGGTGGATACTCCTTTTATGAATCCTGTGGTTGAAGTTCACATAGGTGGGAGTAAAAGTCAAATAAATTATTCCCCTTTCATTTTTCAACAATTATAAAATCCACCTTTTCTATCCCCAAACAAATCACCCCATCCCCAACCACTGTCCAAAAAAAATGTGTCTAAACTAGTCTAAACCTTGGATCCAGCTCCCTTTCCCACCCTCTCCACCCACAACAATTGTCCCTCCCACCAAAACAAAAAAATATCAAAAAGGGTTAAAGGAGGGTATTCTCCATGCAGTTTCCAGACATTGCAGGATATGGTGATGGAATATGTGTTCTGAGTGGGGGGCAGCAGTGGTTCAACGTGGATCAGTGGCTGCCAAGTGGTGGTGGCACTTCTGATGTTGTTGTCACTGGAAGGTTGGAGATGATGGCAGAAGGAACTGGGGCCCACGGTCATGGCAGCTGCCTCATCCTCCTCCTTCTGCAGAGCCACTGGTAATCCAAATGGATGGCCTCCACACCTTTGCAGCTGCAGCTGAGCTATCTCCTGGCGTGCAGGTGGTTCACGGGATTAGATATATCCAGAAACAAAACAAAATGCATATTGTAAACAGTGCTCAGTTCAAACACTTGTTTAAAATTATAGTGGCACAGGAGCAGTACATTGCTGGTCCCCTACGGCCATTAAAATTTTATGTGACTGACTACGAGTCACAGGGCCATTCTTTTACCCACACATGCATCACTGTAGTGGATGAATGTCAAAAGGGAAACATTTGAACAGGCATGAATCCATGAAATCCATGGAATATATGCATCACTTGTCTAGAAAAATGTGGTTCATGTCAACAAAAATTGATTTTTCAATGTTTTAGGTAGGCTGGCACAGAACTTAGGAAAGAATAAAGGAGTGATGTACTAGGAGGTGACTGAGTGAGCTATTTTCCAATGCATTAAAAACTTTGTAAATGCTGCATTAACTGAAGCAGATGCACATTACACAGGCAACATTATTGCTCTGCTGAATTGAATCATGCTGCAGTTAGGTCATGGCATGGGTGACTGAATGCCATGGGCAGGGAAATGATGAATGATGATGGGTATGAGGATATATATCTGCTTTTCTTTACAAATACAGTGAGTTAAGAGAATAAACGGAACATTTAAATCCTCCACTTTAAGCCAAAGGTTTGATAACCAAGTAAAGCAAGCGAAGTAGGTGAACATGTCCCTCTCCAGAAGAGCTCCCTTATTTTTTAATCCAAGCAATCATCCATTCATCCTTTCATTGTTCTATTCACCCTTTGATACCCACCATTTAAGCTTTGTATTCTCTCAACTAGTCTTTCACCATCCCAATCCATCCATCCATCCATCTATGCACCCATCCACCCATTCATCCACCCATCCATTTACCTATCCACCCTTTCAACCATCCTTTCACCCATCCACCCATCTACCTATGCATCATTTCCCATCCACCCATCCTTTAAACCATCCTAGCATCCTTTTACCTGTCCACCCATTACTCACCGATATACGCTTTCATCTATCCTTTCACCCACCATGCATCTCCTATTACCCACCTATGCATCCTTGCACCCACCCACACATCCTATCACTCATTTACCATTTCACTCATCCTTTCTTTTAACCGTCCAGTCTTTACATTTTCCATGAATCCATCATTTGTAGCATTCATTATGAGCTTTTGTTTGCTGAGTTGCAGATAGAAGAGGCCCTTAAAAAATCAACCATTGCTGTAGCTGCTGCGGGGGGGGGGTGATGAGTGTTTCACAATGCTCTTGCAGTGAGTATACTAGTAATTGTCAATAAGCGAGCAATGTGATTGATATACCAATGCCCATCCCTGCTGCTGCTGGTTCTCCCCCTCTAATTGTTGCCGCGTCTAGCGCACTTGTGCTGAAGCTGGCCCTGGCACTGGTGGTCGATGTGGCTGGAAAACACATTACACATTTTAGGTGCCAGATATGCCTCCCCTTGTCATTTTTTAAACTCAATACAAAACAGCGGCAATAGATAGCTACAGTTCTATCTTTTTCTATCATCCACTTTATACATTTTGTTGATTCACTATGTTAGAAAAGCCAAGTAATCAAGTCAAGCCAACCACAAACATTTTGCAATGGAGGGGCAGAGCTAAGTCACTGAAGTGCAAAGACGGGGTGGAATAATTGGTCAATCAAGGACATATGGTGAGGTCTTGGTTGGCAAATGAAACTGAAGCATCCTCATACTACTTCCAAAGCCATGCTGCACTGTCATTGAAACTGTTGGTATGGTATACTACTGTATGAATGAATATTAATACATACAACACAACATTCGGGGGTTCCACCATGACCATGGCCACTCTCTTGTTTTTCTGTTTGAGCATGAGCAGGAAAAAGAAAGCCTTCTCAACAACCATGTGTAGAAAAGCTTACTTCAGCATGCAATCTTCATGATAGAGTACCTGTTCTAAAATCTGTTATCTTAGTTTTACGGTAATCCACAACATATATAAGTGGACAGAGAAAGCTCACTAACAAAGCAGAAGACTGGTACAGACTGGTACAGACAGGAGGAAGTCAGCTACAGAAACATGGAATATAGAAAAAAAACTAGGATAATGCAGGGATAACAAGAATTTAACAACCCTTAGACAGAACTAAGATAAATAAGAAAAGGAGACAGGCACAATAAAAAAAGGAAAAATTATTCTAACTGGGGAGAGGTAAACATTAGGGAAATAATAATATAAAAGGAGGACTTACTGGGGCCAACAGATCCACCAGCTGCTGTACTGTTGGTTGTACCCCCGTCTCCCTGACAAACCTCTGAAGCCCTCTTCTTACCCTTGGGTGCTGAGGTAAGAAATAAAGAAGATAAAACATAGATTAGTGGTACAATTAATTTCCCCCAAACAAATTTGACAGACAAAGGAAAATGCTGTAACATACTTTTCAAAATCAAATCGCCTACAGTACTAGTATCGCGTTGACCTATTCTTAATTTCCAAAACATAAGCCCTATTCCAAATTTCTTAACCTACATTTGGAACTACTAAAGCATTGCAAGAAATGATCTATTTTTTCTCAACCACCTTTGATAGGCCAACTCAGTCTCCCTTTTCAAAAGCATAGATGCATGCTCCACATCACTGCACTGGGCGATTGAGACTGGTGCTGTATGAGATATATAAAGAAAGGCACAGAGAACGCTGACTCACTGATATTACTTACTACTAATATCACCATCTTAGTGACAGGACAGAGAAGTCTGCATGGCTTCTTAAATAATCAGCCCAAGTGAGCGCTGACGAATATGACTAGATAGTGCCGAGCACCTAGTTAGCTCTAACTGTATAATATACAATTCATCATAAGGTAAACTTAGCTTACCTCAGGGTGTAAGCAGCATGCTATTTGAAAAAAATAGCATTATGGAATACAACAAATAAATAATTACTCACAGAGCTCTGACACCTCGATGGCCAGCAGGTCGAGCATGTCCTGTTCGCAGCATAGTTTGTCCGGACTCAGGAGGTTAGCTTAGCCCTTTGGGTTGCAGTCCTGCCCCCGTCACACAGTGACTTTCAACCTTCTTAGCGTGCTCTGTTTTAGTTAATTTATTTTATTATTTCTTTTAAGATGGCTGCCATTGTTTATAGGTATAGAAATGTTTTGATTTGCATTATCAGTGCCACTCTGTGATGGCATCACTATCAGCATCATAATCAAGTGATGTATGTAGGCATTCACATCATGTCCCTTTCTCACTTACGTGTGATAGGAACATAAAGTGGAATTGTTGGGGATTGTTTATATAACTACCGTCTGCCTCCTTATCAATTGTTTAAGAACACATCTGGGTTAGGGGCCCTACATGATCTGTATAAAAACATCTCACACAGACAAGGTTATCAGAGGGATTCCTTCCAAATGCCATCTACACATCTATGCTGCATGTCACTTCGCTGAAGGACTCAGCCTTCGTGTCATCACAGAGTCTGACCTAGAGACCTTATTCCAAGGTAACAGGGTTGGGGTGTTTCTCATGAACATGGTACTGGCAGATTAGGTTTATCACACCTAGCTCTCATTAGGTTAGAAATTAGGTTCTACATGCTAGGGATTTTACATTTCATGTTTATTGCAAGATGGTGGGCGGCACCTTTTGTTCACGACACTCATCTTCATAATTATGCTTCTTTCATCGTTTGTTATCTGAATCATTGCAGCTCATGCATTTTACCATAAATTGCGGTCTTTCCAATAAACCTATTGAAAACTTTCCTGCATCTCCTTCATTGCCTCTGTGTGATTGAGACTCAATGCTAACATGAGAAAAGGATAACTTCTGTTCCACCACGACTCCCCTGAGATGTCGCAATCTAGAGTCCATGCGTAAGGCTGCCAGAAATCACCTTTACTGTTTGGGTTTATGGTGAGGTACTGCTTGTTAGCCGGAAGGGTTGGGTCAACAGTTGCGACTGGTAGTAGGAGTGGCCTAGTAGCCTACAAATAAAAGTTCTGTCTCCCCTAAACCAACATTCTCACCTAGGAGCAAGAGTCCAACTATGACTTTGGAGGATTGTGAAGTTTAAGGTTGGATTCAAAACATGGTCCAGCACCATGCAGAGAACAGAAGAAAACAAAATGGCTGCACACATGCAAACTGCCTGTGCTGTTCACATGCATTTTCCCCAAGAGAATGCACATCATACTCCTAAATGTCAAAAACGTAGTGCAATTGGACTCATCGAGCAGCTCCACCCACTGGTGGAATTCAGTGGAATCTTGTGGAGGTTTTAGGCCACTCTGCAGAATTCCATGTAACGGAACTCCTCGAGCTCTGCCCAGGCCTAATCTCTAGATGGGGAAGAGCTAAAGAGGTCTGGTGTTCAAAGTTTACATTTCTATCACTAGGTTTAGTATTTAGCTGTGTGCGAAGTAAAGTACTTAAAAAAAAGTAAAACCACTGTCTGCACATTGAAGCGTTATGTGTCATTCTATGTTTTGTGGAGTGTGGAGTGTTGAATTTGTAACCCACAGCTCCTCTTCGAGTATGCCTCATCATCAATACCATAATGTTTTAGTGCAAAAGCTGTTTATTTTGTGCTCCTTTAGCATGCAATAGTAGGGTAACTCCTTTGTTGATCTTCTTCCTCACAGGCATTTGCCTGGGCAAGCAGTGTGTTAGGTTACTTACGAAGAAGTTCCATAGTGCATATCGGATAGAGGCATTAACACATACTCCAGATCTAATACAGTTAAAGTTGCATTATATAGTATGATCACAACAAACACCACAGGAAGAGATTAACATTATTTAACAGTGAGGAACTTTCTTAAGCAGACTTCTACTGTAGGAGAAATACATTTTTGATTGTGCGTATCTGTACTTATATGTTTAGAATTTGGTTGAGTGTAAATTAAAGTACCCATTTAATTTTAACAGTAAAAGCAAAGTCTCTACATTGATAAACTAAATATTATTTACTTCTGGAGGAGTCTAGGTTTTCAAATCAAACCAGCTCCTTGAGTGAGACTTAGACTGCTGAAATTCACTGTCATGTGGCCCTATTGCTGATAGAGTACACTGGGTGCTCTGTTTGGATCCCATAGCAAGGTGGCATAGGATCACTGGAGGAAACAGGCTAAAATGATCACAACTACATCTGAGTAACCCATAATTACCTTGGAACCCACTATGCAATTGCACTTGAGCAGGGTTCAATGTATGAACTGTATAAGCAGAATATTTCCTCCACAGTGGGATGGTGGTCAACTGATGATGTCCAGGGTAACTGCCCAACAATGGTAGCACATTGTGATGCAGAGGTGTTCTGGGGTGCCCAGAGAGCTAAGATCAAAGATGGCAACATCGGTGTTAGGCCTCATTGGCAAGGACTCGATATCCAACATTGTCCTTCAATGCCTGATGTAATCTAGGGAAATTAATAACAAATCCTCGTGCAAAATGCTGCAGCAAGTCTAATGATGTCACCACAGGTGAAAAGAATAGCTGGCAGGCAGAAGGTGATGCAGAGGGAGCTCTGGGAGAGACACCCTGGTACTCGAACTGATGAGAAACAGACATGCAATTGCCTAAGGGAGAGATGGAGAGCCTAGTCTGCTATAGCTGGAAGAATTCAGGCATGGAGCTGAAAGCACAGAGGATTGGAAACATCATTGCTGGGCTACGTGGTATGTGGGTAACATCTGCTGAGCCTGCATCAAAGCAAAAGAGAGGCATCAGGGGATAACTGAGAGCAGGGTCAGATGATACATACGGGGGAAGGGAGGCAATCTGGAGGGAGTCAACCCAAACCTTAGGAGCAATTGAAACTAGATGCACGTGCACTACCATGTTTAAAATAGGATTGCACAATTAATTAATTTTCAAAGGGACATTCTCTGAAACACTAACAGGAAGGAGGCAATTATGTTATTGATTGGTCAATATGCCTTTTGGTGGAAAATATTGATTACAAATAGTCAGCACCTTATTAGAGCAAATAACACCATCAATCTTTTATCCACAACTAACAAATGAATCAATATGCCTTTTGGGGGAAAATATTGATTCCAAATAGTCAGTTCCTTATTGGAGCAAATAACACCATCAATTTTTAGCCACAACTAACAAATGAATAGAAACATGTAGCTGGACACTATGGTACAGAGGGTAGCACCTATCACTCATAAAACAACAAATGAGGGCAGAGAGCCTATATATGTATTGGCTAGGAACTAGTTTCCATAGGAAAAGCTTTTGTTGACTTGGCTATATCTGTGGCACCGTTTCACAAATCTCCATGACATTTTGCCACAAAAAGTGTCCTCTAGGATCTCGAGGTGCACGGAAGGTTTCAGGATGATCCCTCAAGCAGGGGCCAAGAAAAAGGGGAGGTTAGATAAAGTGTGTTTCCCATTTTAATTCCCATTGAGAAATTAGACTACAGCCCCAACTGTTGGACGGAATTTCACCACATTTGGCAAAAGGTTACTCTTTGTCCAGAAAGCGCCCTTTTTGTTATTTGGTGTAAGCCAGTTCAGTAGTTTTTGAGCAATTAAAATAAATCCAAAGTTGCATATTTAAGGTCACAACTAATTCATGAATACTCCTGATCGTGTGCAGAGATCTTATTGGCTGCCAAACACTTCAACCAGAAAGTGTTGGTAGTCATTTTGGAACTCATCTTTAGCCGGGTCTAAAGGAATACTGCAAAAACAAAGAAAAGGAGACAGTGTACAAACACTTCAACCTCCTGAGACCTAGCCAGGGCAAATATTATTTTTTTCTTTTTTAAATTCACAGTGAAATTCATGAATTAATTCTCAACATCTAATGAAACGATTTACACCATATAACAAAAAGTACAATCTGCACACCAAAATCTACCTTTCTACCAAATACTTTCCAGTGGTTTGGGCTGCAGTTGTGTTCAAAACTCCTAAGGGGATTAACATGGAAAACACACTTTTTTTTACACTCCCTTTTTCTCAGCCCCTACTTGACGGATCACCCTGAAATTTACCAGGTGCTTCAGGAATTACTGGCACACTTTGTTTGGAAAATTTCATGACGATCCGTCAAACGGCACCAAAGATATAGGCAAGTCAAAAAATGCTTTTCCTATGGAAAAATGGAAACTGCCTACTATATATTTGTCTCTCTCGCCTCTCTCTTTCTCTCTCTCTCTCTACTTATATATATATATATATTTACATATAGATAGATAGATAGATAGATAGATAGATAGATAGATAGATAGATAGATAGATAGATAGATCGATAGATAGATTTTGAAATATGCTGGCAAGACAGCTAACTCTGCACATGACCCTGACCTAAAACAAAGGTCTGGTCTTCGGATTTGGACCCAGAACTTTGTGTCTTTTTTCGATTCTGCCTGGCCATTTTCGAATCCTTTTTTGGCATTTACTGTTCTGTTTTATTATAAGTTCTCCTTAAAATCTGAATGGTCTTCCTTCTTTTGTTAATAAACTGTGACTTAGATCTTTATTATTTGACACCTCAACAATGTCATCTCTCTTTATCTTGTCTTGCTTCATATCTCATCAAACAACTCAGATTTGTTCACAATGTCAATTTCTCATATTCTGTCTGAGCTCCATTGGCTCTCAGGTGATAGATGCCTTAGTTTCAAAGGCCCATATTTATACTTGGTTTGCGCTGAATTAGTGTCATTCTTTTATGCTAATTCAGCGCAAACCTACTCCATATTTATACTTTGGTGCTAGACATGTCTAGTGCCAAAGTAATGGAGTTTACGTCATTTTCTGGAGGGAAAATCCTACCTTGCATCAATGAGATGTAGGACGGTATGGCCTTTGTGCCAAATGTATCCCCCTGTGCTAAAATCAAGCACGGGGGTATGGGGGTCTTAAATAATGGTGCTAAGCTTGCTTAGCGCCATTATTTAACGCCTGGGTCTGGGCAGGTGTAAGGGGAGCTGTAGGCAGATTTACATGGTCAGAGACCATGGAAATTGCCCACAGGTGCCCTTCCCTGTCCCAGGGACATCCCAACCCACCCCTACCCACACCAGGAGGTCACCTTCGGATGGGGGACCTATCCAAGGTAAGTCCAGGTGAGTATTGTTATTTTTTTGCCAAACACCGCTCGGGGGCCCCGACTTGAGGCCCCCTGCATGGCGCTGGCCCCAATGGCCATGCCCAGGGGAAATTCATCCCTGGGCATGGCCATTGGGGTGCTGGGCATGGCTCCTGATTTTACTAAGACAGGAGCCATGTCCATGCGGCTTGTGCGCCAGAAATGGTGCTACAATGCCTAGAGACTATTTTTTGGCCTCTAAACAGTGTAGCGCCATAATTTGGCGCACAAGCCCCGGTTCCCCCATGCCTCCCCGGCCAAAGGACACTAACAGGCCCTTAGCACCGGCTAGCGTCATTCCATAAATATGGCATCCGGCCCAAACGTAGGGTAAGTATAGCAGCTTGTAATTATGTCCAGAGAAGCAGGCCATGCTTGGACTTACTTGGACCCCAAACTTTGGCATGCCATACCATCCGATCTTCGTGGAGAAAGCAGCATTTTAGCATTTAGTAAAAAACTAAAAACTCACTCCCCGTAGTATTTATCTCTAACTCTTGATGTTCCAGTTTTTATTCTTTCTCCTCTTAGTTTCCGAACATCTTTCGCACTCAGCAAGACCCCTCAAACAATCAATCAACTAGCCAATCTATTAATCAATCAATCGGTCAACCTTTGCTTTGTGAAAACTCCAGATCCATTATTTCAAAAGTAGCATTCAATTGGTTCTGGTTGACATTCTCAGCAACAACTCCTCACCCTTTTGTACCACAGTTGTGCTGCATCTGACGTGTTAATCGGTAAGGGACATTCGAGGATTGCATGCAGCCATTGCTTAAGTGGCTTAAAATCTGTGGACTTCTGGAAACGCATAGTATATTTAGCATTGTATGGCCGTCTGTTGTGGATAGTCCATCGCCGTTTTTTTTTAAATAATAGTAGCCATCTGGAATTGGGAACATTGGACATGGTTTATCATGAGTTAAGGTCACCCAAATCCGAGATGGAACTCACATTTTGGAGCAATTTGGATTATTTTCGTTACAGTGTCACATTAGGTCTTGACTTGCTACATCCACTGTTCATGTCAGTGAGTTTCGTCTCAAAACTTTGGGTCCCTACTCTACCTCTTTTACAAATTAAGCACTGACTGGTATTTCCAGTTCTGTGATGCTTGTGATGATGTGAAACGGTGGAGGTCTCTGCCACTAAATGTTTGTGTACCCAGTATGTGACATAAATACGCATCGCTGAGTAAACTTTTTTTGTTTTTTTTGCTTAGCGTTGTAAAAGGTTCTTCCTGCCTTAAATTTTCACTGCCGGCACACCCACTGAGGGCTGCTGGATGTCTTCATTGCCTGAAATGGTATATGCTTGTCAACGTTTTACAACACTTCCAGCCCTGCAAAGCGTATTGCCAACTCATTTACACGACATGCCAGACAAAATGGCTTTCAGTTGGTGGCCAACCAATCTTGATATGTAGGTAACACAAACTTGAAAATACAGTTATTATGTTTAATGGGTCATGGTGCTAGTGTACACTTTCAGAAAGAGTCGCTGATTGATGGAGAATAGCTGAACATACAAAATGATAATAATTGAGATATTGTAATCATTCCTGACGTAGTATTGCTGATTCCTGCATATTGTTTGCACTATTTCAGTAGCTCTATTTTTTACCTATTGTGTACACTCTTAACTGTGCCTAGTCCTGGTGCAATGCTTGCACTGTCATAATACTAAAGGTCCTTGGCATTTGAATAACATTATCACTACTGCTATCTGAGAACCCAGCCTGCAGAAATCGTTGTTACTCAGCTGCGTCCTCCCATGCATGACATATTAAAACATTCTTCTGTTTATGTATTTAGCCACCCATCCAATTACTTATTCTAACAATAAACCTTTCAGCCTCTCTCAATAAAATACATCTAAATTTGCCCATCAAAGAAGACTTGCTTTGTTTTTTACTAATAAAATATTCAGACGTATTGGCTTTGTCAATGCTTGTTCAGTTAATGGGATTAATTGTTCTGGCATGGGCCAGGTGCAATTTTAGGAGGTCTACGACAGGGCAAACCAGTGCTGTGTGGCACATTGTTATTCAGGCTTGACTTTCCAGGATCAACAAATGACAAACCCGATTCTAAGTATTGCTCAGTACACATTCACATTGCCGTATTTGCCACGTAGGTTATCCTAGAACAAGTTATTTTCTGGTAAGGTCCTTAAAGCTGTAAAAGGCTGGTCATCTACAATGCTAACATGGGTCAACGTTTCTCGAACAATGTACACCGTACAGTTGCCCTCTGGTGTCATTGGTCAAAAATCCTCCATTTGCAGCTGAAAGAGCTGCAAACATCAGTACTTGTCATGATAAATACCTCTTCATAAATACCCTCATGTATGCTACAGTATACTGATGACAGACAGCTAATTTCCCAAGATCTTGTGAATGTTGCAATTTCAATATATCTGCTTCTACTCCACCAACATTTCATTGGCCTTCTAGAATTACACCAAAACAGGATTCCTCTTACCTAGGGCTGAAAGGGGAGTTATGGCAAACATTGCTCCTGTAATTGTAATAATCTGTCCCAAATTGATAGTTAATTACAAGTCACACTTCACTGCAGTGAACATCAAGAAAACCATTGGCATGTCCACGAAACCTTGAATCTGCCAAAACAGTGCCCCTTCTGCTCCAGAGCTTGCCCTCCCTCACATTAACTATTATATCTCACTCATCTTGGATGACAATAAAAGTCATAACAATCCAATATGCTACATTAATTTACCATTAAAGCAGTTAAAGTAAAATAATTTTGGCGGAATGTGAATTCTTCTGTGGATTGGTGACACTGATTGGTCTAGCTTCACACCTCCTGAAGTAAAACAGATGGTTTCTCTCTGGTGTATGTTTGATGGTTACAATGTTGCCTTTTCTCAAATTTGACAATGGGTAAACCCTATCTGGTGTACCAGTACCTGGTTTAAGATGGCTTGCTTGTATATTTGACCAATTGAGCGTTTGTAAGTTTGGCAACCAAGTGGGCTTTCCATTTTTCAATGTTTCATCTTTAATACATTATTTAGGTCCATCCGACAAGATGTTTCATGTTGTCTTGACAATTTGATTTTGATTGGCTGATTTTTTAGTTGTTTTTTTTATTATGGTTGAGGCCTGGCGAGGTGTGCATTTGATACTAATGTTGTGAGTAAGTGTGTGCAAAACATAAATAGCTTTTTTGTTTTCAGAATACTGGCACCTTGGTGCTGTTGAGTTTATCCGGTAGAAGGAAGCCCTTTTCAGCTGGGGAGATCGCGCGTTTTCCAGGTACTGATGATTGTAGAAGGAAGATGTTGATAGAATTGTCAATAGGCACTTCATTTTATCAGTGACAAATTAGCAGAGTTTTGGTCTCGTTTTTCTTTTGTTTTTTTCCGGTGACATCCAGTGTTCCGTTTCCTGAGACGAACCCCTAAGTTGTAGAGGTAAAAAATATCGACATACTAAAGCATGGGGAGCCCACTGTAGAAGATGATTTGGCTTTGAGGGAGGATTCAAAGACTGTTTAACACACAATAGCCCTAGTTTGGCCACATACAAAATAATTGATGTATTAGCGCCTCCACTGTTGCTCTCCAGTTTTTAGCTGTTAATGTTTTGTTTCAGTTCAACTCTTCCCTGTGTGTGTGTAATTTGGTCAGAACCTGGATTCTTTTCTTTCATTTATAGTATTGTATGCTATTTTAAGGTCATATTGTGTTTGTTTTAAATGTTTCATATGGTGCGAACTCATTTATGAAGGTATTGTTCAGTGTATGTTTGTCTTTTTGTGTTTGACAGAGATTGTACACATTGCATTTAATTTGGATGATAAATGTATATCAAAACTTTGATGTGGGAGCACCAATTGATTAGCCCCTCCCCCACTGTTTGTTGAGAAATAATTGCTATTGTTCCTTATTACAGTGTTGATTCTTTTTTCTTTAATTAAATAACTTTCTGAAAGTGTCATTTTCCGAATTGCAATTTAAGATCTGACTTCATCATAAGTTATGGTTTTAAATTGTGATTCCAGAGACACCAAACTTAAAAGGCTATCTTTTCCAGGTTGTGAATTACACTTATCAGATGAAATAAGGTAATCCCAAAGGTAACCTATGGGAGAGACAGACTTTGTTCTAGTGAAAAGCAACTTTAGGATTTTTCACTTCCAGGACAAGTAAAACTTGAAAGTACATGTCCTGCCTTTTAAATGTATTGACTGCACCTTTCCCTCTTGGTTGCGGTATGGCATGAAAGTATATTTTGCACTCATCACAACACACTACATAGGTTTAATGGTGCCATATTAGTGCAAAACATGTGTGAAATAGGTTGACCATGTATACAAGATTGTATATCACATTTAGTGGTGAAAAGTAAATATACATTTCTAAATCTTTGTAATGTGTTCACATACAATAAGAGGATGTGAAGGTAATTCAGGGTAGTGAAGTGACGTGATCAAGAGATTGGGTGTCATCCATTTGATGAAGTGCATTGTCCATGTCTCTGGCTATATTACACTGGTCCTCAGATTGGATTGTGATCTGATTGTTATGAACTGGAGAACCAACATTGGGGAGCCCTGCAGGTTTTTGTTGTCCAGCAGGTGTACCATTAATATGATTGGCTTCTGCAGGTCTTAGTGAAAGTCTCTCAGTCATGGTCTCTAATAGCTGCAGGACCTCATCATGCAATCTGATATTCTTCTGCCTCACCAAGTGCAGATGTTCCTGGTAGAGCTCCATTGAGTACAGCCAAAGCAGGTTCTGTTATTTCCGAAGTCTAGACGGCTCCTACAAGTTGGTGCTTTAGTCTTCCAACTGTGTCATTATTGACTTGAACAACAGCTTCATGTTTGTTGTACCACGCCATTTAGATAAGAGAAGAAATTATCCTCCCACAGCACAGGCCTCCCATAAACCAAACCTTTATGCCTATGTGGATGTGTTTCCATGCTAGATGTTCAGACAGGACGTAATGTCATGACTCAATCTTGTGCCCTATGTTCAGTTGGTATTACTAAGCCAGCCTCACAGTGGCATTTCTTCCACTGTGGCACATTTCCACATCAAGTGCTCGATGACTTCCCCCTCCTGTTAGACCTCCTGAACCATTGACTCTTCTGTGTGTGTTACTATGCAAGTCTCATCTAGTTTACATCTACAGATATCACGTGTCCAGTGAGAATGACCATGGTTCAGTTGTGAACCATTAGGTTGTACCATCATGCACTTTGGTTCCTTTGCACTTGTTGTTGTCAATTACTGTTTGCACTTGCTGCCTGCTAAGCCATTCCCATTTGTAAGTAACATATGACTTTTCCCAGGTTTCTGTGGAAGTCTCCATGTGAGGCATGTGCCCTTCAGGAACAGTTTGTCTTTCTGTATACAAAGCCCCCCTGAACTTGCACTGGGGCTTGGCCACGTTCCTGTATCTGGACCTGCGCGAGCTTCTGTTAAGTCCTGCGCAAGGAGCTTCCCTGCACTCACCTTCTGAGTAACATGGATTTCCCGTGCTCCTGTTCAGCTCAGGCTTAATCCCTGCACTCATCTCCCGAGTTGCCCGGACCTTTCTCACTTGTTCCTGTGCAACCGTGTTTCTGCACCATTTGTCAAGTCTTTAGGAAACTACCAGATGTTCCAGTCTTCCGGGCCCTTACAGGTGACTGTGAGATCCTGACTTCTGAGAAACCTCCAGTGTCTCCCTCCATATGTCACATTCCGCCCGTCTCTTACTGCCCTTGTGGGATTGAACTGGGGTGTGACTACGGTTCTTGCATGTACTGGTCTGGCCAAGATAGGGGTGACTCTTTCCAGTAGCCATGGTGCTGCTGACAACGCAGATGCAAAGGCAGTCTGTGCCCTGCAGAAGGAGTCCCAGAGGAACAACCCAAAAGGGAAAAAAACTCTTACGCAGGAAACTCAATAAGCAGAATAGAGAGAGCGTCAGGATACCAGGACTTCAAGGACTGGAAAAATGGGAAGCTGCAGAAAAAACAAGCAGGACATACTTCTCAGGCATGGCTAGCAGGAGCAAGGACCATCACCAACAGGAAGCGTTGTAATGCAAGGAAAAAAAGAAGCCTGGGTCCTTATATACTGATGAACAGGGAGTGACAAACATGAAAAAAGAAAAACACCATCTTGGATTGGGAACGTACCATAGAGAAAACTGGAAATGACACCATCTTGAAAGAGAAAAGATACCAGTGCATGCTGGGAGGTGAATGGCATTCTGGGAAGAGGAAATATGGCCCCAAAGCCCAGAAGGAAAAAGAAGAAAAAGAAAGGAGGAACAAGGCCCCAAGGACTCCAAAAGAAGGTAAGTATATGATAGAGGCACCGGCAGGGGCACCCGTGATGCAATACCATGCCGCGTGTTGACTGTGGTGAAGTCCGCAGCCCGATCCCGGGCTGCTTGACCTGGCTGTAGGCCAAAAGGGGAACACTTCAAGGGGCCCATGGTGGATCCAACAGCCCGAGAAGCAGACCGCGGACCTCACCACGGGAATGTGGTGCTGCGGGTCTAGAGACCGCACGCTGTGTAACACCATAAGCTACAATTCTGCCTCTTCTCTTACTTCTAGCCAAGACCCTCTGCCTCCAAACTCCTGTAAAGTGTTTCCAGGTTAAGGACTTGTCCTCAGGTTAGTGAGTGCTAATCTTTAGTAGTCATTGCAGGCCCATCTGTTATCTCATTGGTTCTGCCTCTGGGCTCTTGCTCCAAGTCTTGGTTTTATGAACTGTGCTGCTCATGGACTAGAGACTGTCTCCTGAACCAACCTCTATCTCCAAAATATGTACTCAGTGTTATTGTGTTTTTTAGCATACCTTGGGAGTGTTACGACTCCAGCCTTGAACTGTTATAGTGTTTTTAGTATACCTTAGGAGAGCTTACGACTCCAGCCTTGAACGAAGTGTTATTGTGTTTTCTAGTATACCTTGGGAGTGCATGGTTTTTCAACCTGTGTACCAAAATGTAATCTTGTTTCTGAGTTGTCTTGGGTGTTTTTTTGAACTCCAATCCAAGTTCCCAGCACTAAAGTATTTAGTATTAGTGATTACAATCTTGTGACTTGAAGTGATTTTGTTTCATGCATTGCTATGTTTTAATTTGAAGTCAACATACATAGTTTAATCCAAATATCTATTGACAGAGTTCCTACATCACACAGTTGTGTGATAGGACACCTGCCCCCCAGTTCTCAGGTACTGAAAAAGGTATTGCTGGTTAAGCAAAGCTCTTTTAGTCAGGATATTCTGAAATCAATCTCCTCGCATATAGGCCTTTCTGAACACAGCAAAAGTTGTAGGGGCCACACATCCTGTAAGAGTAGTGTGAGGCAAAAAGAGAGTACGAAATAAATTGATTTTTGGGTAACAAAAGAAAATAAGCCTGTACACCTGCAGCTTCCTTATTATGGCACTGCCCTACCTGTTCCTCCATAAGAATTTAAAACAGAAGTCAGGAACAGATGCCCTGATGTCTAAAGGATTGAGCCCTAAAAATCCAAGAGTTTAGATTGTCAGTTGGGGATTGAGTGGTACATGATATCTAGGCATGAGCATTATTGTGCCCAGATTAACCCAACATGTTCTCAGGACAGAACTTCACACTTCATCCCTCTAAGTGATTTAAGTGTCCTGTCCACTACACCTTAACGCCCCACAGAAGGTTAATAATTCATCAGCAACAAGGTTAAAACATGATCTAGAGGCCATCCAGTTGACCCCGAAAATAGAAGCCCCCACACATAAGAAAGGCCAAGCTAGAAAAAACTCTGGTTAGAGAATTAACTAGAACTGAGCCCAAATTAGGTTGGAAATGGGGCAAATTATCTCTAACAGATTAGGAGCAGATTCCATAAAGTAGACTACCAGTACAAAGAGAGGACGTAGAGTTAGACAACACCTACGGAAGTTGGCAAGAATACATTACTCATGCACTTGCTATATGTATGCTGCTCACCGTTATAAAGGACAAAGGTCAAGCTAAAGCCTCCCCATAGTTTAATTCTCATCTAGCATCTCTAAGGGAAAAATGCAAAAGATTAAAGAGGATATGGAGGAAATCATACTAACCCCAGTTGAAAAATGATTATAACATGGCAATCAAACACTACCACAAAGAAATAAAAATGGCCCAGGCAAAGTACTATAAAGAAATAATTTGACAAGCCCCAAACTCCCTAAGAGAACTTTTTAAGATCGTCAAGGCACTCAACACAGATAAGCCAGGCAATGTCCTCTCTCCTCCTACAACAACCAGGTGTAATGAGCTAGCTACTTTTCTCAGGAAAAGTTTTTAAACATACATTCCTCACTTTTAGCTAACCTTGATGACTGTACTTATCAATCGCTAAATCAGGAATCAGTAATCAGTTCCTCGTTTCTGACAACCATTCAAGAGGAGGAGAGGCTGCAGGAGATTATGAGAAAGGTGAAATCCAGACCCCGGACATATTCTTAAGGAAAGCTTATGTGTACTTCACCAAGTATAACAAAAAATTTGAATTAGTCTCTAGAGAAGGGAGTAGTGCCCAACAGATGGAAACATGCTATTATTAGACCGCTGTTAAATAAACCCCACCTAGATCCACTGGATATGAATAACTATAACCCTATCTCACTCCTTCGTGTTCTGGGAAAGATTTTAGAGAAGCATGTTAATCAGATTCCGTCTAACCACCTGGAAGAGAACCAACTCCTACATTGTTCACTGATGGAGTTTAGGGCACACCACAGTGCAGAATCAGAACTACTGGCAGTCACAGAGGAACTCAAATGTATTTGGACCAGGGAGGAGTAGCTGCAATTATTCTTATAGATCTGAATGCAGCTTTCGACTCTGTGGATGTGGATCACAAGATCTTGATGCAGAGACTAAAATAAGTAGGAGTACAAGACAAGGCTTTGAAGTCGATGCACTCCTTGAAGAGGAGCAAACCTTTCAAGTAATGGAAAGATACTCTCATATACTATGGCCTCTAAATGGGGGGTCCCTCAGGGATCGGCACATAGCCCTATGTTTTTAACGTTTACCTAAGACCTTTAGAGAATATTGTGCTGGAGCATGGACCAACTATAGTATCATAAACAGATGATATGCAACTAGTTGTTTCATTAGCAAAATGTCAAGACCCTGAAAACCAGCAGTTTTCATCACGTCTAGAGAAAGTTCCTAAAAGGATGGCAAACTATTGCCTTACACTAAACAGAGACAAAACAGAAGTCATATTTCTGGTAATTAATCCACATGCAACAATAGGTCTAAAATGGGAAGACTGTCTGGTAACTTGCCCACTCCCAAACCCCTCATGTGGATAGACAAAGCCCTTATTATGGACTCTCAAGCAACAAAAGTAGCCTCCAGATGCTTTGGCATTATAAGGATAGTTCATAAAATCCTTGATCTCCTCCCAGAATGCTCCAGAAGGACAGTAGTCCAGGCCCTGGTAATCTCTTGTCTGGAGTACGGGACCTCTCTGTATCTAGGATCCCCGAAATAAGTCACAAACAAACTACAGGTAGTACAGAATGCGGCAGCAAGAATGCTACTGAAAGTTCCTAGATCAGAATCAGTAACAGAGGCATTGAGAACACTGCACTGGCTGCCCATTGAAGCAAGAGTCAAGTTTAAAACCTCAAGCCTGGCGTATAAATTGGTCAACTTCAAGGGTCCACAAAACTGAGAGGCCTAATCATATCATACTCCGCTGTTAGATCTCTTACATTGGAACAGAGACATTTTTAAGAACCCAAGAATTTAGAACTCTAGATGGGGAGGGAAGTCCTTAAACTATAGAAGGCTTTTGCAGCAGATTTAAGATTGATGAAAGAGTATCTAAGGTTCAGGAAGATGTTAAAAGCGTAGCTTTTTCAAAAATTTCTATCCAACCAATAGATGAGGGTTACAGCCTCGAGGAATCTATTTAAGTTGTTTCCCTCCTCTCCTTGTACTGAGAGGCTGTAGGGTAGCCATGAACTTTATAAATTCCAAAAATAAATAGCTTTATTTCAGCACTTATTCGGAGCTTGGTTTGTGCTATGTAAATATTTGCTTGTTCATATTTTACATACATGCATAGCACTCACCATCATGTCTTATGTCAGTGCCACAGCTGGTCTGCATTTGGATGATCCTTGTGATGTATGCAGCTCTCATAACTGTGCAACAGTATCTTGAAAAATTGACTTTGAAGATGCAGCCAGAGCAGAAAGTGCAAATACACACTATGTTGTAACGCAGTGGTAATCCGGTGTCATCATCAGCATTACGTTGAAGACCTACCTGATTTACGGATGACAGGACCTCTGAAACTGCAGAGCATGTGTGTCTCAGTAATGTCATCTGTGGATAATGCGTGACTGAAGCACTGAAAAAAAATGTTTGGACATGTTATTTCACTAAAGATTTGTAAGCACAATTCTATTGTGAGATTTGTGAATGGCTCCAAGAGGCGTGCACTTCTCATGATGTGTTTATCTGAAACATTGTGACAGTGTACTATACCAGAAATGCATTTCAATAGTTTCTGTAGCTGTGTGGCCTGCACAATGGATCCACATTTGTCCTCCACTGGGAACCAAACACCCTAATATATCTCTTGAGTCTCTCAGGGTAGTAAATCAGAGCGGTCCAAGGCCTACTCAAGGGAGGTAGGTGGGCCAGTAATCACCACAGTAACACTCAATGAATGATTGTCCGGTCTGTGCTTTTTATTTTGAAAAAGGAAAAGTACATATATTACCTACACAATACTTGATGCTTGATACTATGCAATAGTTTAGAAATATACATAAGGCTGATGGAAAGACTTCTTGATGACATTTCGTAATCACTTTTGAAACTCTAAAAGGGGTCTAGTTTAACAAACCACTTGTCAAAACATTCACTTGTACTTAAATGCAATAATTGAATATAACTTCGAATGAACTGCACTTAATACTGGCAATAGTAGCCGTCAGCATTATTGTTTCAATATACCCTTTGCAAGAAAAATGTATATACATGCCTGAAGGATCTCTGGACTCATAGTAACTTCTAGCATGAAACACACAATTAAAGCATAGACCCTAAAGGGCATCACATTTCTGATCACAATATTTGTAATCACAGATTTCTGCCCCTAGAGGGTGTGGTACATCATTAAATCTCATGTAAACCACCTTCAGTTCTTGGAGACTGCAGCCATAGATTTTTCCCCTAGAGAGCACTGCCCTCCCAGTTAAACAGCACATGTTCCAGTGTGAGAAGTGCCTAAAAATATCTCTGAAACTCCACGGGCTGTATTATACAAAGTGCCCTGGGGGCACAACAAGCATTTGTGCCCACTTTGAACACCGCTGGGGCATTTTGGTATTATGTTAGGGGTTGCAGACTTTTGTGTGGCCCCTTCGGAAATAGCTCTGGCGCAATATTGCGCCAACCCTATAATCAGAGAGTGTTCCCTCATTTGCATGGGCTTGTGGTCCCATGCAAATGAGAGAATCTCTGCAAATATGAGAAACTCTTTGCCTCTGCACCTGCTCCATGTTACAGACGAGGGCGCAAAAGGAAAGAAGCTCTCTGGAGGGGCACTGGCAAAGCACCACAATACGGTGGTGCGCTGTCAGTGCCTCCTTGATGGCAGCTCTCTGGAGTGGATAAAGGAGGTGCTATGGATCCCCTAAACATCCCTTTGCAGGTGGATTCAGTCACTCACTGCACTCACCTGCAAGGGGATCTCTCACCCCTCTTAAAAGTGGGGGCAGATTGCAACCTGCAAAGAGAAACAAAAAGTCGCTGCTTCAAATCTGCTTTATATTTCACTTAAATGCGCTGTCCCCATGGCAGCAGGAGTCTGTGGCTGCTTTGGGGACAGCGCATTCATTCTAATAATGCATATTATCCTTGTTTGTACAGGAAAATGCACCAAGTGTGTAATACAGCCCCTAGTAGTTACTCTTTTGCAGTGCTGCCCAATTTAGGTTGAGGATTCCTAAAATCCTTTTGGGAGGAGGCTGTGCTGCTCCTGCAGCTCCTCCTGCACTTTACCATACTTTTGGTGGTGACCTTGTCACCCTGGGGCTGCTACAGATTGAAAATGAGTAGGTTTAGGGGGAAAAATAGACAAACCCTGCAGGGCTTTATGGGGAACTCTTTAGAGGCTTTGTGAATATTTAATGGATGGCTCTCCTGCTGTTTCAGGGAGAGCTGCTGCCTTTGATCTTAGCCCTTGGCACCTCGCCCCACAGCTCTTTACTGTGTCTAACCCATGCACCCTGCACAGTACTTCTGTTCAGGGAGCCCACCCCTGGCTGTCCCAACCCTCGTACTGCTGTCAGAGCCGGCAGGGTTCTTCTGCCTTGCCTGCTTCTGTGGCAAGGAGCTATGGTGTGTGGTGGCTCCTGCTCCCCCCAGTCACAGCAATGGGAAGCAGGATGGGCTAGCAACACCTTGGAGGAGTGCAGCAGACTGCCCCCACCATCTGCTGGACTGTAGCCCAGCGTCTACTCAAACCTTCTGCTGGGAAGTGCAACAGCCCTTCCCCACCCTTTTCTGGCAGTCTGGGGCCCAGAGTTGGTGTCCTGGCCTCCAGATCGATGGGATGGCCTGGGGGTTGGTGGCTGGGGATACTGGTGATGCAACCCCACGCATGCCCCCTCCCAGCAGGGCACAATTAAGGATATCTCTGGGCCCATTAGGCTGTTTTGCTTGGTTCTGGTATTGTTTTGCTCCTGGTGGCAAGCCCTAGCCACCTGTAGCACTTTCTTTAGACCTCCTGGCCTCAAAGATGACAAACTTTTCATGGAGCTGGTTTCACTGGCTCCCTGTACCTGCCTTTCTCCTTGCTTTTCCTCTGGGCCTCTCATCTCCTCGGTGCAGCAGTCTAGTCTTTCCCCCAACTAGTCCTCCAGGGGAGTAGGTACCAGCGTCCCTGGTCCTGGGGAGAACCCCACTGGTCCTTGGGTCAATTATTGTCAGGGTCCTTATTCCAGATTGCCATTAGGGGATTCTTTCTTCCAATTGTCTATGGTGTCTTCCTCTATTTCCAATGTCCAGCAGAAAAGCACACTGAAGACAGAGCTCTTTCTCTTGTGCAGGGCATTTTAAGTAGGGTGGGAGGTTCCAGCAGGGATGCACCTCTGGCCTATCCTGGAATGTCACATCACCTTCCCAACCTTCCTGCACAGCCTGCTAGGACATTTCCAAATGGTATCACCCAGGAGTCACTTGCCACGTCTTCTCTGGGGGTCTCAGCTCCACCCCTCACTAACATCACTGTCAGGGCTTTCTCCAGCAAACCCTCAAGGAAGCCCCCTCCTGGTTTGGCTGCGAAGATCTGGTCTCCTTTATTTGTTTAGTGGGCTCGGGCAGGCCTGTTTCCTGGAACAGTATGACAGCTGGTTGATTGACGCAGAGCTTTTCACCCAAAACCTTTCCTTCTCAGGAGCTGAGTTAAGCACTGTTATTTGCTCCTTATGTGTGGGGAGTCTTTTGTTCCTGTCGCTGGAGAAGAATGTAATCAATCCAGCAAACAGGCCAAAGGCCTGGGCACATATCTGAGTCAGAGAAATCTGAATTTCCTGGATGACCCATAAGCTGTACAGATATCTCTTTGGACTTTGCAGAATTGATCTTTTCACACAGGTTATGCTCTAAATTGGTAGGTCTCTGGTGTCTGTGCGCCAAGGGGAAGTGAAGCTCCCCTCTAAGACAGCCCTTCCCATAACTACATCATAGAATGTCACTGCAGACAAGATAGCAGAGCACACTGTCTTGCCCTATGTGTGTACCCTTACATCATAATGCCTACCCCAGGTCAATACTCATTCTGTAGAGTCCCCTCTGTGCCAGGCTACCTGTGCACAGTCACCAGGCTACACATTAGAGGAGTCTCCTACGCACAGCCCTCACACATGTGCACATGCATGTGTACACATATTCACATGTAACCAGCCAAGTGCCTCTTACACTTGCTGTGTCACATCTGCCTTATCTTAAAAGGCGGACATTGGCGGTAAACATGTACAGTCCTTTTATCATGAATTTGTCATGTGTAAGTCACAGATTATGAGGCTCCTCCACAGTAAAAGGTCTAACACCAGGAGATCAAATTGTGAAAAATCCAGGTGGATTAGATGGGCGGAACCCATCTTCTCACATACTCTACTGACAGCTAATTCTTATGGGCAAGAAATAGCCACTATGCATGAGTATTCCTTGCCCAGTCAGCAGTAATAAGAGATAAGGGGTTCTGACCAGACTCCTTACTCGCCAGTTGTCCGTTACCCCAGATACCTTACACTGACTGATCATTGACCATTGACCACTAAGACCACATCCCTCACCCATCCATGAGACTTTTTCCCCCACAGGGAACCCAGACTACACTAAGAACCATCCTCATTCTAGGTTAGATTAATCTAGACCTCTCACTGTCTACATAGACTGAGCACAACTAGACCTACCCTTGCCTTGGGTCACGCAACACTGTGCCTACCTCTCTCTTGGACAAGGGTTCAGTGCCTTTGCACTGATGCTTCCACATGGGATAGGTCTAGAACCTATCCCCTGGGTCACCAGTGGGTTTCCCTTCTAGAGATTACTCCGCCCAGTAACCTCTCTCTTCCGGGTCTTTACATCCTGAATATGCAGACTCTTTTGACCCTCACCCACAGCATGAATGCTGAACTCTTTCGCTGCCACCACCCTTTCAGGATGACTGAAAGAACAGCCAACTCACAACTCGTGGTGTCCCCTCTTGTGGAGAAGCACTCCTTGGGCTGTTGGGCTGGGTCCTGGTTGGGACACAAGAATCCAGCCCATAACTCACCACCACACGGGCAGTGTCAGGGAGGGCTGAGGGTGCCTCGTCAGACAACCATGCAGCACACTCCCCCTAGGCATTTCCCCCTAGGTACCTTAGGAACCTCAAACCCTATCTTTGTTCTCCACTGTGAGAACAGGGCCTGTTCACCTATCTTTAGTAACTCTCAACCCCACTCTTGTAGGAGCCTCAGGCCTTAACTTCTGCCGGAATTAGCACTTTCTGTCTGGGTTACTTGGTAGAGCCTATGGGTCTGGGGTCAGTCGAACACTGATGGTAAACACATGCATTCCATTTACCATGAATTTACTATGATTGAATCACAGGATATGAAGCAGTAAAAGGTCTAAAACCAGGTGATAAAAAAGCAAACATTTCGGGCAGATTAGATGGGCAGAACAAATCTTCTCACAGTCAACAATTCTAGGCACTGTCATCCACCCAGCTTGTGTGGACAGCCCAAATGAAAATACAGGAAGAACTATACCAGTGTCAGTGGTGGCCCAAAGAGGAGGAGCTGACGACGCAGGTCATTCAATAGTGATGTCAGTGGACAACAATTCGCTTGCGTATGGTTTCCCACTTATGAAATGTGAATGATGTGCATGGAGAGCTATGGATTGAGGGAGGTCATACTAGATACAGAAGACATACAGACAGATGATTCTGATCACTGAACGGTCTTGTAATGAGTGTTTGTACATCTACCTAGCTAGATGATGCCAATGAGATGTGTGTCCATACCTGGTTGAGCCCTAGTCACACCAAGGATGTGTACAGCCTTCATATTCTGCATGTACTGGATCTATGACTAGAAGTGTACAGTACTGGTGACAATATTTCTTGATGCCTCTTAACAAAAGAAGCAACCAGTGTTTGACCTTAAACTATTTCTTTCATGCATTGAGTGATGTCTGGTGACTCACAAGCCTCACCAGCAGCTCTTCCCACTGAAAAGAATCAATGAATCAAGCAGGATTTTTAAAGCAAGGTAAATCACCTGTGAGGGTCTCAAGACACTGGGGTTGCTAGGTGCTTTGGGCTGATATGTTAATTTGAACAGCCAGGTTTTGAGTCCTTTCCTGAATTTCTGAGTTGCTGAGGCAGTCCAGTGGTGCCGGAGAATGTTGTTCCAAGCTTTGGCTGCCAGGTGTGAGAAGGAGTGTCCTCCCCTGTTTTCTCAGTGGATCTGGAGGGGTGTTTGTGAGGAAGAGGGAGGCAAATTGTAGATGTCTGGTTGGTTGGTGGAAGGTCATGACTTTGTTGATGTCTGATGGTCCTTCATTATAAAGGGCTTTGTATGCGTAGGTCCCCAACTTGAACTGCTTGCAGCTGAGTTTTGTGTTGTCTGTAGTCTCTTCATGCGGTGTTACAATGATTCCTATGTTGAGTGTGTTCCTGTAATCTAGCCTTGTGATGAGGGCCTTTAATGACAGTTCTTCTGGTGTTTACTGGGAGCCACTTGAAAATCTTTCTTCACAGATAGCTTGTTGATGCTGAGCTTGCGGGCCGTGGTGTGCTGGGGCAAGGGATGGGCAGAGTTCAGCAGGCCACCCTGTGTCATTTCTTGGTGATGTGTTGTTCTCAAGGATGAGGAGTTTCATCTTGATCCGATCTGGAGCGTTCATCATACAACTGTGGAAGTCGACGTTGATGGTGCAGAGGTCTTCTAACAGCGAGAGTATGAGCTGGATGTCGTCGGCTTAAGAGATGATTTAGAGTCTGTATGATCTGACGGTGTTGGCCAGGGTGAGGCTAAGGGACAATCCTTGGGGGACACTGCAGATAATTTTCTTGGGTTCTGAGGTGAATGGGGCCAGTGAGGTATGAGGCAATCCATTTGAGGGCATCTCCTTGGATTCCAATGTGGCGCTGTCTTTTGATCAGAATGTGATGGGAGACAGTGTGGAAGGCAGCTGACAGGTCCAGGAGGGCTGCTGTTCCTCTGCGGTTCAGGAGGGCCCTGATGTTGTCAGTGCCTCGATCAGGGCTGTCATGGTGCTGTGGTTGGCTCAGAATCTGGATTGAGAGGGGTCCAGGAGCCTGTTGTGTTTCAGGTGTTCGGTGAAATGCTGGTTAATGGCCGTCTTGAGAACCTTCAATGAAAATGGGAGTAAGGGGATAGGCCTGTAGTTCTTCAGTTCTGGTGGGTAGGCAGATGGTTTCTTCAGGAGGAGCCTCACTTCATAGTGCTTCAACTCCTCAAGGAAGGAGGCCGAGGTGATAAAGGGGTTCAGGACTTTCTTGAGCTTGTTGCCAGTTGTCTTGCTCCCAAGTTTGAAGATGTGGTGAGTTCATGATGGACATTGTGAATGGAGTTGTGAGAGGGTCCCATTGGGTGAGCAGGTGTTTGGGGTTTGTGTTAGATTACTGAGGACTTTATGTATAAGAATTTGGCCAGGGAGTCACACAGTTCCAATGAGGGCATGATATCTTTCTCATTGGCTGCAGGGTTGGAAAACTCCTTCACGATGGCAATGAGCTCCTTGCTGTGGTTTTTGCTGGCTTCTTTGCAGTCTGCTAAGGCTTTCTACTTAATTTTTTGGAGGAGTGCTGGTGCAGCCACTTCCTTTTTAGTTGCCAGCATTTGTGTTTGGTGGATTCTAGCTCCACAGTGAACCAGCTGGCTCTTCCGGCCCTTCCTACAATTTTGGATGGCTTGATAGGAGAGAATATGTTGGTGCATTCTGTGATTCACTGGGAGAATTCTTTGCCACCTGATCTGGGTTGGATGTTGTGTCTGGGAGGTGGGAGTTGACAGGGTTGATCCACTGGTCTTCTAATATCTTTTTCCAGTTTCTGTGCATGGAGCTGGGGTGCATGTTGCCAGTGTTGGAAGGGCCTGAGATAGTGAAATGGACCCTGTGGGGGTTGTTCCAGGTGAGCTGTGAGATGCAGTTGTACTTGACTCTGTCACTAGACATGAAAATAGGGTTGAGCATGTGTCCTACGATGTGGGTGGGGTGGGTGACAAGTTGGTTGAGGCCAATGTTACTCACGCTTCCAGGAGATCGGTAATGTCAGTGTCGCTGGGGTCTTTGAGGTGGAATTTAAGGTCCCATAGGAAGATTTAGTGCTCTGAGTCAAAGGCAATTGGGGTGATGAGGTTAGGGATGGCATTCCAGAAACTGGGGCATGGTCCTGGTGGTCTTTAGGAGAGGGTACCTCTGATGGTGCTTTTTCCATCTGTGTGGAGATGGAAGTTGAGGTCCTCCACTTTCAGGGTTATGTCGCCTGAGGCGATCATGCAGCGGATCGTGTCCCAGAATCTCCGTGGTATGTTTGCCAAGTGATTGTGCATGGAATAGGATGCACAGGAGTCGTGCAGTGGTGGTCTTGGTGGGCGTCTTGGATGCAGTCATGTTTGCAGTTTCTCCGGTGTTGATGGTTGCTTCAGTGATTCAGATGAAGTGGCAGTGTTGGCAGGAGAACAATCCTCTGGTCGTGCGTGGAGACGGGCAGCAGTAGTTGTTGTTGATGTGGTTTAGGGGTCTGCGGTGGTGTAGCTGCGTGGGGGTGGAAGAACTAGGGTTCCTGGTGCTGGTCACGGTCTGGGAGCGTCTGGACGCATATGGACTTGCCTGTGGTGCACCAGCAGCACACCCACTGCACACATCCACTGCATGGCCACACTGCGGCCTCAATTAAGTGAGTCCTAGGAGGCGGAAGGTATATTGGGAGGTGGCAGGTGGGAAGTGGGAGGAAGAAAAGTGGGTGAAATGGTGGAGGGTGGCAGAGCTAAAGCAGAGACACAGAAATGGACAGAACAACAAGAAAGTGGCTAAGAAAACTAAATGAACAAAGTAAAGCTAAAGCAGAGAGTTACAGTAAGAGGCTTACAAGTAGAAAGTTACAGTTGTTGGTTGATAAGCTGACAGTGATAGTACAACGGCAAGGGAAACAGTGGTAGAACAATGGAAAGACAAAATGGCAATGCAGCAAACAGACACAGTGATCAAACAAAACAAAGGAACAAACATCTGAAGACCAGCAAATGCAGCAGAGGGGAGCTGGCACATTTAAAGGGCATATCTAGCGGGTAGTAGCGTGTTTGATTAGGGCCACACTATGATTAACACTCAATGGTGTAATGCAGTATGATATCCCCCTCTAGAATGTAATTTGGAGTACCCTAAAATGTTTTCCTCCTGAGTGCAGGGACTCCAGGGCCCTACGTTACACCCATTAGCACTTGCAGATCCTTCAAGTCCACAATAGCAGCATGACAGTAGGGGCTAGTGCTTTCCATTGTACTTTACAGCATATTGTCTGGTCCCTTGTGCCTCACCGCTCCAAACCCCCCACGCATGTAGGAGGTACTGTAGTGATAAAAGTATGCTGCTAAAGTGATGTGCTTTTGATTAACTCTGCTCCAGTAACTAAAGAAGCACTTAAGACTTATTGTGAAACCAGAGTTCTCTGGTTCCACAGCTGTGGTTGAGTCTATGCATTATAGTGCCAGAAATCAAGAATGTCCCAAGGTTTAGCAACAGATGTGCAGAATATTGCATGCTATCACTAGGGCTCTTAGTTTGAACTCAAATATACTTAAGAGTCAACTCAGTCTTTCACAAACATTAGCCTGTAATGTGGTTGCATAAATTCAGCAAATGTATATCCTGAAGAATTGGTTCCAGTTTTGTTGGGTGGGGAACAGTCACTAAAAAGTGACAGATGTTCTGTGTTTTATATTTAGAGTGCACTATACACTAAGTATGTATGAATGTATGTATGTTTGTATGTATGTATGTATATGGTAGTGTAGGGGGGCAGGGGAAGGAAGCAAGAAGTGATAGCCAGGGTCAGAGTCATTGTAGATTGGAGGGGGAAGGAAAAAGTTGGACCATGTGAGAAGAAAAAGGTCAACCTTGTCCATCAGGCTGTAAATGATTTTCTCATATGATAAAACTTTGAACATTGCAGCAAGCCATTCCCCATGCGAATGCAATTGTGGGGAATGCTAGTGCCTTAGAATACGTATCTGAGCAGTTGTGAGGGTGGTGACAAGCAGGCAGCAGGTATGGCAAGCCAGATGAGAAAGGTCTACCAGGCCATGGAGGAGAACCAAGGAGCTCAGGAGCTCAGGAGCGGCAGTGGTAAGTTCACAGGTTCCCGGAGCATTGATCCCAATGCATCCTAATAAGAGTGAAGGTTGGGGCAATCCAGTAGTATTTATAAATGCATAATTGCATCTCCAACAGGCAGAATGAGGAAGCAGTCACACAGCCTGAAGCCATTCGGGGGTCCAATACCAATCTTAGAGGATCTTAAAGAGAGTAGGCTGTATCCGAGCCTCTCGGATGCCTCAGTCCAGGCCCTCCAGGAGTACAGCCCAGTCTTCCTCCTTATACTCCACCCACAGACAGGCCTGCAAAGCTGTTCTAAGGCTAGTCAGCTCCAGCCCGCGAGTAGAGGTGATGGTATAGGAGGTTATAGAATCCAGACATTACGCCTTTATACTGACCTAAGGGGTTGAGGTGGGAGGGCACCGGAGAGCAGGGGTTGGCCCAAGGATGGGTCTGCTGAAAAGGCAGTGGTGGAGTTGCATGTAACACCATTGTTGAGAATGTGGCAGGCCAAACTCATCTTGCAAAGTCGCAAAGGACTTAATTTTGCCACCGGAGATCAAGCGGGTAAGGTGCAGGATCTCCACCCTACGCCAAGAGCTCCAGTCAACCAATACCAACCCTATGCAGAGATCAGTATTGTTCCACAAGGGAGCCTTGTCATGGAGATGAGCGTCCACTGAAAGGAACTTGAAGGTCTGTATCCAGGTGACATGCATGGCTTCAGCATGGGGTTGGAAGGTTCCCATGGTGGCGGGACTATGACGCTAGAAGGTCAGCAGTCCTTCTGGGCCGTCCTGGAGACCAGGAATGATTGCGACCGATAAGGGTGGGTCCTGGTCTCAGAGATGCATGTACGCCATCTGCGCCAAATGAGAGGCAATAATGTTATGGCAGACTCAGTCCACCTGTTGATCTTTGAGCGATACATTTCAGGATCACCAGGCAATGTCTGGTCAGACCCCAAATGAAGGCCTTGATGGATTTGTCTATCTGATGGAGGGGTGAGGGGTATCGGCTGGGGAAGCATCCCCAACACGTAGGTAAATCAGGGAGGGTAACCAATTTCACTTTTTGCATTCTACCCCAGAGACAAAGGTATAGATGGGACCACTTTGCAAAACCCATATGTATGTATTCCATTAAGGGGTAGAGATTGTCTGCCACCTTGCGTTTCTGGCACCTATTGACAAGGACCCCAAAATGCCTGAGGTTGGAGGTCTTCCGCTGGAAGGGATAGTAGGCAATAGGGCACAAGTGGTGACCCTGGACATTGGTAGGGCATTGCTCTTTCCCCAGTTCACCCTATGTCTAGAAATGTCAGTGAAGGTGTTAATAATTTCAAGTACTGAGGGATGGAGGTGGGCAGGTCTGTCAGGGTGAGTAAAATGTAATCTGTGTATAAATAGAGCATTGATGGGCCACTGGCTGTGGGGATCCCCATGATTCAATCAGATTGGCATAGTGTAGCAGCAAAGGGGTTCATTGCAAGGTAAAAGAGTATGGGAGAAAGCGGGTAACCCTGAAGGGTTCCCCCATGGACCAGGAAAGACTTGAAAAGGTATCCTCAACAGTTGACCTGTTTTCAGATGCATTCGCAGAGCCACCTCACTTTGGAGATAAAGGAATTACCCAGGCCAAATTTCTCGAGCACGGCAAACAAGTAGTCCCATTCTATCCTGTCAAAGGCTTTTCTGGCGTCCAACGAAAGAGTGAGCGTCTCATCTTACAGACCCTCCATTAACCGAACTGTGTGGGATAGTGTATGAAGATGGTGCGATGAACGGCCTAGGACAAGCACCACCTGTGAATGATGAATGAGTGAGGGAAGGACTCAGCTGAGATGGGTGGCTAAAATGCTGGTGAGTATCTTGACATCTACATTAAGCAGGGATATGGGGTGATAGCTGCTGCAGAGACGGGGGTGAAAACAGTATCAATGCACTGTTAGATAAGAAGCCCAGAGAACCTGAGCGTTCACCCTCAGCAAAGGCTGTGTGGAGAAGGTCCACCACTTCCAGCTTGGTCCACTTATATAATTTAAGTAAACAAACACAAATGATGGATGGAATCCGGAACCAATCAAACATTCACCCCAAGTCAGAGATCTGGGTTTGAACCATCAATTCTTTTGCTCACCATGCTACCCCAGTTTGGACCCAGCCATATGCAAATCAGTCTTGACCCTGTTCCCCATGGGAACAGTCCAGCCCGAACTGCCAGGTAAGGTCCTCCCTGGACTGGAGACAAGCATCCTGGGACCAGTTTCAGGGTATCACCCTTCATCAGCCAGGCTAGCTTGAATCCAGTGGCATAGTGTGCCCGGGGCCCATGCCTGGGCATACTCTACTGAGAGCAGCAAAAGCAAACAAACACAAATGATGGATAGAATGGGGAACCAATCAAACATTCACCCCCAGTCACAGATCTGGGTTTAATCCATCAATTATTTTACTCACCACACCGCTCGAGTTTAGACTCAGCCATATGAAAATCAGTTTTCATCCTGTTCCCCTTGGGCAAAGTCTAACCCGAACTGCCAGATTAGGTCCTCCCTGGACTGGAAACAAGCATCCTGGGACCAGTTTAAGGGAACAGCCCCAAAAGCCCAACAGCCCTTACATGTTGATGTGAGGGCCGACAAAGGATAGTCCAGGGGCATTTATGTGAGGAGCGAGGCCTGCCGCGGTGGGCAGCAATGTCTCCAGTGAGGACATCTGCAGCACATCAAGGCCAGGCAGGGGCCATCCACAGTTGTGGCCCTCCACTCTGTATGGCCAAAGAATGGCACTATT
This sequence comes from Pleurodeles waltl, assembly GCF_031143425.1. NCBI lineage: Eukaryota > Metazoa > Chordata > Amphibia > Caudata > Salamandridae > Pleurodeles > Pleurodeles waltl. The sequence continues at coordinate 921,322,481 of NC_090443.1, read as the reverse complement.
CCACAATGGGGGCTGAGCTCCCCTCTCTATGATCCACAGTTCCAGACAAGTAGTAGGCCAAGCAGCGGGAGACAGTGGATTAAGGACGGGCGGGCTCCTCATAAATCCCACAGTGCCGAGCCCCACAGGGAGAAGTAGCCATTTCCCCAAGGGCCAGCTCGTAGTCCCTTTGTAATTATTCACCACTTTGAGTTGGCCACACCAGTAGTGTTAAGTGCCAGTGGGCTCTGGAGGCAATGCAGGGGGAGGCACTGTATAAATGCCAAGTATAACCTACCATGGCCACCCCAGGCCTCACAGAGCCACCATAAATGTTTCACAGTTTCAGCAGTGGGAGTGCAAGGCCATCACAGCAGGGATCTCTGTCTCCCTAGGGCCAGCCAGTTGTCATGGTGCACAGCACTCCCATCAATCGACTGCTCCAGTAGCAGTACAGGAGTGGGGTGTGGCAGCTGAATCTGTTATATGTGACTCCAGAGACGATCACAAGCAAAACGACAGGGACATGGAGCAGGATGCTGTAAGGATTCAGCGCGCTGCCTCCAGGACTGACACCACCTTGTGTTGAAGGCCTTACGCTAGCTGTGGGGCCCAGGGGGCTTTGTGTCCCCCATTGCTGATTGCAACGATGTCCAAGGCCCCAGTCCAAGATTCCTGCTGTCCCCACCAGACAAAGGCGTGTTCAGTGATTGTGGTGGCCGGGGGCCGGCTGCTAACGATGTTTTGCATCCCGGGGATACCCCACACAGCAGAGCTCAAGAGTCAGGAGGCCATCTTCATTGGTGGCACACCTCCACCTCCCCGATGCAGTTAATTTTGAAAATGGTACAGATTGACAAAGGGAATCAAGGGATTTCCATCAGGATGGAGGTGATATAATCATATTTTTTCAAGCCCTGGGTGAGGCATGTTAAGGCATATAGGATGACCTTAAGGGATTCCAGTGTGGAGTCTAGGAGGCCATGGAGTTGGGAATTACACCATCCAGATGCAAGAGTGCAGGGGCTTTAGGAGCAGTTCTGAAGTTGCTTTCTGGAAGAAACAGTTTAATTTTCTTTACAAAATACCAGGCCATCTTTGTGTTTTTGGTGATCTGTTTTATGAGGGATAGTAGGTATCCAAGGTGAATCCAAATGATTTGACATTCAATGAGAATTGGGGTTTGAAGCCATAAATGTTCATGGCATTGAGCCAGGCTTCTACTGTATCTTGTTTGTTGTTCTTGGCAAATATTAGAAATTCTGGTAGGTGGTGGACATCCAGGTTTGATGATGTCCAAGCTGTGTTTGAGACATTGGACGTCAGAAGCAGAGGAGACTTGCAAGTAGAGTAGTGCATCATCAGCAAATTGGTGAATCTTGATGCTGTTATCTATGAGCACAGCACCAATCAGCTCCAAATGACAGGAGAGAGTATGTAACTTGACATCCGATAGGGATCGTTTGTGACTGAGAGATAACTATATGCAAGTATCTCTAAATAGGACAGATGGGGCATCAGCCGCTTTTGGGTGGCCAGACAAACTCTAAATAGGCTCACAGTTCTCCCCTAAAGATGGTCCTCATAGTAATGTTAGATTTAAAGCAAAACAAAGCCAGTGCTATGGGAATCAAAATGGTCAAGGCCGGTAACCTGAAGCGGATAATCCTAATCATGGTGCCTTTGGCTCTGCCCCAAAGTCTTGAAATAAATAGGTGTAATGGGTTGGAGTAGCTGCCTCTGAATTTTAGAGGTAGAGACTGTCACTCTGTCTCACAAGGGTTCTGCTCTGTCCACCAACAATTAGAAAACCTCAAAAGAATGCACCTAAGAAATTAATGTAAACATGTCCAACAAATTGCATTTGACCCTACAGAGACAAAGAAAGCAAATTATTTTTTTTAAACTTTCTAGTCCAATAGAAAATGCTTTAAAATGGATGCTAGTCCAATCCTTTAAAAATGCCAATTTCCTTATGTTATTCTCTTTAAAAAAAAAATTGAATCTTTGTTATTTCCTCACCCCTCGAATTACCAAGATCACTGGTAATGGTCATTCCGGAGGGCACATAAAAAAACAGAATGTCAGAATGCCAAAAATTATGAGGGCCACATTAGTGGTTGTGGATGGATTTCATCTATTATTATCTCTTATAATTATTATTTCCTTTGCCTGGTGGGAGTGGTCATGAAAGCCCCAGAGAGTAAACCAGTGGTACAATCTCTCAGGGTTGCTCTTGAACTGGGAGAGGCATTCATGATGTATCAAGGATCACAAGGTTCTCTCATTTAGTGATGCTAGGCTTTCTTTCCTGTTTCTGTAAATTCAGTTCCCTGCCTGTAAAGGTCTCTATATGACGTTGCACAATAGGGGCTTTGGAATTTACCTGCGCTCCCATTGCTATTTTGGGGAAGCTAAATTAATGCCTGATGTTCCCTTTTTAATGGCTTTTACACTAGAGTGACTAGTGAACTTATAGAAGGATATTGCTGATGATTGTATGTGTTAACCTGGGATCTGAGAATAAGAAGCTTTAAGTGGAGCAGTTTACAGAGTGTATTTGGCAGCTGAGGAGCAGAACAGTGAAGTTGCTAATATCATAACTGGGAACTTTAATTTATATTTGGCAGCATCATCCGTGGGAGGGCAGTGGGCTCATTAGCAGAATACTCACTGTTGGGTTCTATAGAGATTGACTCACCCACAGGTACAGGACGCCTATGGGGAAGCCTAATTACAATCCATGCATAGTCATGGAGTACAAGCCCCTGGTTGTACAATACCTTATACACTTCAGTTGACCAGTTAGCAGTCTAGACCATTCTCATGTGTCACTCAATCTATTGCCAGTTTATCTGCTTTACTATACTTTAAAATGTTGAAATGAACATTGTCCTCAATTTTCAAGATACATTGATTTACTCTTTAATTTTCCTTTTTATTATTACATTTTATGCATTGGAGAGTTGTGGACAGTTAAGAGGATTAGATGGTCAGCAAGCTCTTTAGCCTTGTTTATTCACTGGAAAGAGTGAAAAATCATCAGCACACTGTTGGGCCAGAGTGAAGTTTTGCTGACAGACATCGAGGAAGAAGTTTTGGGCAGAGTTGCTGGATCTTTACAGCAGATTCTGATCTCAAAGGGTACAGAGGCATCTTTTAAAATTGATCACCGGGCTTTGATTAACAAATTTAACTCAAAAGCGGTGTGAAGGATAAATGGACAGCTTAGGTGGCTAAACATATAGCCCTGAATATAGCCCTGGAAGATAAGAACCAGAGCAGAAGACACTTCTATCACAAAGTGGTCTGGAGTGTGTAAAGGAACCAGGTGGTTTCTGGTATGTATTAATAATTTAGGGCCTGATTTAGAACTTGATGGACGAGTTACTCAGTCACAATGGTGGCGGATATCTCATCAGCCAAAATCTAAATCCCATTATAGCCTATGGGATTTAGATTTAGGCTGATGGGATATCTGTCACCATTGTGACAGAGTAATCAGTCCGCCATGTTCTAAATCTGCCAAGTTCTAAATCAGGCCTTTAGTTCCTTTATTGTGCAAGTTCCCACGGTAAAACTGTTGCACCATAACTGGGCAAATTTACAGTAAAATTGTGTCTTGAAATCAATCTCAAAAAGAAAAAAGATAGTAAAATTCTCCAGAACCAAGTCAAGAACAGGCCTGGGGTACCTAAACACCTCAAAGCTCACACAGGCCTCAGAATACATTCGGATAATTTGTAGACACAAGATGCTCCTTTTCTGCTCAAAAAGCCTCAATGAAATAAAACGCATCCTCATAGCTGTCAGCTTTATACACCTTACAAAATGGTCTATTGGGTCATTCGGTGCTCCCATTGCTGCGAGTGCTGAACACTAAATATTTGCCAACCCTCGCTTAAGGGTGCCAGCCATCATGCAGCATGGAAGTCTAGCTGTTACAGTCATTAAATCTAATGGTATACAAGCAGATTTTTCATTTCCCTTGAAATGCTTTTCTAGATAGAATTATCAAAATCTGCTTGGAAGTCTCCCTTCAGAGATTATCTCAAACATAGCTTGTGGTCCCTCCAAACACTGTAGCTAGGGTATATGTCAGTTTATTTTGTAGTATTTAAAAAAATCATCATGGTGTCTTTTCCAGAAGATAAACAAAGGTTTGCAAGGAGATCGCATGCATGGATCATGATAACCAGACTACCGCCAGTTCTGTAAGCAATCCTAACTGCCCAGTTATTATTCAAAATGCTCAAAACGAGCTGAGAAACCAACACTTGCAAGGTCTGACCGCTCTGGACCTCCTACATTGATGGCTGTCAATGGACAAATGATGCAGATGAGGCCATTGAGAATAAGAGTCAATATTCCAGGTATTCTGCATCTGCCTTGCACTTCTTGCAGAATTAAGGTCTCTGCTCCACTCCCTTTTTTAAACCACTGGGGGTGCATAGTTGCAGACAAGCTGTTAACAAGTTTTATATTGGGGTCAATATTCGCCTTAATATCCAGAAAATTACATTTTTGGCCATGGTGTTGAAAAGACTGACAAGTTTTACATAGGTGATTAATGTGGCCATTATGTCAGGACACAACAGACTGGTGCATCCCAGTCTGGGAATCTCTATATAGGTGTGTTAACGCGTCCCTTTATGATAATTTATTACACATTAGGGCTCGTTTTCGGCCAATAAATCTATTGACCCATTTGAGAGACAACTTAGGACGAGATAGCTAATCAATATGTCAATTAATACATCAATGATGTCATCAATATTTATTACCACAATGCATTTCACTTTAGTCAAAGACATTAATCGATTCAAGACACCACCATGACCTTGCAGTCATGAATAACCACACCAGTTTAGTAGAATTTTATGAATTTTATACCCTATTAGTTACAATTCTAAAAGTAGATGTGTTAATCTCAAAACCAAGAAACACAATAGCATAGTCTCAATATGGCAACTCTGGTAAGATTTCATTAAGGCAAGAATCACAAACATCAGAATATAATACGGCGTGAACATAGTTCAATTTTAGCAAAGTGTCATTAATGCGTCAGTTCGACAAAGCATCTTTTCTGTCGTTTGTCTATTTGTGTCAGTTCAGTGAACCCCTGTCCTACCCTCTGATTAGCATTAGCATGTTGGGCTTCTTGCAAAATAATTTAGAACACCAATTTGGAAAACATCTAGCTATGGTCTCTGTCAAAATAAGCAGTTGGTACCTAGAAAGGAAAGCAAACAGACAAGTCACAATTTCATTGTCATAGTTACCCACCAAGGTTTAGATCAGCACTCAGGTTTAGTCTTCGTCTTCAGGACATCAGTTGATTCGCCATCAGTCAAAACTCAGCTCTGGGGCACAAAAGAGAGCTTCCCTCATAAGGAGGTAAAGTGTAAATGGGCAATCTAAGGAAAGGATGGTTTAAGCAAAACCAAATAATAAGTCACCAAACAGAGTGTCAAAGTTTCTGGATCAAATCAGCAGCATCTCCCTAACCAATCTAAATGGCTCCCTGTGTCATGGGTTTTTATCTCTTTTTCGTTGTACATTCCCCTAAAATTTCATTGGTTTATGGTTATACCCCACTATCTTTACCCTATTAGAAAACAGATCATGTCATTAATCTTTCACCCCATATTATTTTACAGCCATTTTATTGGTCCATATGATTGACGTCTTCAGAGGTAGCACGTCCGGTATGATTTCATCCTTCTGTAATTCTTTGCACATCTTTTGGTCAGTAGCTCCATTGTCTTCACCGGTTAGAACGACCTTGTACATTATACTAATCTACACTGTTGCATTTTAGTTAAACATTTCTACAAGCAAGATGATTTTCATGAGAACTGATCCACTATAGTTACATTCAGCTTCTAGTTGAAGAAAACAAAAGGTCATGTCCTTTTGCGAGTCAGCACACTGCACGTTTAGAAAAACACATTCAATATGAGAGCCAGGCAGCTAAGTTTCGGCTCATGCTAACTTAAGGCCTACAATTTTATTTAGCATACTTTAATAACATAATCATGAATAATTAGTACAAAACTAAGTCTAATCTAAGAATTTATAAACATTAGTTATTTTCATTAGTACACGTCTACATTGGCGGCCACTTCCCGTGGTCACATTTCAGGTGCACGTTTAAGCAAAATACATTACTACAGTTTCTATGCAGCATTATTACATATCAGTTCATAAGCATTTGTGTGAGAAAGTAGCCTCTTTCTAGCCTTGTTACCCCCACTTTTGGCCTATTTGTGAGTATATGTCAGGGTGTTTTCACTGTCTCACTGGGATCCTGCTAGCCAGGGCCCAGTGCTCATAGTGAAAACCCTATGTTGTCAGTATGTTTGTTATGTGTCACTAGGACCCTGCTAGCCAGGACCCCAGTGCTCATAAGTTTGTGGCCTATATGTATGTGTTCCCTGTGTGATGTCTAACTGTCTCACTGAGGCTCTGCTAACCAGAACCTCAGTGGTTATGCTCTCTTTGCTTTCCAAATTGTCACTAACAGGCTAGTGACCAATTTCACCAATTCACATTGGCATACTGGAACACCCATATAATTCCCTAGTATATGGTACTGAGGTACCCAGGGTATTGGGGTTCCAGGAGATCCCTATGGGATGCAGCATATCTTTTGCCACCCATAGGGAGATCTGACAATTCTTACACAGGCCTGCCAGTGCAGCCTGAGTGAAATAACGTCCACGTTATTTCACAGCCATTTACCACTGCACTTAAGTAACTTATAAGTCACCTATATGTCTACCCTTCACCTGGTGAAGGTTGGGTGCAAAGTTACTTAGTGTGTGGGCACCCTGGCACTAGCCAAGGTGCCCCCACATTGTTCAGGGCAAATTCCCCGGACTTTGTGAGTGCGGGGACACCATTACACGCGTGCACTATACATAGGTCACTACCTATGTATAGCGTCACAATGGTAACTCCGAACATGGCCATGTAACATGTCTAAGATCATGAAATTGTCTCCCCAATGCCAGAGAGACAATTCCATGATCCCCCGGGTCTCTAGCACAGAACCCGGGTACTGCCAAACTGCCTTTTCAGGGTTCGCACTGCAGCTGCTGCTGCTGCCAGCCCCTCAGACAGGTTTCTGCCCCCCTGGGGTCCAGGCAGCCCTGGCCCAGGAAGGCAGAACAAAGGATTTCCTCTGAGAGAGGGTGTGACACCCTCTCCCTTTGGAAATAGGTGTGAAGGCTGGGGAGGAGTAGCCTCCCCCAGCCTCTGGAAATGCTTTGATGGGCACAGATGCTGCCCATCTCTGCATAAGCCAGTCTACACCGGTTTAGGGATCCCCCAGCCCTGCTCTGGCGTGAAACTGGACAAAGGAAACGGGAGTGACCACTCCCCTGACCTGCACCTCCCAGGGGAGGTGCCCAGAGCTCCTCCAGTGAGCCCCAGACCTCTGCCATCTTGGAAACAGAGGTGTTGCTGGCACACTGGACTGCTCTGAGTGGCCAGTGCCATCAGGTGACATCAGAGACTCCTTCTGATAGGCTCTTACCTTTCTTACTAGCCTATCCTCCTTCCTAGGTAGCCAAACCTCCTTTTCTGGCTATTTAGGGTCTCTGCTTTGGGGAATTCTTCAGATACTGAATGCAAGAGCTCACCAGAGTTCCTCTGCATCTCCCTCTTCACCTTCTGCCAAAGGATCGACCGCTGACTGCTCAGGACGCCTGCAAAACCGCAACAAAGTAGCAAAGACGACTACTGCAACCTTGTATCGCTTCATCCTGCCGGCTTTCTCGCCTGTTTCCTGGTGGTGCATGCTCTGGGGGTAGCCTGCCTACTTCTTGCACCAGGAGCTCTGAAGAAATCTCCAGTGGATCGACGGAATCTTTCCCTTGCAACCGCAGGCAACAAAAGACTGCATCACCAGTCCTCTGGGTCCCCTCTCAGCACGGCGAGCTTGGTCCCTGGAACTCAGCAACTCTGTCCAAGTGACTCCCACAGTCCAGTGACTCTTCAGTCCAAGTTTGGTGGAGGTGAGTCCTTGCCTCCCTACGCTAGACTGCATTGCTGGGTACAGCCTGATTTGCAGCTGCTCTGGCTCCTGTGAACTCTTCCAGGATTTCCTTTGTGCACAGCCCAGCCTGGGTCCCCGACACGCTAACCTGCAGTGCACAACCTTCTGAGTTGTCCTCCGGCGTCGTGGGACTCCCTTTTCTGACTTCGGGTGGACTACGGTTCACTCCTCTTCTAAGTGCCTGTTCCGGTACTTCTGCGGGTGCTGCCTGCTTCTGTGAGGGCTCACTGACTTGCTGGGTGCCCCCTCTGTCTCCTCATCCAAGTGGCGACATCCTAGTCCCTCCTGGGCCACAGCAGCATCCAAAAACCCTAAACGCGACCCTTGCAGCTAGCAAGGCTTGTTTGCGGTCTTTCTGCGTGGGAACACCTCTGCAAGCTTCTTCACAACGTGGGACATCCTTCCTCCAAAGAGGAAGTTCTTAGTCCTCTTCGTTCTTGCAGAACACAAAGCTTCTTCCATCCGGTGGCAGCTTCCTTGCACCCTCAGCTGGCATTTCCTGGGCATCTGCCCACTCTCGACACTGTCGCGACTCTTGGACTTGGTCCCCTTGTCTTACAGGGACTCAGGTCCGGAAATCAACTGTTGTTGTATTGCTGGTGTTGGTCTTCCTTGCAGAACCCCCCTATCACAACTTCTGTGCTCTCTGGGGGTTGTAGGTGCACTTTACACCTACCTTACAGGGTCTTGGGGTGGGCTATTTTTCTAACCCTCACTGTTTTCTTACAGTCCCAGCGACCCTCTACAAGCTCACATAGGTTTGGGGTCCATTCGTGGTTCGCATTTCACTTTTGGAGTATATGGTTCCCCTATACCTATGTGCTCCCATTGCAATCTATTGTAACTTTACACTGCTTGCATTACTTCCTTTTGCTATTACTGCATATTTTTGGTATTGTGTACATATATCTTGTGTATATTTGGCATCCTCATACTGAGGGTACTCACTGAGATACTTTTGGCATATTGTCATAAAAATAAAGTACCTTTATTTTTAGTATATCTTTGTATTGTGTTTTCTTATTATATTGTGCATATGACACCAGTGGTATAGTAGGAGCTTTGCATGTCTCCTAGTTCAGCCTAAGCTGCTCTGCTATAGCTACCTTCTATCAGCCTAAGCTGCTAGAAACACCTCTTCTATACTGATAAGGGATAACTGGACCTGGTACAGAGTGTAAGTACCCCTTGGTACCCACTACAAGCCAGGCCAGCCTCCTACAATTTGCACATCAGTATAGATTATATAAGCTACGCTCTCTCAGGTGCTTATTATTCCCATCAAGATAGGACACAACAGAATGGCGCTTCCCAAAGAATTTACCTACTGGTAGTAATGGCACTTAGGCACTTTGCTTTAAAGATTACAGTTGACCTGAAAATAGTACTTTATTAATTATATATAGTTGGCATGCTTTTAATTCTTACTTTACATTTTTGTAAATTGTTTTTAAAGGTTTTAATTAACTAAGGACCCACCCAGGACCACTCCGCATTCCGGAGACTCCTAAAAACCTGGCTTTTCGAGCAGCAGTAACCCCCCCCTTTCCCCTAGCGCCTTGAGACCCGCACGGGTGAGTAGCGCACTTTATAAATTTTAATGATTTATGATTTAAGCAATAAAAATGCATTTCAATTCTGATGTACATTATTTATACATTTGAATCGGAAGTCAGTAACCGTAAGATATTTTGCATAGAATGTTAACGTTACTCATAATAGCGAATCAAGGCTGGACTGGCCATAACGGGCATTGGGTGTTTCCCTGGGAGGCTGGAAGTGTGGGGGCTCGTTTTACAGCAGTAGGACCGCTTTTGTTAATGGGGGCCGGTTTTTCAGCAGGGCTGCAATATCAGTTCACAGTAGCGAAAGCAGCAGTGCTTCGGACTTGCACCCCACCACCCCAGACCAAGTGGCTGGCCTGACAAATTTGCCCAGGGCTGCTTTGGGTTCCTAGTCCGGTCTTGTACTGAATTAACTTTTTCTGTTTGTTGTGCATTGTGCATGTTGTGCCGAAATTCATCGAAACAGATCATATTATTATTCAAGGTGAAAAGGTTTTCATTCTTAAGCCAAAATACATTCTCAAATGGGACATTCTGAAATGTGCAAATGGTTTAACAATCTCCATCATTTCTTTGATAGAAATATTTAATCTCACAAAAAAACGAAAACCTGGTGGAATAATCCATAACAATGAAATACTAGACAACTGAAATTCAATTCACCATAATACAGCACATTCATATGGTGAAGAAAGTATCACAGACATGGCTGAAATGCCCAATACTCACAAACATCCTGTCAATTAGGAAACTCATTAGACAAATGTTCAAGTAGCTCTTGTGTTTTTTTCACAAATCATCAGTAAAAGAACACATTGGTAATCCTACAATCTCTGTAGTGCTAATAGTCCACCCAGCAAAATGTCTTCTATGTGGGCATCTTGAGGTTCCAACAGCTACTGTTGAAGTTTCAGAAGGATCCCATGATCCTCACTCAGTAAGTACAGCTACTCAGGAGGCTTGTAGACAATTAATTAAGAATTCATCAGTATGTGGAAGACACATACTATTGCTTACCATGGCTCCGTAATAAGGGAAATACACCAACACAAAGGCTGCCTCTATAACATCCTAACATGGAAGCACATACCTCAGGCTGAAAACAGTGTAGGGCCTCATTACGAGATTCCGGAATATTGGTATGGGGATACCAGGTGGCCAGAATCTCTGACATTTTTCCAACACCAAATATCGGAATGAAATTATAAGTTTTGACCCTAGATTGTGGGACACAGGGTTCTTTACCATATGGTAACGCCTGATTCAGGGGACAGATACATTAGCATATTGTGGGGGTTGAAGAGTTGAGGGATCAGAGGGTTTATTGTGTGCTTCCCCCGTTATGTGCGCATACACATCACAAGATACTGCTCTTGGTCCTAGTGTGTTCTTCATATGGGGAAGGAGGTTGTGACCAGTGTGGGACATTTCCTCATTTGGGGAAAGGCAGAAGGGGGCGCTGAGAGCACTTGGCACTGAAAATGATCCAAGGTTGTTATACTATGGGGGAAGGGAGCAGAGAGGCATTGAATCAGGGCAGGCCTACTGGAGGGAATGTTATCTGCATCGTCCGTGATGTGTTCTAGATGAGGGAGTGGCGATGGTGGTTGAGTGGTGGGGGTAAAGGAGGTCTGATTAAGAATTAGGCCTGCATAATATGCTACCCTATCAGGTATTGCGTGCACTAGGCCATAGCCTCATTCATGTGGTTCTAGATGTGTCTGGGTGCACATTTGCATCCTACCTTGGTGAATAGACCCCTTAAGCATTATATCATTGAAAAAGATTTAATATCCACCGTCCGAGCTCTTGTCCTCTTCCTCTCGACTCGAAAGGTAGCAACACCCTACTCCCAAGCTTCACAATGTCCTGACACCCCTGAAGAAAATACTCTGCACCACTACATGCCAGATGTAAGGATTAAAGATACATTCTCCTCAATACTAATTGGTGTACAGTGAAGGCACACCAAGTTTGCATCTTCTTCAAAGAAAGTTTGCATTACAGAGAACGTAGTACAACGTAGTGATCCTTCCTGCTTAATGGACAAAATAATATATCAGGGCTCCTAGTGATATAAGGAGTCATGGGCTTGTCAAACCATAGGTGAAAGATTGCAAACAAAGACACGTGAGACAAACCTTTAACACCTTGCCTAGCATCTATGCCCCAGAGCAAATCAGCTTTGTCTGATTCTTTCGACGGTGCAGAAAAAGATAATGAACACACCTCATCCTCTATGGATAAAGTTGCTGGCCACCATGGCCAAACAAGAGTATCTTCTTTCCTTTTCCAAGGCATGCTTGATGTACATGATTTGAAATTACCTCAGTAATCACCTCAATGTACAATGCTCTGTTGCCGTCCTGCTGTTTTTAAGCTACATATAAACTCCTTCAGCAAAGACATGCACATATTAAAATATTGAGGTGATATTAATTAGTCATATGGCTACTAACTTGTGTTAGCCACTACATCATTTTGGATATCAACTGACACTACGTCATTCATGTTACCATGCAATGTTATATTATACAAATGTCGCAAGTTGCTTACAAAAGGTCCAGATAACTGTTGCTAGTATCTAGACAGGTATAAGGGAAAGGGTGGGAGCTGGACCAGGCAGAGAAGAAAGCAACTAGTATCACATGGGGGCATCCATATGGATTGCTACACAGCAGTGTATAGGTGTAAGGAAAATTCAAGCAGTCAGAAAAACCGCTTCACATAACCAGCCCACATGTTGACACCAGCCTACCGAAGTGGAGAAGTGGAGAAATAAACTCATCAAAGAAAGTAAGTTGAAATGTAATTGCATTTATTTATTTGAAAGCTTGTCCACGAGAAGTGACCAATGCAGGCCGGTATGCAGAATAATAGCAGGCAGGAGAGAATTGTTATGGCTAAGCTAACCCTTTTGAAACAGGCACGGGGGAGATCTATGACACATATAAACTTAGTAGTCAGATCATTTTAGATGTAATTACTGATTTACAGACACTTCTAGAGAGAGCAACAGAGAGAAATAATCCTATCCCACCGTATTTCCAAGTACGCTGTTCTCTACACCATTTGGAATCTGGTAGTAATTGCAGCAGTCGGGGACGTTTTATAGAGTGTCTTACCAGGTTTTTGTAGTATTTTGATGTTCTAGTGTTAAAGATTAATCAGAACATGATTACAACAGAGTATACATCTGTTACCGTATTGCATAATTCTCCCATGTTATAATTTGTGTTGATGGAACTCGTTCAGCAATATGCCCACCATCTGTAAACGAGTTCTTATACCACAATCTTAAAAATAGGCACTCACTCAATATACAGGTTGTGTGTGATGCCTCCTGTTTTATAATAGACCTTTAAGCCCATTTTCCAAGCAACACACACACCTTTCGCATATTCCACCGCAGTGGGATTTATAATAATCTTTCTCGAGGTGAATTTGGAGATGTCTATTTGCTTGGTACGTTTGTGTAATACACATGTATACTGTTTTAAAAAAATTATTTTGTTGAGCTTATTTCATTTGTTATTTTAGGTGATATTGCTAATGCTTTACCGCTATGGGTAATGACCCCGTATTTAAAACCTACCACCAATCGTTTGCACAGGTATAACTGAGCTCACAAGAGCACATGTTCAGTAGCAGAGGGCATATTTGTCATTCTGAAAGCAAGATTCAGGGGCCTTCAGGGGCTTTCATAAAAGTGGTGATGCTCTTCAGTACAGCACAGATATCTGCTGCAAAATAATAGACACATACTTTAGGGTCATAGCATTACACTAAGGAGGTGTCTACCCAATGTAGAAACTGATTCCAATTCATATCCAGAGGTTGACAGTCTACTACCACAACTATACTAAGAAGCATCTCGTGCTGGTGAAGCATGTCATGCGGACGTAACAGTACATTTTCTTTTGTATTTTATTTGTTTGAGGAGCATTGAAACAGAGATACAGAAGGCATACACTATAAGATAGCCTAAAATACTTAAATACTGTATATAATCAACGCCAGATGAAAAAAAAAAGATTCAAACAGTCAATTGTCCATAAAATTGCTTACGGGGTCTTCGCCTTACCATATGATACAATACCAGCATTCATCAGTTGTAGATAATACAGTTCATTAATCCAAAATTTAAAGAACACCGTTAATTTACACCCTCGTCTAGCCTCTTCCCACAGAACAACAACATATAATGATAATGCTCCCTTTTCCGGATTGATAGTCATGAACTCATTCTCACTGCCCAGTTGGCCACAAGTGTCTAGACCAGAGCTCCCCGCTTTCTTGCCCTTCTGCCCTTTCACTGATACTGATTGCTCTCCAAATGATACATTGACAGCAGCCTAGCTACCCACTGCTGATGAGATGGGGCTTCATGATTCTGCCAGGTTGCAACAATACAAATGCGAACAACTGCCATAGCTGTGAAAAGTAGATATAGTTTCCCGTTGTTCTTAAGAAATTGCCCATCTGTTTCAAGCAGCATCCGCTGCATTGTGCTCAAAACCTGTATGTTTAAAGTAGACCCATAGATAACTGATTACTTCTTTAAGAGTCCATAGCTTTAGGCAGTTTTAAAACAAATGCACTATGTCTGCTTCATTATCTCGGCATCTTGGGCAGTTGGAATTAGGCGTTTTCTCCCAGCTATTCAATTTAGGGGTGTGTAATATAGATGATATATACATCTCTGAAAATCTGTATTACTAGAACTAATCGATAATCTTTCAGTCCAGTTCTCTCTTTAAAGTTACTGATCATCTGGGATTAAACTTTATAAACTAACCCGACCTTCCGCCTCCCAAAATGACTCAACTATTCAAGAAATGGGATCTGCTCTAATGAGAGTTTCCTCTTATCCGTTTTTGTGAGAGAAAAAAAAGTCCCTGATTTGCTAATACTTGAAGAAACTGCATTTTTACACCAAAGACTTCGGCTGCAGCACCTCATAGGAGATAATTCGATCCAAATTAAATAAATCTTCTAACCTTGAAACTCCTGCTTGCTCCCATCCTGTACTGCTATTGTCACGGAAAATGGTTCGGAAGAGTGAGGATCGCAAAAATGGGGTGTAAAAATCATATTTCAGCATGCTCAGTTTCACCTTGAATCAGGTCCACATTTTAAATGCTGTCATCGGCCTCTTAAATTTAATATTTTGAAGTAGCTTGGCTCTTCGACTTTTAAAAAGAAACCTCTGACATCAGTTCCTAACATTAGTTTGTAGATGGAGGGAAGTTTCTATAGCTGTTTCCATACTCTGCTTACCAGTTCTAAGAACACTGATGTGGTGCAGCGTGGATGCCCAATAATAATATCTAAAGATTGGCACAACCCACCCTCCTGTTGTTCTGCCCCATACATTGTAGGCTTCCTACCCACATTCTTCTCTGCCTGTGATGGAAGCTGTATGGCATCTATGTGCACATTGAGATCCCCACACAATATGAGGGAGTTGGCTACAAGGCCAGCTCCACATCCAAATATTCCATTACCTCTGTTTCATCCACCATTACCTCTGCTTCATCCAGAATTGAGCCAAATATGGAGCAAATAGTAAAACAAGATACAGCTGACATTCCACCAATACCCACCTCCTGAGTTTAACCGAGACACTCCGCTTTACCACAAACATATTCCTTTTGACTATAATTGCCGCTCCCTTTGTGGTAGTGCCTTGCATAGTACAGATCAAGAGAGAGTACCCAAGGTTCCCCAACAAGGCCCTCTTGGCCACTGCTTGTGTGTTTCCTTTCGGCATATATCTACACCCACAGTTCTTAATCTTTTTGCCATCTGGTCCTTTTAGGTCTATTGTTTAGACCTTGAATATTAACTGCACATACACGTAACATTTTAGTATATGCCATCTGAGACACTTAATCATTTTTCTAATTTATAGATCTGTCATACACAAAAGCCAGGATTGCTGCTTAATTCCTCATCCTCAATTGGGAGCTCCCTGGGGCAAAAACATTGGTCATACACCCACCATGAACCAATCACCTGGGCAATTTCCAATAAACAGAAGAAAACCTCTTTACTTTGAGCCTCCAGACTCCTTGTTTTTCTCCTGCTTTTTCAAGACCCCCTATCACTGTAACTCCACCACAGACAACCCCAACCTACCCCCACTCCCCACATGATCCCCTGCCATCCTTCACCCCGGCCTCCCACTTCCATCCTTATGAAGCATTCTCACCCACTCCTGGTCTGTGTCATGTAACATGCACACATGCTTGTCTCCCTCCTGAGCTACCCTCCGTCCACTCTAACCCCCTTCCAAAAAGGAATCTCTACTTAACACCCTATAGACCAAAGTATGATAGAATCACACACTGCAGCTTAATACTCGTCAATAAGCGAAACCATATTAAAACAGGCTCTCCAAATATTTCTTAGCCTTAATCTCTGGGGAAAACAAGCGTGTCTTATTGTTAAAGATTATTTTAAGTCTTGCAGGCTTGATAAGGAAGGCTTTCACTCCTTTATCCTGAAACTGCTTTGTCAGCTGCCACAGCCTCCAGTGGCACTCTACTGTGATATGGCAGGAGTCTGGTCTGACATACAAAAAGTGTCCCTCTACACAAACCTTGGAATTCTGGGCAAGCCTTCTCAAACACTGCTTGCCTGAGTAGAAAGTTGCCAACAAAAACAGATTGCCCTGGGTTTCAGACTAGGGGATGCTTTCTCCTGACCTGCTTGTTTCAACATAAGTGAGAATCAGTGAGCCCTTTGAATTTCATAATCCCAGTTCCAGGGTTTTAATTCTATGAAGGCCCTTTGAAACCGAATAACCACAAATCCCCAGGCATTTTTACCCTCCACGACCTCATCTATCTCAAGGAAATTAATCTGATGTTGATGATTCTCACACCCAATTTACACTGCACATTTGATAGTGGGCATCATGCGTGATAGTGTGAATCTTTACAGAAGCAAGGTCTGTCTCCAACATTGCAGCCCGATCCTGCGCCACTGAGATTCTCTCCGCTATCTCTCAGCAGGTTTTGAAGGGTTTGTGTACTTTCCCCTGAAGCATCCTAGTCAAGGCCCAGGCTCTCTGATTACCATAACAGATTACTTTCTGATGCAACATTATCACTTACTAGATGGATTAGAGTGTAGGTGTATTGGCCACCCTAGCCAGTGAATGAGTTGGACAGTCTATGGATCCAGCACAACTCTTAAAGCAATAATCGAATAATCTGACTTCAGGTTGCCCCCAGTGCTGGCCCTCGTCCCTGATTTTGCTTTCTTAGGTATCTTTCATATCGTAGACCAGGTGTTTCCACCCCTGGTTCCTATATCATGGGCAGAGACACTCAGCTCACTTGACAGGCAGTTCATGGATTTATCTTCTGAGAGATCTGAGTCATTATTTGACCTATCCAATTTGTCTGACATTGAAAAAAACATTCCTCCACCTCTGTGTCTGATCAAGTCTTGGCAGTGCCTGTATACATTCCCTTCTGATTCACCCTTGAGGACTTGCCCCTACAGGCTCCTCCCTTGATGAAACCATCAACTTCCTCCTTATTTCTACCTATACAATCGTCATAAGACCCATCCAACCTAGCCCAGGGCTCAGATGTTTCCTCTATATTGGAGGTTTTAAGTCCAATGTCAAGACCATGCAAGGATGCACTGGTAATGGGCAGCAACCCTAACACAAACTGAAATCAACCCGTACCATTAGTTGAATGAGCCACAGCGATACTGATGACCTTCTCAGATGGTCACCATTTGCTGGGGTTCTTCTCCTCCCTGCCAGGCCCGCCAGACTTGGAGCCTTGCCCCCCCATGGCTCATCTGTCAACATACATGTCACATCTTTGACATTCTCCCTGACCTGAGAACCAGCAGTGGTATGGCCGCTCTTAGACAGACATGGCAGGGGCTTTTAAGCTGCTCCTTCTGCTGATATTCCATCAGGACATGTACTGGGTCCCTTTGATTCCCAAGCCCATTGCCTTGTGCAAACAGTAATGTAACAATGTGGGTTGCCTGCCCAAGGGTGCCACTCTCAGTTTGGAGTAACTTATCAGCAAGATACCCATGCTTCTGACCTGTTGTTATCAAATCCTCATGAGGTGGCTGGTCTCTGTGCACCACCACTGTTTGATGCTGTACTTGCAGGCACTGCTTCTTTAACAAATCAACAATAGTTAATTTCTGTTCCACAGAACCAGTCGCAGAGCTGATGGTGACATCTGAGGTAGCATTGAAGCCCATTGATACCAAATTCCCCAGATCCTGCTCCTTCACCGGTATCTCCATCCTAGTGCCTGCAGAGGTATTGCAGAGTTAATCCCAAATAAGCTTCCTGCAGCCTCTGCCTGCTTCCATTCTGAGAGCTGTGCCGCTTCAAGCCTTCACAACTTTCACTGCAATTGGAGCCATCAAACCATAGGCTGCTGCCTGCTGGCACCTTCTCCTCCTACCACCATAATTGCTGCTGCAGCCATGGTTTGTAGCACATGTTGTTCCTCCCCAGTGAGTGAACACACCAAAGCTAATCTGCTCACCTCATGGGCCCACCAGCCAAGCCATTGCAGGTAACAGCTAGCTCTACGGCTTAATTCAATCACATATTGCTTCAAACGTGGCAGCTGTTTGGCTTGCTTGCCTTTTAAGGTAAGCATAAAACAAACTTTGCAAATCAACTCAAGACTACAGTGTTGTTATGCCATTTTAATCAAAACACCTTTTACTCAGGTTTCTGAACAGTGCAAATAATTTGAATTATTCACTCAGTAAGAACTTTAACTTTTATCTAAGTGGAACATATTCTTTGCAAGTTATGTAAACAACGCAAAAGGTAAACAATGATAAAAACAGAGGAAAATATGAATGTTTCTTTCTGCTTCTACTGGCACTTCCTTTTCCAGTGCTAGGAGCTTCTTAAGGAATAGCAGAAACATTGGTAGCTGATGTTTTTCTGAAGATCCACTAAACATTAATTGTTTCAGTTACTGAACGGCTAGTAAGGACAGAAGGGTCTTCACTTTCCCCTATCCCTATATCGACAGTTACAGTAAGGTTGCTGGTTTGCATGTTTTCTAAAACACTTGGGCCCTCATTACGACCCTGGCGGTCTGAAGTCCACCATGGTCATGGTAGCGGTCTCACCACCAACTGGCCGGCGGTGAAGACCACCAAATTATGAGTTTAGCTGTTTGGCTCGCCCATCCCTCCACTTTTCGATGGTCCGGAGAGCTGGAGGTGAGCACCTCCAGCACGGTTGTCGTCGTAATAAAGCTAATAGTATTTCGATACGGGAGACTGACAGCATTTTCCGCCAGAAAAAGCTGATGGTATTGCATTCCTGGCGACAGGAATGTATTTTCCTGTCGCTAGGATACACTTACACACACGTTCACATACCTGCACACATGTACCCACATACTCCCACACACAAACACACCCCCACTCACCCACACACTTGCGTCATACACCCTCATTCATAACATGCATACACAAACACCACACTCACACGCATTCACTCCACCCTACCAAGTGCATACATACATTAACAGCCCCTCCCCAGCACATGCATACATTCACACACCCCTCCCCCTGCACCGCATACACGCACTGATGTGCTCTCCCCGTTCACTCACACAAGCACACACCCCTTTCCTCATCCACCTACATACACATTCACATGCATACAAGCATTCACCCCTTCCATCCGCTCAATCACACTCATGCACTCAATTGCCCACACCTGCACACACTCACTCCAGCAATCACCCGCCACCCCATCCACAAACACTCACTCCCCCGCCCCATCACAAACACTCACACACCCCCACCCCATCCACAGACACTCACACACCCTGTCCACTATCACTCACACACGCAGACACACACCAACAAACACCCACCCTCCCCCTGCATTCACAACATTCACACATGCACTCACACACACAGACACACACACACACACCCCTTCCCTGTCAGACGATCCACTTACGTCGTCCGTCGAGGACGTCGTCCGGGAGGGGATGGGTCTTGGCAGTTCCACCGCCAGCAGCACCGGGACATCACCACGCCGTATTACGGCGCCTCTTCACTGCCAACCGCCAGCACAACTGGTGTTGGAATTCCACCCAATTTCGGGCGGAATTCCAAAATCTGTCATAATAGGGCAGCATTAAGACCACCAGCACTGGCGGTCTTTTGGCGCCTGTGGTTTCGGCAGTCTTACGAAAGCATCGACAAAGCCAAATGAAGTCCTTGGTATTTGAAGCAGCCCATGTGTCACATCCCTACTACAGTGATCTATATGTGATAATGTGGTGGTTGCTTGTGCCAGGCAGTTCACAGACCTGCTGAAACAATCTAAACAAGACATATGTTAGTTATGTTTATGCATCTGAATCAAATGGTCTTGCTGTATGATTGTGAATAAACTACTTACAAGCTCTGTGAACTTGCCAGATGTTTCTTCTATAAATGTGTCTCCTTCCTCTACAGCATCTCTCAACTTTTCCTGCCCTTCTAACATATGTACCATGTTTTGATTAATGGCTATTATCTACTAACAGATGTGATGTTTTTATGCTGGAGGTGCAGCACAGAGAGAATTAAGGCCTCTAAGACATCAAACAAGTTAAATATTTCACCAACACCTTCAGGAGTTACAACACTTCTCAGATACATCTGGAAAATAAAATCTGGCAGTGGAGAAAAGGCTTGTCTGCACTGGGATGGGACAGACTATCATAGTGTGACCAGTAAATTGGTACCTTTTTCTGTGTTGGAGGGACTATCTTGAGCTCAGTCTTGCTCAGTTTTGTGTTCTTTCTGTGATGGTACATCAGTGAATCATAGATGTGTCTATTACTATGTTGAAGATTGTTTTATTTTTACAAATTAAATCATAGGAAAAGCGATTCTGCTATATTACTGCATACACTTTGCAATTTTAAAATTGTTAGTGTTTTTAAGTGAAATTCTATGTTATCAAGAATTTTAAGTCCATACTACAGCCAAATGAATAGACCACACCATAATGTATCAGGGAGTTAAAATAAGCATTGTAATGGATTGTTTTTATTAAAGTTATAAATAAGTTCTCATTTTATTAAATCGTGATAATTTCTTTGTATTAAAAAATATACTTTACCTTTAGACGTAGTTGGGGGGTTGGAAGTAACAATGTCGGTGACACAAACAATACTCTCTGGTTGCAGAATGGACTCTATGATATTTTCTAAAGGAGTTAGTGGTGGTTGTTTTGAGGGTCCTCTGCCTGTTCCATTTACCTTAGCAAGACGATTTGAGACCTTTTCTTTTCTCCTTGAACCACCGCTTCCAAATTTCGGGAATGGTGTGCTGGGTCCCTCCTACAGAATTTATTTTATCACGTATGTACTTCCAGATTGTATTCTTTTGTGACTTGAACATTAAAAGAGCTTTTGCCAAAAAGCTCATCATTGTGAGCCACACATTCCTCCATCAGCGCTTCAAGCTCCTTTTCACTAAAGTTCAATTTCTTGCTTTTGCTACTAACATCCTTTTCTGGTTCTTCTCTTCACATCCAGAAGAGAATCCAAAATAGTACTCAAAGAACAGCCTCAAAGCTCCCTCACTTCCTGTGAGTTACAGAGCTCTGGAATGAGCATGTATTAAATCACTTCCTCAATGTGATGTCATCAAGCTGTACCTGAATGTGACTTTCACAATTTACGATTCCTAAAAACTGGTTCACAATTTACCAAACCAGTATTACGAAAGCGTAAAATTACGAATGCGAATCATACTACTTTACAAACTAAGGAAGTGTCACTTTGATTAATTAGGAATACCAATTCTCAAATTGTGATTTGTGGTTCGGTAATTTCAATCTTTGTACATCTGTCTATATGTCTATAGCATGGAACACATTTAGGCCCTCATTCTGACCCTGGCGGTCTTTGACCGCCAGGGCGGAGGACCGCGGGAGCACCGCCGACAAGCCGGCGGTGCTTCAATGGGGATTCCGACCGCGGCGGTAAAGCCGCGGTCGGACCGGCACCACTGGCGGGGTCCCGCCAGTGTACAGCGGCCCCATTGAATCCTCCGCGGCGGCGCAGCTTGCTGCACTGCCGCGGGGATTCTGACCCCCCCTACCGCCATCCAGATCCCGGCGGTCGGACCGCCGAGATCCGGATGGCGGTAGGGGGGGTCGCGGGGCCCCTGGGGGCCCCTGCAGTGCCCATGCCACTGGCATGGGCATTGCAGGGGCCCCCGTAAGAGGGCCCCTACATGTATTTCACTGTCTGCTGCGCAGACAGTGAAATACGCGACGGGTGCAACTGCACCCGTCGCACAGCTTCCACTCCGCCGGCTCGATTCCGAGCCGGCTTCATCGTGGAAGCCTCTTTCCCGCTGGGCTGGCTGGCGGTCTGAAGGAGACCGCCCGCCAGCCCAGCGGGAAAGTCAGAATTACCGCCGCGGTCTTTCGACCGCGGAACGGTAACCTGACGGCGGGACTTTGGCGGGCGGCCTCCGCCGCCCGCCAAGGTCAGAATGAGGGCCTTAATTTGAAAGTTTGAAGGTCAAGGGTAAGAAAGGGCATCAGTTATTTAGCTAACACTTTTTCAGAAGCTAAGATGTCTGTCTTCAAAGTGCTCTCGAAAGGTGTTGACCAAATCAGACTAGTTGGCAGATTTACTAGGAGTTTGCCCTAGGGCAAAGTTATATGAAGTGACACAGACTGGTGCAATGATTTCTAGTGCAAAACATTTTCTGTGGTGAAAAAGTCCCATAAAAGCACCACACATTCCAGTTTGTCCTGCTTTGCTTTACTTTGCATCAAGTGGCCGTGTCATGTGTGGTGCATAGACATTCCTGCACCACCACCCGTGGTTTATTACACAAAGCCCTATCTTCTAAAATTGGTAGTGTGTTGTACAAAAACATCTCCTTGAGGCAAGCATGTTAAGAAGGAGAACTGGTTCAATTTCTCCTAATATTTAGCAAATTGAAGGTGTACTGCACTGTCCAGCACCTTGTTCTCTAAAGGTAACCTTCCAGCACAAACCTATCCTAGACACTATGGTGCGAAATTATGCATGTGGGGTTGGCAGTGGTGTGCTAGACAGCCTGTTTTGGTACTAGCACTGGAGAAGAGAGAAGCAATGGCATGTCTTAATCTATATGGCTCTGAAAGGCACTCTCTCTCTGAGGCAAAACAGTGCAGTAACTTTATTTGGTGCATGGCATTGAACTAGTTTTTGGTAAATCTGTCCAAGGATTGGCATCCTGAAGATAGAGTCTTAGAAATTTAAGACAATGAAACATAAAGGTACAGGATGGTTTGTGTTTGGCCAGCAGATTGCGTGTGGCAGAGTTTAGGCCTAGGTTTAACAAAAGTGGTCATGAAGTGTCACTTTTCTAGCAGCCCATTGCGCCCCCCTAATGCCACCATGTGTGCGCCATACTTAACATACGGTGCACCATGGTGTAGGTTAGTGACAATAGTGTCATAATTTTTTACACTATCGTACTTTGCAGGATTAGCGCCAACATTTTTGATGCTAATCTGGCAAAGTACATAGAAGCACGTGAAAAAAGGGTGTGCCTCATTTTAATGCCTGCTCTGTGCAGGCATTAAAAATGCTGCTAAAAATGGCACAGTGGAACCTCATAGATTACACTGTGCCATTTTTGCTGGCCCCTTAACAGGGGAACACCCCTCTTGCATACATTATGCCTGGTGCAGGCACAATGTGGCACTTGGGTTTACAAAGTGGTGCAATGCGTGCATTGTAAATATTTGTAATATGGAGCAGCGTTTTTGCCACACTATCACCACATTAGCATAAAAAGAAATTAGGCTAATGTGGCAATAGATGGCACTAGTCCCTTCTTAAACTTGGGACTCAGTACTGATAAAGCAATTTTCAGCTATGCTTTAAACATGGTCAATAAATCTTTTCACCCAGCATGAAGGGGTGGAGACATTAGGCATCAAATCTAATTTAAATGACAGTAGAATAAATTTGTCCATACAAGGAAAACTACAATCTGAAATAATGTTGAGGGTTCTATTACAAACTCAGACTCAGATTTATGTAAATGATTCTCAAAGCAACGTTATAAAGATACAGAACCACCATGGGCTGACCAAGGCGATGAAAAAGATTCAAGTGAACAAGCATCAAAAGGACTAAACATTCGACAGTCAGAATACAAAACATTAACAAGATAATTTGATGGGTAGAAAACAATCGCTGTTCAATTAATTTAAGCATTAATGCAATTTAAAAGTCATCTAAATTTATCTAGCTACGGTAGGGGAAATCCCTACAGATTGGCAAGTCACAAGTTAATATATGACTGGGCTAAAACACATGAGGACAAAAAATAAAAAGGAAAAGAGGGCAAATAAAATTTGGAAAAAACATCTGGTGCAAAAGTAGGCTAACCAACTTTGGAAAAAAGTAGGTAAAATGGGAAGGGGTTAGCTTTTCAGAAGCTTGGTCAAGAGCCTTCTTTTTGGATCAGGTGAAAAAATGTCTAAGTCTCAGCAAAGCGTTAAAAAAGAATAGGTAAGTGTAGAGAGGTCTGGGCCTCTCAAAGTCCAAAGGTCTGCTCCTAAAGAGCAGGGCAAGAAGAATGCCACTAATACTGCTGGGGAATAGTATATTAAAGTCCAAGTGACTGATGATTCATCCTTCAGGTGCATGACAACAATCAGAAGATTCAACTTTCCAATTAAAGTTCATTGCATGACCTTAACTTATCTGTACTGGTTGAAGCAATTGTATACAGTCCATGGCTCAAGGTTATTTTCTCAAGCTCACTATGTGTAAAACAATAGGTCATCTATTTCCAAGTCAACATTTCATGGAACTGAAATCTGAAAAGAATGACACATTAACATTAATGACTAAACATTTTTTACACAAGCAGAAAACAGGGCTTTGCAGGCCTCCAATAGGCTAACTACAGTGAATTAAAATGGGTCACTTATTTATATCAAGCAAGGCACAGATACTATTAAAAATTATAATTTCCTCATTAATAATCTTTGTCAGTGTGCCGGTTACAGTAGTTTTAAAATGAAATAACCCTGTAAATATATTCTAAGAACTATAATACAGAACTGCATTTTCAACATTTGTATGTAACATTTAAAACAATTTTCAGAAACCCAATATTGTTTTAGTAAAAGCTAATATTTAACATGATAAGGAATCACATAAAATTTAATTAATTGGTTATACATCAAGTTTTAAGGATACTCGCTCAAAAATTCTATTCTATAGTGAATCTACCTTTATATAGGCTTTCAGTGCACCATTTTACAGTTAATCTATTAGTGTTTCAGGTAACAAAATGCAAAAATTATCATGTATGGATGATTATTGTGATGTCAAAAGTAGCAATAACATTTCTGCTACATCAGCCCCCCCTCTGATGGTGAATCAAGCCATAACATCCGATTACAGTCTCACATATCAATGAAACCGATGAAAATCTTTGAGGTAGTTTCAGGAAAGATCTTCTGCACTCCTCTAACTGCTTAATTTTACTGTCATAGATACTCCTCCCAGTCTCCAGCTCAATTTCTTGTTTTCTTCCTACTCTCTTTGCTCTCATCTCTTTTAGCTTCTTGTATAGCTTGTAGAGAACAAGTGCAACTAAGAAACATAAAGCTATTTTCAAGATAGGTCTCAGGATACTGCTAACAGTTAATCTCTCTAAACTTCCAAACTACTTTCCAACTGCTGAAATATCAATCCCTACTGATTCCGAAGCACCTGTTGTCTTTAACTCCTTCAGGTCCTTCTTCATGTTTTTCATATTCGCAATAAACTTTCTCAGCTCCTTACTATTGTCTGGAATGCAAGCACAATATTGTTGAACCTGCAACATCTTGCAAACTCCGTCCTCTTTCACAAGAAGGATATCTAATGCAAGTGGATTTTGCAAAGTCTTTGAACTTACAGCAACCATCTCTGTGTCTACTAACAAGTAGGCACCTGTCGTATCTTTAGACAACTTAGCTACAATTGTTGACAACTTCTTTACCTTGTGATCATTTAGGATCACTCCCACAGATGGAATAATGACATGAAAAGTAACTCTGACAATCTCTGAAGCACTGGCACTTCTTTTGACTCTGGTATTTGACTCCTCATCCGAAACAGGATCATTAAAATGCTCCACAAGATAAATCTTTGGAATGACTACATTTTTTTCCACAGATTAAATAAACTACTGGTATGGCAGCGTCTTGTCTAGCTAACATGAATGTCCAAACACTCTTAAACAAAAACACGTCTACATTCACTAGATCCAACAAACTTTGTATCAGTTTTCGAGTAAGGCCTATATGCCAACAATTTTCCTAAATGTTGCCAATCTAAGGCAAAAGACCCTTAATGTCCTGGTAGTGAATGGGTTTCTTCTTTTCTATCCCATCTATGTTACACCACTCCTTTCTCTACCTTAACTTCATTGGGCTTCTTCTGTCTTAAACATATTCTATAAACTCCTTTTCTCCTGGGGTGAGAATACAGGTTAGATTGTTTCTATGAGTATAGACTGTACCAAATGTCAAGGTAGGTTCAAAGAAACATCCCACTGCATCAATGTTTTTAGCTTTGGCAATGCTGCTCAAAGGTTTCATGATAGGGACAACTGAAAAAGCTAGATCATAATCGGAGTGCTAATACTAGAAATACTATTGCTGATACAAAATAGTCACCAACAAACTACAAGAAATTCCACAAGTCAAGGGATACTATGATAAGTGATTTCATCAAATAACTGGTGAAGTCAACTGAGTGCAGACATAGCATTCTTTAACTTCCATGATATTAACGTACACATACAATAGTTTTTACTATACATTTGTAAACAGATCACCTCTGCATGTAATCTTTCTCATTCAACAAGGACATTTTGAGGGTCATTCTGACCCTGGCGGCCGGTGGCCGCCAGGGCCACCGACCACGGGAGCACCGGCAACAGGCTGGCGGTGCTCCAACGAGCATTCTGACCGCGGCGGTTCAGCCGCGGTCAGAAGCGGAAAGTCAGCGGTCTCCCGCTGAGTTTCCGCTGCTCGTGTGAATCCTCCATGGCTGCGGAGCGCGCTCCGCAGCCATGAGGATTCCGACCCCCCCTACCGCCATCCTGTTCATGGCGGGAAAGCCGCCATGAACAGGATGGCGGTAGGGGGAGTCGCGGGGCCCCTGGGGGCCCCTGCCGTGCCCATGCCAATGGCATGGGCACGGCAGGGGCCCCCGTAAGAGGGCCCCGCAAAGTATTTCAGTGTCTGCCTTGCAGACACTGAAATACGCGACGGGTGCCACTGCACCCGTCGCACCTTCCCACTCCGCCGGCTCGATTACGAGCCGGCATCCTCGTGGGAAGGTCGTTTTCCCCTGGGCTGGCGGGCGGTTTTTCAGCAACCGCCCGCCAGCCCAGGGGAACACTTGTAATACCCGCCGCGGTCTTTTGACCGCGGCGCGGTATTTTGGAGGGCGGCATCCTGGCGGGCGGCCTCCGCCGCCCGCCAGGGTCGTAATGAGGCCCTTTATTTGCTATAGGGTTAAAACAAAAGGTTGTAAGTTCCTTTTTCCAATCATTTGCTGCAAAATATGTCAGTTCAGGTGCTGCCTACCTTTGACAAGGGACTCTTTCTCTTTGATCTCTGAGCTACTGGTTTGTCACTATCACTGTTGCTCTGATGAGACTCTTCAGTTTCTTCTGAAACCATTGGGGACACTTGCACTACTGACACAGTTTGGTTACTTGGCCATTCGTCTCTGAGTGCAATTCTTTTTGCTACAGCACTAGGTCCTTCGTCAGCATCTGAGCTTTTCGGAGCCAACTGTTTCTGTCTCAACCCTTCTGTACCAACTAAAGACCCCTCTCATACCACTTGACTAACCCTCTGTCTCACTGTTATCAACCCTTCTGTGACAGGTGCTGTATCAACAAGGGGACTGGAACTCTGAGAGAATGACTTGCATGCACCCAACTGGGGAGATCAGCACACTTCACAGCTGTGAGGCACCAGCATGACCTGGTGTGGCCCCTCCCAATGTGGTCCTAAGCAGGACTTCTGTGCATGTCTCTTCACCAAGACATAGGCCCTCATTACAACCCTGGCGGTAAATCCCGCTTCCCGCCGTGCTGAAGGCCGCCAACATACCATGGCCCCAGCAGAAATCCACTACAGGTATTACGACGACCACATCTCGTAATCCACCACAATACAGACACCCACACAAGTCCGCCACACCAAAGGTCAGTGATAAACTGGTGATACCAAAACCCACACCATCACGCCAACAAGAATACGCCCACACTATCACGACCCACAAATCAACGCGGCGGTCTTTCAACCGTGGTAATCCATTGGCGGTACACACCGCCGTGCTCAAAATACACAAACATTTACAAAACGCAACCACATTGGACAAATCGAAATACACACACCTGATACACATACACACACCACACCCACACCACTATAAAACACACACCCACATTACCCACAACCCCTTACAATGACATTTTTGTGAAGAAACAGAGAGAGAGAATAGCAAACTCTACACCAGCATCCACAAGCACATAACACCATCACTCATACAACATCCATGCACCTCAAACAACACACATCAACACAACATTACACACAGCACAACAAATATCACCTCAGACATCACCCACACCACATCATGGCACCTCAAAGACACCCCAAGTCATGGTGGAGGAAATCATCCGGGTGGAGCCACAGCTTTTTGTTTCACAGGTGCAGCACACCTCCATTGCTAGGAAGATGGAGCTATGGTGGAGAATCGTCGACAGGGTCAATGCAGTGGGACAGCATCCAAGAACACGGGATGACATCAGGAAGAGGAGAAACGACCTACGGGCGATGGTGCGTTATGTGGTTTCAAGACACCAGATTGCTGTACAGAGGACTGGTGGTGGACCCCCACCTCCTCCCCCACAACTAACAACATGGGAGGAGCAAGTCTTGGCAATACTGCATCCTGAGGGCCTCGCAGGAGTAGCAGGAGGACTGGACTCTGGTAAGTCATATCTTACTTACCATATCCCCCCACCCCACCTGCATGCCATCACATGCCCCCACCATCCCCCTCACCCCTATCACTCCAACACCTCACATATGCCCCACTATCACAACCCAGCTATCCCAATACGAAGCCCTGCATGCAACACAAAAGCATGGACACCCATTACCAAAGCATGTCCAGTACAGATACCCAGACAGACCCCAAAACACTAATCACACAATGGCAAACACAGCAATGAAAACACAGGAGTAGAGGGTAACTCACCCAATGCACAACATGGCACACACAGATACAATAACTATGCATTTACACTCCAACAGGACCCATACCCAATGCCCCCAGACAGGAGGTGCCAGACATATCCAGTCCCCCCCACAGAAGAGGCCCACAGTGTCGACAGCAGCTCGTCACGTCTGGATCTGGATGACCAGCCCGGCCAATCAGGGACCTCTAGACAGTCGGTTCCCCTGCCACTGTCACAAACCACCACAGAGCCTCCCCCCTCACAAGACACTACCACAGCACCCACCCAGCGGGCCCATCCCTCTGTCCTCAGGACACGTCAATCAGCAGTGTGTCCACCACTACAGGGACCCCAGGCAAACCCATCAACCCAAGACAATCAGGGACCTGGGGTCAGTAGCAGTGGGCACACGGTTCAGGGGACAGAGGCACAGGATAACAGGGAAGCTGGGAGGACTGCTGTGCGACAGGGGAGGACAGTCCCAGGGAACCCACTCTCCACAAGGCACTCTCCAACATCATGGGAGCATACATCATTCCCAGGAGACCATGGGCACGGTACTAGCCAAGTTTCAGGAGACTCAGCGGCTGCAGGAGGAACACTACCTGGGGATCAGGGAGGACTTGAAGTCCATCAACACCACCCTGGTCACCATTGCAGGGGTGCTGGCAGACTTGGCCAACTCCATGAGGGACACAGTGGCACACAAACGGGCCCCTGACACTAGCCTGAATGATGAACAGCCCTCCACCTCCGCCAGCGCTAGTGGACAGGAGGCCCTGCCACAGGAACAACAGGCCACCAGCACCCCAGCCCCTACAGAAGGAGAACCAGCCAGCAAATGGTCCCTGAGATCCAGGAACAAGACAGAGAACATTGCCAAGACCCCCACCAGGAAATAAGACTCTCCTGATTGTCATCCTTTTGTCCCACTTTGTCACCCTGACAACTTTGACCTGCCATCACTCCACTTCCTATGCCCCTTGAACAATGCACCTGTGAGACCAAGAGACTGAACTCTACCATGGACATTCCTCCACCATCACCCCAGCCCATTGCACACACCCCTCCACTTATTAACACAAAACTAAACACCCTAGAATCACAAATCAATCTGGAGTCTGTCTGTACTTTCACAAATGTGTAATTGCAACCTCTCAGAAATATAGCAATGTCAATGTTCATGTTCACATACCAATGTTACACAGTTGTTGGGCGGCAATAAACACAGCAAGGGACATATGCTATGTCCTACAGTAGTATGAGATGTGAGAAGCAGTGTGAAGTAAATCCATAAGAAAAATACCAATTCAAAAAGTAAAACACTTGTTTATTTGTTCAAGTCCGGAATAATGAAAGACCCCAGCCGCTCTTGCTCAGCTCCTTCTTTAACTGCCTCCAATCCCCACATTCCAGGCAGTACCGTTCTAAGAGCAGGGAGAGCAGGAAGATACCATTTCACATAACATAAATAAACGAAGCGTAAAGGGACAAGATATAATTACCTGAACCTTGAATTACAATTTGCTTACATAAATGTTTCCCCAACAAACAGAATACCACACCATCTTTCCCCTTCAAACAAATAACTATAAACATATATACATAATATTATTTTGACATTCCTATTGAGATTCCCAAATAACTATTAATATATACACATTATTTTATTTTGACAATTCTATTGAGATTCCATACACGTCCATCATCCAATTTAACCGCTCCTTTATAGACTTTAATAATTTTAAAGACTCTACTAAAGTAAGACTGCCCTCCACCAGTTCTCCCTGGTAATTTGACTTTAACTAACTCCCCTACCCCAAAATGCATCTCCTTTACAGATTTTCTCGCATCATACACAAGTTTTCTTTTCTCCTGACAGGACAAATGCTTACTCCTTGCTGAAACTCTCCTGCCCTCATAATTGAGATGTTCCTTGGTATAATTTTTAACCCACAGTGGATTTATCACAGTGTGAGGTATACCTTTCCTGAACATGATGAATGGAGATTGACCAGTGCTAGTGTGAGGGGTGAACCTATATTCCTCAACCTTCTTCTTCACCATATACTCCAAATCACAATTTAAATGATTAGCTAACTGGATAGTCTCTTTTAATGTTCTGTTGAAGCGTTCTACCATGCCATTGGTTTCTGGATGATATAATGCACTCTTTTTGTGTAAAATCCCTCTTTTCCTCAAGAACTCACACATAAGTTTGGATGTGAATTGAACTCCATTATCGGTCAAAATAGACTTAGTATTACCCTCTCTACTAAATACTTCAGTGAGGAATTCTAAAACAGTCAAAAAAGACACCTCAGAGACAATCTTGACTTCCGGCCATCTAGATAACTCATCCATGAGGACCACCACATACTTCGAATGAGATTTATAATTCAAAGGCCCCAAAATGTCAATAGATACAGAATCCCACACCTCACTGGGATTTTTTTTTTAGTATCATGGGTTGAGTTCTGACTTTCAACGATTTATCTGCAACATTACACTCCACACAATCTCGCACCCTTCTCTCGATAGATAAATCCATCCCTGGCCACCAATACACTCCCCTAAGTCTTTCTTTAGTTTTGCAGATCCCATGATGACCACTGTGAGCAAGATCCATAATATGTTCACGCAAATTGCACGGCGGGATCAACCTTTCCCCTCTTAACACAATTTCATTTTAAATGGACAATTCATGCCAAATCTTACCAAAACCAACACCTATACTCTCACTTTTATCTAAAACCTTACCAACAGAAAGTAAATCTCTCACACGGGAAAGTTCAACATCATCATCCACTCCTTGTTTCCATTCTTCCTCAGTAACACATCCATCCGTTACAGCACATACTTTCACCTCCTCATCTACCCACCAGGAACTTTCAGAGTCATCTTCTCCCACTCCTTTATTTCTGAGTCTGGATAAACAGTCTGCAGCTTTATTCTCACAACCTGGCACATACTTTACATTGAAAAAATAATCCTGTAGGCCAACAATCCATTTACAAATACGACCTGAAACATTATCCAAACCCTTCTTCTCAAAAATCTCACGTAGTGGTTTGTGATCAGTGCACACCTCAAATTTAGTTCCCCACAGAAATTGTTTGAATTTCTTTATAGCCCAAAAAATTGCCAAAGCCTCTTTTTCAATGGTAGAATATTTATACTCCGCTCCACTTAAACTCCTTGACGCAAAAGTAATGGTGTTGTTCTCATCACCACTAAGTTGTTTCAAAACGCAACCTAACCCTTTCTCAGATGCATCCGTAGTGATAGAGCACGGAAGGCCAGGTTGGAAACTATTTAAGGATTGCGCCGATGACAATCTCTCTTTCAAGTCGTCAAATTCCCTTTGACATTCTGAGTCCCACATGAATACAGATCGACTTTTAAGTACGTTTCTGATAGCACAAGTTCTTTTAGCTAGATCAGGAATGAACCTAGAATAATATTCCACCATTCTCAAGAACGTCTGCACATCAGACTTACTTTCAGGCACAGTAAGCTTGATAATAGATTTCACTAAATCATCTTTCGGCTTTACACCTTCTGCAGTAATCATGTGTCCAAGGTAACAGATTTAATTTTTTTAAAACTTACACTTATCCCCTTTAAGAGTTATACCTTTGTTCCGGAAAATGTTGTTCAAGAGTACTGGAGAATATGAGAACATCATCGTGAAAAAATTTCACGAAAGGCAACTCACCAAGAAGCTCATTCATGAGTCTTTGGAAGACCGAAGCCACAGAACATAGACCAAACGGCATCCGGTTGAATTTATAAACACCAAAAGGAGTGATAAAGGAAGTCAACACCTTTGATTCTTCACAAAGCTGAACCTGGTGATAAGCCGAGCTGAGATCCAAAGTAGTGAAAAATCTACCATTACCTAACAAACTTATCATTTCAGTTATGTTGGGTAAGGGAAACCTGTCTTCAACTACTGCCTTATTTAAATTGCGCAAGTCCACACACAATCTTATGTCTCCATTGGCCTTAGAGGCAACCACAATGGGTGCAATCCATTCCGCAGCCTCAACTTTTTCAATGATACTTTCTGTTTCTAATCTCTGAAGTTCCTTTCTCACATTGTCCCTTACACTAAAGGGTATACTTCTAACTTTGCACATTACAGGTATTGCTCCTTTCTTAAGTACAATGCGATGCTTGTAGCCCTTAACACACCCAATTTTGTTGGAAAATACCTCAGGAAATTCATTCTTGAGTTCTTCACCCTCCATACATACCTTCTGCACTTGAACTTGAGGGTTAGCATTAGGATTCAATATAATATTAAGTAATTTTTGATGAGGCCATCCCAAAATCGTGTCACCCACAACAGGAATATATATTTTTCCTTCAATTACGTTTCCCTTGAACGTGATCTTAGCCTCAAAGTACCATCTTAACTCAATAGGTTTCCCACCATAACTAAACGGCATAACATCCGGAGGGAGAAGAGTCACATTGTTGACAAAGTATTTCAAATAATCTGACTCCGAAATCAGGGTTAACTTTGCGCCTGAATCCATCATCATGGAAACATTGATCCCATTTACATCAACCTCATCAATGGGATAATCACAATTTACCCTGGCAATACAATTTACATCATTAACAACCTGTAACAAAAACAACTTCTCTTCCTCTTCATCACTGCAAGCATACTCAATTTCATTCACTTTCACCACTTTCTTCTCACTTGACTTGCAACATCTAGCAAAATGCCCTCTTTTACCACATTTTTTACATAACATGTTAATTGCTGGACAATCCTTGCTATTGGCTAAGTGTGATGAAGAATTACACCTATAGCATAACAGTTTAGATTTGAGTGATCCAGTCGGTTTCTTTGTTGCCACCTTGGTTTCAACTAACTGGATATCCCTCAAGGCATTTTTAGATTTTCTTAAGTTTTCCATGCAAAGTTCAGAATGTTCAATTTGTTTTGCCACCATTATAACTTCATCCAAATTTGGATCACCTTTGGACCACAAGGCTTCTCTAATCTTGTCGCTCTTACATTCCAGCATAAATTGATCCCTAATGCGCTCCTCCAAAGTGTCACCAAATTTACATTGGGCAATCAATTTACGTAAAGCAGTCACAAAATCCTCCACTGTCTCAGTTTCACTTTGCTTATATTTACCAAAGTAGTACCTTTGTAAGATAATGGACACTTTAGGGAGATAATGTCTATCCAACCTGAGCAAAGTTAATTCAAACTCATTCAAATTTGTGTTGCCTTCCGCTCCATCTGGTGAATCAATTACTGGTAAATTCTCCAAAATCTCCTGACCTTCTGCACCCAGGCAATGTTGGAGAATAGAAGTTTTCCGGTCAGCAGATAAATTGCTGCCACAAACTCGAATGTATGTAAGAAAAACCTCTTTCCATTTACTCCATGGTACAGGTGGATCACCAGGTAAAGACAAGAAAAAGGGGGCCGGTGTTATATTCTGATGGTGTGGTTGCTAAAGCTTGTGCGTTGCCTAGCAACAGAACCTTAATGCTGAGATAGAAGCATTGGCCCAAAGCCAAGATAAAAACCCAACTTTTCTTAAACACAATGAAGCAAGGTAATTATCAAGTTCAGCTGAACACTTCAAGACTCATGTTGGCAGGCATCCAAAGTAAATACCAAGCTCCAAATTGAAAGACAATCTCCTTAGAAGCACAGCATCTCTAATAACTGTGAAATGTAAACATTGGCTGGGAGCCAAAACAACATCACACGGGTTAAATCCTTTCTTCGGATAGTTTCAGTTGAACACTCTTTTGTTGGCAGGCAGCCAAAATCAATACCACACAGTGCCATCCTCTTACCTGTGTCTCACTGGAAGTATTGCATGATGATGTTGTTTCGGTTGTCTATATCTTCTTCTTCTGCCTCCTCTTCTTCACTGTCCACAGGCTCCAGAGCTGCCACAAGATCAGCATTAGGCCCATCCTCCTGCAGAAAAGGCACCTGGCATCGCAAAGCCAGGTTGTGCAACATACAGCATGCCACAATGATCTGGCATACCTTCTTCGGTGAGTAGTATAGGGAGCCACCTGTCAGATGGAGGCACCAGAATCCGGCCTTCAGGAGGCCGAAGGTGCGTTCTATAATCCTCCTAGTTCACCCATGTGCCTCATTGTAGCGTTCCTCTGCCCCAGTAAGCCCTGCTGCCCTCAGTGAGGAGGCTATTGACCTCCTGAGATCCCTGTTGGGCAGTCAACCATTTTGAATGCCATCCAGGGTGTCGAGAGGCATTTGCAGCAAACAAATGCATACCAGGTCTGGCCTCAGCACTGATGGCAGCCATTGTCCCTGTGACCATCCTCCCCCCTCCAACCTCCACTACCCAGACCCAATCCCCCGTACCTCAGCCTATCCCAAGCACATCATCAGACCAGCATGCACACTCATCAACACACAAGAGTGGACATGGCAAACATAAGCACCACACAAACCACATGCACTCACACAAGCACCATCCCCATGCAGACACACCAACATCCACTGCCTCCACTATGTCCCCCTCCTCCACATCCTCCTTCTCCCTCCCTGTCTCATCTCCACTCACACCTGCATGAACTACATCCTCAGTCACTACCTCCATCACCAGAACGCCCATCACCACACACCACTCACGTGCATTCACCACCTCCACTACCATGTACACGTCCCCTGTGTCCTCTCCCAATGTGTCTGTGAGTCCTCCTCCCAAAGTACACAAACGCAGGCACACACCCACCCAACAGCCATCCACCTCACAACAGCGTCTGACCCATGCACCTTCACCCAAATTCAGGAGTCGTACACCTCCTACAATGACTACCTCTTGCTCCACTCCCAAACCCCCTCCATCTTCCCGTCCCAATGTGTCAAAAACCTTTTCCTGGCTAATATTGACCTCTTCCCTACACCTCCCCCCGTCCTCCCCCTAGGGCCAGGATGTCCAGGTCCCAGCCCAGAACCACAGCCACCAAATCTTCCAGCACTGTGGTCTCAACAAGTCCTGTCACATCGCAGGTGGCACCCATCAGGGCTGCCTGTGTGCCCCCTAGCGAGGCCAAGGATCAGCCCATTCCGCCACCTGCCAAGGTGAAGAAGGTGCCCACATCCCGTAGGGAAAAGCCGCACCAACCAGACAGCAAGGACTCCTCCAAGCCAAAAGGGGACAGTGCCAAGGGACCAGCAGCGACATCCAAGGTGGGTAAGGGACACAAGGCTAAGAGGAAGTCAGGACAAGGCACGGAGCCTTCGGCTGAAGGACTAGAGTCACCCCTTCTGGCAACCAGAACAGCAACCTGTACAGCGGTGGACACCGCCACCTGCACCACCACCTGCACGTCTGCTGCCTCAGCAACAGTCCCCAGCATCATCCCCGGTGGGCAGCCGTCCGAGACGGCAGGAGACGTCCTGCTGTCTCCCTCCACAGGTGCTGACAGCAGCATCTCCGCCATAGACACCGCCGCAACCACCGGCACCAGCCCCGTGACATGCTCAGACAGTGCCACCACTGCCGACATGGCAAACATTCCCTGTGAACAGCCGTCCGAGGCTGCAGGAAATGTCCTGGACCATGCACAGCGTACATGAGGCACGACACCTAGCACTGTTAGTACCAGCAGGTGGCAGGAAAAGTCGCAGCATGGTGGAGTGTGTCTCTGCCTCTATGGAGTATCATGCTACCTGTTCCCAGGCAATCTTGTGGTACACACACCCAGGTGAGGGAATGGGACCTGCCACACTGCATGTAGAGCACTCTGGGCACCAAGCCCCCTCCAGAACCAGTGGAGAAAAACATCCACTACCCCAATCCTTGGCAGGATGAAGCACTCTGGGCACCAAGCCCCCTCCAGAACCAGTGGAGAAAAACATCCACTCACATAGCCCTTGGCAGGATGAAACACTGGGGACACCAAGCCCCCTCCAGAACCAGTGGAGAAAAACATCCACTCACACAGTCCTTGGCAGGATGAAGCACTCTGGGCACAAAGCCCCCTCCAGAACCAGTGAAGAAAAACATCCACTCACACAGTACTTGGCAGGATGAAGCACTCTGGGCACAAAGCCACCTCCAGAACCAGTGGAGAAAGGCATCCACTCACACAGTCCTTGGCAGGATGAAGCACTCTGGGCACCAAGCCCCCTCCAGAACCAGTGGAGAAAGGAATCCACTCACCCTATCCTTGGTAGGATGAAGCACTCTGGGCACCAAGCCCCCTCCAGAACCAGTGGAGAAAAACATCCACTCACACAGTTCTTGGCAGGATGAAGCACTCTGGGCACAAAGCCCCCTCCAGAACCAGTGGAACATGTCAACAACTTGAGAGACTGTGGCTTTGCACTCCCCAGGACCAATCAGTGGGCAACCCACCCACTTGAGAGACTTGAGAGACTGTGGCTTTGCACTCCCCAGGACCAATCAGTGGGCAGTGCACCCACTTGAGGGACTTGGCTTTGCACTCCCCAGGACCAATCAGTGGGCAAACCACCCACTTGAGAGACTTAAGAGACTGTGGCTTTGCACTCCCCAGGACCAAACAGTGGGCATGGAGCCCCCTCGTGGAGCAGTGGCGTCGTCCGATCATCCGGCTGAGTTGCCCCCCTCCCCCTGAGGTGCCTGTTTATTTTCGATCTGATGCCCCAGCAGTGTTCTCTCCGTTTGAGTCAGGTATCATGTGTGAGCTTTGCCCATGCATTTTGGGACCACTAGTCCACGGACAATGATTGGAACACTATCCGGACATGTGTAGTTGTTGGACATATTTGTATATACTGATGATGTAAAGTTATCTTGGCCTATCTGATTTTTCAATGATTACACTTGTTACAATCATTTATTTTTGTACTTGCATTCTTCCAGGGGGTGACAGGGTGTAAATGTAATGTTGCTGCATGTATTTGTGTGTATGTTGTTGTGGGTGAGGGTGGGCGTGTTGCGTGTTTGCGTGTGTGTGTCACTCTCTCCTTCCTCCCTCCCTCCCCTGTGTGCTAGGTGCAGTACTCACCATGGTCATTGTCGGCGTCTTTGCTGATCCTGGTAGAAGAGGAGGTAAACCAACATGGGCAGGACCTGTAACTCGGGCTCCATGGCGTCCTGGTTCCTCAATGGGTGTTGAGAGGTGAGTGGTTTCTGTTCCAAAGACTGTTTCTGCCGTGCTTTTGATGGCGTCGGTACCGCCCCGGAAAAGGTGGCGGATAGGCCTGTTGTAATATAGTGGCTGGTACATTGTGTTCCGCCTGTCTGTTGGCGGTTACCGCTGCGGTGTTTGTTTCTACCGCCGTGGCGGTCGGAGTGTTAAAGTGCCTGTCTATGTTGGCCGTTTCCGCCATGGACGTGATTCAATTTTTTTAACTGCCGGCCTGTTGGCGGTATTACCGCCGCTTTAACACCGACCGCCAGGGTTGTAATGAGGGCCATAGTTACCTGGACATAAGTCATGGTAGTGCTCCTGCGGCAGCTAGATGGTAGCTTCTCCAAAATGAGGAGACACATATTGAAGCACATTAGCTAGTCCTTTGCAGTAATCCAGTACCACGTCATCTGTGATGTTCACAAGCGCATTTACAGATACAGCTGGCAATCTCCTAGCATGCCCCTATACAATGTCATGTGGGGACAGGCCAGTTTTTCTGTCTGGAGTACTGTGCAAACTCATCCAAAACAGGAGGCAGTAGATCAGGCCATTTTGGGGGAGGTGGAGGTGCACACTTTCACCAATCTGGACATCAAAGTTCAATTAACTTGCTCCGCAAATCCGGAATCCTCAGGCCTGTAACTGCAATTAAGTCTTTGCTCAGCTTTTAATGCCACACATAATAATTTCAGGACTTCACTGTTGAAGTGTGTCCCTCTGTCCGACTCTAGAGAGTCAGGAAGCCAAACCTCAGAATCAGCTCTATAAGTAACAGTTTGGTAACTGTGAGACTGTCATTTCTCCCGGTCGGGTAAGCTTCAACTCAATGAGAGAAAATGCACACAATGACCCATGATGTCTCTCAGTCCATTGCACACAGGTAGCTCAATAAAATCAAGTTGCATCCTGTTAAAAGGTCCTCCTGATCTGCCTATATGACTCAGTATGATTGTGATAAATTTGCCTATATTCAGCTTCTGCCATGTAACACATCTATGCCATGCGGCCTCTTCCATCATTCTGAATCTGGGGTTGAAACAAGTCTGTTTGAATGTCCTAACCAATGCATCACTATCAGCATGAGAAGGACCATGGCAGTGCTAGCCATAGGCGGTAACAAACTATTAGGCATCACAACTCTTCCATAACTTGAAACTCAAACATCATCTTCATCTCACAACCTGCTCTAACCCAACTCTGCTGTTCTTCCTCTGACGCTTCTTCCTGCAAACTCTTAACTTCCTCCCAGGTATCTGTAGCATTTAACAGAAGATTCTAACAAGTTTCATCATTTGACTCATTGGAGTACTCACCATTAAAGGCAGTACATTTCAAGGTGCAGTATCTTGCCACCTCATCATGGTAGATGTTGCTGAGAGTTATATAGTCAGTGGCTTTGTGGTGTGCAGAGAACTTCACGATCGCAATCTGTAATGCATCCCAAAGATTCTACATTTTATCTCCATTCCTGATGGGCAAGCCATCTGGCCAAAGTCATGACTGACACCAAAGCCATATTGACACTCCGTGAAAATAGTCACCTTTAGCATGCTCTTGTAAGAGCAACTAATTCAGCTACTTGGGCAGAAAAGAGTCCTTGAAGTCAGGAGGCTTTGACTACCCCTGAGACTGTAAAGTTTGCATAACCAGGTCTCAGGGTACCATCATTGTCTCTTAAACAAGAGACATCAACAAACATCACATAATCAAATTTAGGAAGTGAAATGTCTTGAATATCTGGTCTTGGCTTGGTGCATAGTTCAGTGAAATCTAGACAGCCATGCTCAATTTCATCAGTACAATCATCATTTACATTTTTATCATTCACAGGAACAGGCAACACATTTGCTGGATTCATAGTATTACAATGCTTAAGTGAAATATTATGAGCAGCCAATATTATCTGCACATAGCATGTAAGATGTGCACTAGTTAGATGCTGAGTTTTGGTGCGTGTTAACAACATTTCCATGGAGTGGGGCACAAAGACATTCAAAGGATGACCCATGACAATGCTTTTGCACTGTTCAATGCAGACACTGACAGCAGTAACGACTTTAAAGCAACCCAGTATAGCCAAA
Organism: Pleurodeles waltl; assembly: GCF_031143425.1. Lineage (NCBI taxonomy): Eukaryota > Metazoa > Chordata > Amphibia > Caudata > Salamandridae > Pleurodeles > Pleurodeles waltl. The sequence goes on along the minus strand of NC_090443.1, from coordinate 921,282,342 downwards.
GACACAGGATCAAGAGTGGCTGAAAATTATGCCACAGGACTGTTGGCATTTTCATGCATTTGAGTCAAAACTGAGCAAGTGCATCCCTCCCTCTCACAGCAGTACAAAGTAAAACATTTCTTGTAATCAGTCATTCCCAGAAGAAGGGCACAACAGAGATTTTTTCTCAGCTCTGTGAAGGCATGTTTGTAGTTGTCATCCAATGGTACCGGATCAGATGCATCTTTGTGTGTCAATCTCTGTAAAGGCTTGGCCAAAAAGGAAAAGTTTTCAGAATTACTGTGATTCTTTCTTGGGACACCTTCCTTGCACCTTGTGGTGACCAAAGTATAAGTCTTCTTTCTTACAATACTGCAATTTAGTCGGGTAAACTTTATGTCCATTCTCAATTAAGTGGTTCAACAGGGCAATCGTATCTCTTCTACAAGCTTCCTGAGTATTTGATGTCACTAGTAGGTCATCAATATACTGCACTAGGGCTGAATGGTAAAGAATTTTAAGTGACCCCTGATTCCTTTTCAAGATCTGGCTAAAAATGAAAGTGGTATCAGTATATCCCTGGGACTCAGCACCATGCCAAAATAAGATTGCCAAATCAAAATGCAAAGCGAAACTGGCTCTCCTACTGCAACGGTACGGAAAATAATGCATGCCACAAGTCAGTCATGGTGAACCACTCTGCTTCACATGGAATTTAGAATAAAATCACTGCTGGAGTCAGCACCAATTGACAATATGAAATTACTATTACACTCACCTTTTTTAAGGTCCTGGACTCTACAGTATTTTCCCATGGGCTTCAGCAGTCCCGTCATGGGAGAGTTACATGGACTTCCCATTATATCTCTTAGAATTTCGTGTTCTATCAATGACTTGGTCACCAGGATAATTCCTGCAATTGCTTCAGGTGTCATGTTATATGGAGGAATTTGGATTCAGAGTTATTTTGATAGCTCAACTCCTTTAATGAGTCCCATCTCTTTTCTTGAAAAAGTCCCAAACTCAAGGGACACTTTGGGGGTCATTTTGACCCTGGCGGTATGGGACCGCCAGGGCTAAAACGACTGAAGCACCGCCAACAGGCTAGCGGTGCTTCCAGGCGTATTACGACGGCGGCGGAAGCGCCGCGGTCACACCGCCGGGGCCGGCGGTATACCGCGATTTTAGCCCCGGCGGTGATAATCCGCCAGGGCAGCGCTGCAAGCAGTGCTGCCCTGGGGATTATGACTCCCCTACCGCCAGCCTGTTTCTGGCGGTTTGCACCGCCAGGAAGAGGCTGGCGGTACGGGGAGTCATGGGGCTCCTGGGGGCCCCTGCACTGCCCATGCCACTGGCAGTGCAGGAGCCCCCTGACAGGGCCCCATGTGGCTTTTCACTGTCTGCACAGCAGACAGTGAAAAGCGCAACGGGTGCAACTGCACCCGTCTCACGGCCGCAACACCGCCGGCTCCATTTGGAGCCAGCTCCCATGTTGCGGCCCACATTCCCGCAGGCGGCCGCCCGGCGGTTACAGCTTGCCGGGCGGCGGTAGCCGCCCGCCAATGTTGTAATGAGGCCCTTTATCTTTTATTTCTTTGGGTAAGCCATTACATGTCAACATTGGGTACAATGTGACACTCCGTTTGATTTTACATGCTACATCTTCCTCATTCATATGGATCCCAATACCACGTGGGGTACAAATGACAGAACAATGCATCTTGCATAGAAAGTCACGTCCAAATAGACTTACAGGACTTGAATCACTCTGAGATGATGCTCAGCTTCAAATGAACCTACTTTTACAGAGACAGATTCTCTCACTGAGTTGAACATTTTTTTATTCACAAATCCCACCACTTGACATCTTTTTCCTGAAAGTGGCAAGTCCGGTACTTCTGCTGTTCTGACATTAGAACGTGTTACACCTGTGTCTCCTAGAGATGACATGTGGTGACCATTTACATCACCATCCACACAAGGACCACACTGATCCACCTCTAAGGAGGCACCAAGCATGCACTCCTCTTCTTCTCTGGGGCACCTTAACTGAAAAAGTCTGAACAATCACCATCACTTAGATCAGTTATAGGAAACTGTGATGTCAATTAATTTGAATTTGCATTTGTAACCTGATTTAGTTTTTGTCGGGAAACATTTGTCTTTTGTAGTGACATCGGGGCTTGTGGAGCTTGCATCTTCTGTCTTTGGGACATATTTAAATTTAGCATTCGGGGTCTCTGAACTCTTTGCATGTGAACCTGATTATTGCCTTGCACAGCTCTAGTACTCTGTAGCTGATTGTTTGCACCATTAAGAGAACACTTCTTCCTCCAATGGCACAACAGGCCACAACCGTGACACGGGTGAGTACTTTTCGAAGTCAGCACATCCACATCTCCATTCTGAATACCATGTGCTCCACCTTGCTGCTGGAGAGTATTACTTCACTGTTGTTGCACTGCTTGCATACTAACAGTAGTCCCTGCAAACTGTTTATTCTGACTAGCTTTCTGTGCAGCTTTCAATTGCAGTACCATCAGCTTGTCCTTCAACGTTTTCTGCGTTTATTTAAATTCATCAATCCAGTACTTTTCATACTGCAGGATATTATCAATTGGTTTGTTCTGCCAACAAATCAAATGCTGCTGAATTGTGTTATTTATGTCTGGCCTCAATCCCTGAACAAATATGAAGACAAAATGACTCATGTTTTTGACCTCTAAGGCCTGAATGCTACAGAAGTGCTTGAAAGCCTCTAACAATCTCCCATAATAGGAATGTAATGACTACTTAGATTCCTGATTCGTCCTGTCAAATCTCAGCCAATCAATGTATTTAGGGGACACCTTGTTTTTAAAAAAGCCAATCACTTTCTGATACTTTTCATCACCTCTTCAGATGGCGCATTTGTCACTGGATCTCTTGGAGGTTCACTATCAGGCCAATTGACAGCAACCTTACACTCAGTCCATAAATCACTTGGAACCACAATGTCAAACAAGGTATTCAAATATTACCAAAGGCATTTTGAAAGTTTCACAAATCACTCTCTCTGCTGATACCATTCCACTGGTTTCTCTCTCAGTTTAGGGCAATCATTTGTAAAGGAAAGAATATCACTTCAAATCCAAGGTACATGAACATTTCCTCCACCAGGAATTCCTCTCATTGGAAGTATCTTCACATTTCCTTCAGCTTGACTTGCTCCTGCCAGAGGCAAATCTATTCTCCCTTTCTTCTGATCTTTTTTCTTTACCCATCTGCCTTCCCACTTGTCTAAAGCTCCATATTTATTAATTCTCTAATCAGCAATCTCATTCCGGGAGGTCTCCTGTTCAATATATCACTGTCACTGAAATCTAATCTTTAATTTCTCTTTGAGGGTTTAGATTTTTCTAGATCAACATCATATTTCTGGGCTAATTCAGCTAGTCTATCATAAGCTTGCCCTGCACGTTTTATAATGTCTTTGCTCACAAACTGCTGTTTATCTTCAGTGTAAACAGCTACTCGGACTGTATCTCCATTTCCCAATATCATCTCATTTAATTCTAATTCCAATCTATATATATCCAATGATCTCTCTCTCTCTCTCTCTGGGGTATGTTCTGCTTTTGCTCCACAACTCACCACCTTGTTGCACCTGCAAGACTCAAATTGTTTAGCCAGTCATTTATTTGCTGAGCAGTTAAACCTTGAAACTTTATTGGAGTATTCGGCAATACTTCTGTTCTTAAAGGCCCTGCAACTGCTTGATCTGTTGTATTTGCAATAGACATATGTTCTGAAGTGTTATGCGGGGTTCTGAAACCAATATTCAATTTGTTTCTGGTCTGGACATAAAATATGGTGAGGATCTCAGAGGAAAGCTCATATCAGGGGTAAATCCTGTCTGACTTGTCAGTGAAGTTGGATCTGAAATGTGTGTAGGGGTGTGAGAAACTGGGGCTGATTGCAGAGGCCCCCTAACTTTTTGCCCCCATTTTCCACTTTATGCTGGTGTTTTCCTGACTCTGATGGTGCCCTGGGTACTGCTAACCAGTCCCAGGGCCTGTGCTCTGTGTAAAATGGATATGCAAATTAGGCTAATTATAATTGGCTAAGTTAACCTACCTATAAGTCCCTAGTATATGGTAGGGCATGTAGGTTTAGGGACCACAGCATAGGTGGTGCACACCTAGGTGCATTGCTGAGGTGCCCAGTGTCATTTTAAAAGCAAGCCTGCCTTGCTGGCTGCTTTTAAATTAAAGTTATATGCAAATTCGACTTTGGAATTAAAGGTACTTCCAAAGTCTTAAACTACCTTATTTTTACATATAAGTCACCCCTAAGGTGTGCCCTATGTGCCCCTAGTGCTGGGTGCCATGTAACTATAAGCAGGGACTTTATAAAAATAGATTTATAAGCCCTGGTGAGGTAAAAACAGCCAAATTCGTTTTTCCCTCATTGAAGTAAATGGCCTTCATAGGCTAGAATGGACAGACTTTATTTTAAATTTTAAAGTCTCCTTAAATGTTACATACCAAGAATTTGGTATCAAATTGATTGTTATAATAAATCCCACAACTTCCAGTTGTTGGATTTAATATAACTAGTGCAGGTAAAAAGTTTAGACTTTACCTAAAAAGTTGCCAATTTCAGCTCTGCATTGTTTTTGCTGCTGTGCTCTGATTGGCCAGCCTGCAGCAGCTTCTGCCAGGCTACTTTAATGAGGTGTGAAGTGGCCTGACTTTACACAAAGGAATGTGCTTGGGGGAGAGAATCTCCCCTCAGCAGATGGGGAAGCAGGAAGGGGGAGGGCTGCCAAACTGGTCTTCAAAGGCAGAGAAGGACATCTGGAGCACCCAGCAACACCCCCACATCCTGCAACCCCAGACAGCTAGGTGCCCCCTTGATTAGATTAGGAGAGGGCAGGAGAGGGGTGTGTTTATGATTTTTAGCCACACCAGTGGGTGGGCTCAGCCAGATCTCTCCTCCAAAAATCAGATTCATCCATTTTGGATTTTTAGAGACTATTGCCTTCTGGGATGGATTTTTGCCACACTTCCCAGGAAGTGGTCATCACAGGGGGACGACCCTGTCCCTGATTGGAGGACCAGGGCCCCCCTGCTTTTCACCCAGGAGCAAGGATAAAACTGGCAGACCTGCACCCACGCCTCAGATCCCCACCAAATTTCAAGAAGAAAGAACTACAAGGAGAAGAAGGACTGCCCTGCTGGACCCCTGGCCTGCACCTGGACCCTGCACTCAGAAAGACTGCACCAGCTGCACACTTGGGCTTCACCACAAGAAGGACTTTGCCTGGCTTCCACTGGTTCAAGGAGGGACTCCCTGTTTGCTACAGGTGAAAAATTGCTAACCAGAGTCCCCTGCACCAACTCCTGAAAAAGTGACCAGCTGACCACTGCCCAGTGGCCAAAAAGGAGTTTGCGCCAGGTGCACTCTGGGAGTTGAAGTCCGCACTTCCCAAGGACCATCACAGAACTTCTGGACCCTTGGGGTGAGCTGTGGACCCCAAAAGAACCTTAAAAGAACATCTGGGTGAAGCCCCAGAAGTTTGGAAAAGATTGGAGAAATTTTAGAAAAAAGCTCCATAAAGTGACCGACTCGACGCGGAAATTCTAGCCGGCTTGCCTCAACCGCGACCCGGCCTGACTTCGTGGTTCGTCCCGGTCAAGAAAAACATCCGAAAAAGAGACTAAGTCCGAACGTAAAAAGTTGACCGGGACCTTCCAGCCATCGTATCCGAGAAGGGCTCCACGGACGTCGGATCAAGATCCAGGTTTACCCCGGTCGAAGGATTTTCATCTCGAAAAAACGACTAAGTCCGAAGGTAGAAATCACCACCGAGGAAACCGACTTCGCGTATCCGGACAAGGGCTCCAGGAGGTCGGATCCAACTGGCAGGTTCGTCCCGGTGAAGAAAAACTTCAAAATAAAGACTAAGTCAGAAGGTAACTTTTTAACCGAGGCTTCCCGCGACCTGTATCCGAGCAGGGCTCCATCGCGGTCGGCCTGAAAGTTTGACTTTGTCCCGGTCCTGGTGCAACCAGATGACCCGATTGGCGCTTTTTGTTTCTATGCGCTAGAAAATAATAATACTTTAAAAATTCATATCTCCGGTTCCCCTGAACCGATTTTAATCGTTTTTGTGTCATTTTAAAGATAAAAATATAAGCTATTTTTATAAATTGGTTTTGGATTTTTAAACTGTTTCCTGTGTTTTATTTAATTACTGTTTTGTGATATTTGAATGCTTTACACTTTGTCTCCTAAGTTAAGCCTTGACGCTCGATGCCAAGCTACCAAGGGTAGAGCTGGGATTAATTTACTGAGACCTAACTGTACTTTTGTGGAGGTTTGTGGCTTGTTGCTAGGTGTAGGTACCTACCTGCCCTACCAATAACCCATTTTCCAACAAGGGGTCAATGGTCTCAGAAGAGAATTCATTGTCCCCATGTCTGAACCACTTGGGCTCACAAATCCCTATGCCCTGCTAGATGCAAAACCATTTGAAACAACTGGAGTATTCTGGACATTTTCTACATTCTGGGACAGGTAATGTGTGCAGATTATTCCCAGTCATGCCTATAGCATACAAAGGAACAACTGGACCTATTGTCACTAGAATTGTCAATGCATCTTGCTTCATGTGATTTATTGTATTCCTTGGAACTGCCATTCCTACAGTGTGTCCTGTCAAATCAGGATTTAAGCTGTGTCCTGTCTGTTTTGGGTTAAATGTCTGTACAAATTGGTACAAATTAAAACTCTGTGCTGGCTGATTTATGTTAAAACTCTGCACTGACTGATTTGTGAGAAAGCTCTGAACTGGTTGATTTGCATTAGGTGTATGTCCTACTGACCTTACCTCCGAATCTGGCACTATTTGATTAAGGGGTCTACATTTCTCACTGCTTCACCTGTCATTTCTACCTGCTCAGAAAAGTATGGAGGTGGATGATTTAACAATAGTTGTTTTATAAAATCATCATCCCAATCACTCTCATAGATTGCAGCTTTCTTTTCAGTATCTGTTGGCTGCTCTGCATTTTTGGTCTTTTTCTTACTGTTTGGTTTAGTGTTTCCTCCTTCTACACTAGTAATGGCTGACTACAAACTAGCTGTAGGAGGCTGACCATTTTTGTAGTGTGCAAAGCTAGGCACACTGTGCAGGGGTCCCAGACAACTAAACGTTGGTTCACAGAGGTAAGAACCAGACCACCTAATGCTCCAATTTTATGGTGGCTTGGTTGAGCAGCTGGGCTAATCTTGGTGAAGTTTAAAGCATTTGTTGTACTCACAGTATCAATAAATAAAGGCACACACTCAAAAGTAAAACTCGAGACCAATTTACAAAAATACTTCAGATTTTAAAAAAGTTTTTAAGTACTTTCTAAGTTATGAATTGTTACATTTTTAATAAAGTTAGTCTTTTTGTGTGTAATTATGTACCATAGAAATCAATGGAGAAATAATTTGAAAATTCACAGTACATCAGGCAATGTGTTTACCAATTTCTCCTTTTGCAGGTATGTTGAGGTCATTGATGAGTACCCTGGACTAGCTGGAGAAGTTCAGGTGTCTTTCGGTTCTGTCAGAAGCAGCTGCAGAACGTTGATGGAGCTGGTGCCAGGCCACTGCGGGGGACCACTTGGAAAAGCACTGCACAGGTGGACTTAAAGGTAAGTCCGGTTGGTCCCCTTGCGGTATCGATGTCGCAAGGGGTGAGGGACCCTTAGGGCACAGCTGGTGCAAAGTGAATCGGTGAGCCAGGAGCTGTGTGCAAAGATGCCCTTGGAAGTGGGAGGTAGGTCACTTTAAGGGTCACTTACAGGTCAGCAGGGGCACTTTGGTGGGAGGTCCAGGCGGTTTCTGAACTCCCTTGACTGGGGCTTCCTGGTCTTTTTTCAGTCCAGACTGGACTGTCCTTCTGGGTGTCCAACATGAGGAGATCAGTACATGGGGCTATTGCACGTTCTTGCCACTGGAGGTTGCAGTGCTATCAAACTAGGAACACTGATAGTATTTGTCCTCACAGTCCAACAGGTAAAGGTTGGTCTGGCTGCAGCATCCGGTTCCTTTTTCAGCAGCCAGTCAGGGAAGTGCCCTTCTCTGGGTTTTTGGTTCCTTGGGGTTGTAGAGTGATGCCTTCACTCTGGAGGGACATATTTGGCAATTTTCAAAGAGTTGAGGTCTTCTGGGGGTTTGTAGAGTCTGTCTGATGTCCAAGCAACCCCTCAGTGGCGATTGTGGAGTCCTTGGTGCAGCAAACAGGGTTTGGCACCTTTTCAGCAGGACTTCATTTCCCAAGCCTTGGGTCTTCTTTGCTGTTGGTCTTTTTTTGTCCATTGAATCTTATTTTTTGGTCTAGGAATGCCAACTACATACTGTATTTAGTGGGCATTTTAAGGGGGACTCTCGTAGTTACCAATGGGTCATCTACCTTAAGGTGGTTACACCGACTGCGTGATTACTTCCTGTGGGCAGAGGTCCCGTCCCTGCAACTGATTGGTTATTTTCCTTCCACGCAAGATGGAGGAAAATGAAATGAAGAGAGCACCTCTCATGCAACACCTTAGGGGTGGTGCAAGCGAGGACTGACCACTGCTCCTGTCCTTTGTCAGGTTTTCCTGCATTGATCCCACCAAAAGCGGGGGTTTGCAATTGGGCTGGCCATCTACTGCTAGCAGCAGGCTTGGGGGTCGAGTTTCAAGGGTGGTAATTCCTTTGAAGCTCACTAGCAGGGCAGTGCACATTCCTGAGGGAGTGGGTGTTAGCACCTCCACCCAGGAAAGGGCTTTGTTCTGAATCCCAAAGAGCAGGATCCCTCACCATAGGAATTCAGACTCTTGCCTGGTGGTGGCAGGCTGGTTGCGACTGGCCAGCAACCATGCCAAGGTAGTTAGCTTTTGCAGGGAGTACCTCTCAGAAGCCCCCTGGGCACATTTTGCAATGCATTCAATACTAGTACAAGGTTGGATTATTATCATTCGGAGATGTTTGATACAAACAACCCAGAATGGCCATCATCTAGCTGTGAAACTTGTAGTGACCAGTATCCAGCACATGCACTTAAAATGGCTGCTCTGTTTACTCACTATGTCCAGGTTTGGCCAGGACACAGTGGGGGCATATTGCTCATACACCTATGCCATTATATACCATATAGTGCATCCTGCCTTAGAACTGTAAGGCCTGCCAGAGGGGTGACTTACCTATGGGGTATGCAGTGTATGGTGGACAGGGCACACAGATTGTGTGCCCTGTCCGTTTGTCTTTTGGGTTTGCAACAGGACACTCAGCCTGCAATGGCAGTGCTGGGTGCACCTGAATGCATGGACCTAGAGGGTGGCACAATCAGTGCTGCTGTCCTCAGGGGCCTATCCTTAGTACCCCATGCCTGGGTATCTAAGTACCATTTACTAGGAACTCATAGCAGCAGCTAAGGGTGTTTCCAATTGTGCTAACTACAGTTTTGGTGAAAGAGATCTGGTCCAGGGACGCTGGTTAGCACGGGCCCTGTGCACTCACAATTTTAAGGCTACATCATTTACAAGGGAAAAAGTAGGGGACTAACCATGTCAAAAGAGGCCTTTTCCCACACTAGTCCTATAATGATATCTGCTGACTATCCGATCTTGCCTCTGCAACTGTCCTTATTGCTTTCTTCATTCTACTCTCATACTTGCCTTGCTGTTTCTGGTAAACCATGTGTTTCCAGGTATTAAGGGGCATATTTATAATGCTCTAGTGCCACCTTGCACCACACTAACATCTTTATTTTTTACGTTAATGTGGCCCAACGAGGCAGAAATCCCCGAGCCAGGCATAATGTATGCAAAGGGGGAGTTCTTTGAGATTTCCTTGTGTCATTTTTTATGGCACTTTTAATGCCTGCTCAAGAGCAGAGTTTAAAAGGGAGCTTCCATTCTTTAGAATGAGGCCCTAAGTACTCTGCAGGAATAGTGCCAATATTTTTGCACTATTCCTGCAGAGTACATCAATAGCGTCATGAGAAATGATGCTATTACCCCTACCCTGCGCCATGATGCGCTGTATTTTAAATAGGGCCACACATGGTGGCGGTAGTAGGGTGCTAAGGGACTCAGGAAAAGTGGCTCTGCACTTGGTTAACCACCCAGAGTCTAAGGGGTCTGCTCCTAAAGGGCAAGGCAAGAATAATGTAGAAGAGTGCCGCTGATTCCACTGGGGAATGGTATATTAAAGTCCAAAGAAACTGCTTGATATCAATCGGAAGATTCAACTATCCAATCACAGTTCATTGCATTGCATGGAACTGCAACATAGGGACGTAATCCCTAGTCCATCATGAGAATGGCATCCATCTTAACTCATCTGTATGGCATGAAACAATTGTATACAGTCCATTACACAGTTCCTAAATGTACTGGGGTGAAGGTTACATTTTTCAAGCTCACTATGCATAAAAAAATAAGACATCTATTTCCAAGCCAACAGTTCATCGGAACAAAATCTGAAAAGAATGACATGTTAAGATTGGCTGAACATTTTTCCACACAATCAGAAAAGTGGGCCTCACATAGGCTTACCTAAAGTACATTAAAATTGCACATTCATTCATATCAAGCAAAGCACATATAACATTCAAAATTATAATGTAATCGTTAATGTATTTTTAAAATGAAATAACCCTGTAAATATATTCCATTGCCTGTGGCAATTGTTATTCAATCACAATTGTTGTTTAGACAGTAGTTGTTCAGTACTTAGCTTACAACTTTTTAGTTGTTTAGCAGTAGTGGTTTAGACCTAGTTGTTCAGGATGTTTCCCGTTAAAAGCTCATGGAACCAGCTGCCGAAATTAATGCAACAGCCAGATGGCCCCAGACACCCTTGCAGAGAAACAAATCGAACTGAGGTGACCTAAAAAAAAGTGCTATTCATCTTCAGTGGAACACTCTCATGGAGATCTAGGAAAATGCATAACTATCCCCGGTAATACATACATGGTCGAAATACTGGAGATCAGATTCATGAAATTAGCCAATCAACCATTCCTATTTTGAGCAGGTGGTTGCCGGTGGGAGGCACCAGCACTTATTTTTGGGGGCAAACACTTTTTCTTTGCATCAGGCATTTACTGAGAGCAAAGGACACTAATGGGAAATACGGAAGTAGAGAAAGACGGAAAAGCTTCACAAAGGGAGAAAGCAGAAAGATGCAAGATGAGCTGAAGGGGCAGGGGATGGCTGTAAATGGATTAATGAGGACCCAGATGGCTTTAGGATTATTCTGCTTTAGTATTCTGTGCTCACACATTTAAGCTCACATTTAAGTGCAACAGCCACAAGTTTCAGAGGAAAGCTTTGAGCACCAGCACGTTTTTATTTACAAATTGATCACTGCAATCAGCCAACTGACCATGGATTCACCCTAAATGACTAGGCAATGTAATCACACCAGAAGTATTCAGGAGCTGATTTAAAATTTCAGAGCACGATAATTACACCATCAGGGCTAGTAAAATATTTCATTACCCTGGGAGAGTACCCATACTCCAAATATAGAGATATCCACCTACCAAGCTGACATAACTTTAGCAGGAACTGCCATTACAATGATTCCTGCAAGGTATGTAAAGTTTGAAATATAGCTCCATCATTATGAAGGTACCATCTGTCAAACTTTAAAAGCTGTTTTTGTATTTTAAAAAATGAAACCCAAAGTTGGATTTTGTTGTTAAAAATACAAAAACTAACGCTCTCCCCCACAACAAGGGAGATGTTTCCTGTGGAGGTGGGGGTTATTTTACAGTTTTCACTGCCTCTTACCGCCAGGTTTTATCTAGCAGTAACAGACAGTGATAATTGGCCATTCGACCACCGACTGTAAATTGGACTGGAGGCTAAATGGCCAGACCCCCGATGACCCTTGCTACATTGAGATATCAGGGGAGTACATGAGCATCTGAGAAGGAGAAGTCTCTGTCACTGACATTCTTAAGGCCCGTCTGTCAGTAAATCAGGTTAGTGGACCATTAGTTTAGTGGAGATGGTATTCCGTTGCCATGAGAAGGCATATCCTCTCTACCATACTCTAAATCAGCACCACAGTGAGGTGTATGACATAGGATTGCTGGTTGCAGTGACGTTCGCTCATCTACCACTTTCATTCACAGCCTGTGCCACAACCTGTTTGCATCTCATCTTTTGGAGTCAATGGAATATAACATACATGAAAGTGCTCTTAAACAGAGGAAAGCTCGAGGAGGAATATAGAGTGCAGTAAAAGCTGCTCACGTACTATCCAGTTCGAAATGTTTAATTATTTATTTAAACAATGACCTGTAAAATGCTATTTGTTATGAATGCTTTGTGATGAAAGATCGATTCGGTTAAGTACCAACTGCAAGAACTTACAGCACTTAAATGACAAACGTTTCTGTGACACCAGTCTGTGAGGTAACTTCTCAGACAGAGATAAGCTTTGTTAATGGCAAATACCATTGTGTGTTCACATTCCAAGAAAACTATTTCATTATTTGGAGAAATCTAGTGCATTATTAGTCAAGGACAGTCAAATAGAAGCTTTAGAGCTTATTAAAAAAAAACAGGTATGTTATTTTCTTAATCATGAGTATCATAATTGAAAAAATAAAAAAATACAGTGGGAAGAGTCAGGGACACGTAGTATTCATCTAAAATCAATAGTGAGTGAAATAATTTAGAAATGTAATAAATGTCTAAGTATACAAATAGAAAGATAGGGCTATGCGATTAAAGACATAACGTTCTACCCAGGCCCTTAATGAAGGAAGCAGCATGTTTATTTCTTTTGAAAAGGGACATTCACCCAGTGTTCTGCGTTACTTATAAGAACAATAGTAAAGCTGAAGGGCAACGGCTGAAATAACATTAGTAATCATTGATTTGTAAATGAAACATTGTAAGAGGACTAATTGCTGCAGTTTCTGTTACAGCCACCATGCCTACAGATGTGGCATCAGGCAGAAAGTCAAGTGCAACTATTCATAAGTCCTGAATTTAAGAGAAAGTGTAGAACTGTTAAAGTTCTTGTTCATCTGTGTGAAGAATGAAGGATTTTTATGAACATATTTATGATAGGAATATTATTTGGAAAATATGAAAATGTAAAAACAAGTACACAAAGCCCAAATTAAAGCAATGAGTCGGGATATCTATCTATCAGGCACATGCTAATTGAAATATTATTGAACTTAGCACCAATGTAGATAAGGTTTATCTTACACTTTCCATAGGGAATCCAAATTTCATGTTTTTCGAATACTACTAGCTGTTTTTTGGCTAAAGTATATCTAATTGTGAACACTCATCTGAAAATCACTTATGCATGCAAATACGAAGGTGGACGGCATTGGTAAGAGATTTTATAGTTTAAGACATGTTATAAGATTCAGAGTTTCCCACTTTCTTGATAATGACATTCAATTATATGTATGTATTCGAATGTGTACAGTGCAAGTATAGCTACACATGATCAGAGCGCTGTGCAAAGGGTGTGGGAAATGGGGACATCCACAGAGAATGAGGACGCATGAGGTTATACCGATAGGAAAGCAAAAATGATCCAGAGGGTTAAATATAGAAATAGTGCTGGTTAAGGAGTTTTTTCAGTTCTTCTACAGTCAACCCCTTCTAGGAGAGCAGAAGTGAAAGGGCTTTTTGAGTTTTATGGATAGAGCGTTTCAGATACCTCGGAGTATTATGAGAGATGATTTAGCATCTTGTATTCAATCTTGCTTTAAATTGCTTTGACTCAAGCATGTCGAGAATCCTTCTGCTAGTCCCATCTAGCCACAGGAGATTCTAATTTTGCTTTCGAGATATGTTGGAGTACTACTGATCACTGCTTTGTAGATGATGCAGCACATTTTGCAAAGTTGATTCCTGATTGAGGATCGATGAACTAATGTCAAACTTTCTGAGACTGTTGTGCAATGATGCAGCAACATTAACTGCTGTTTTCTTTGGTGTTACATGTGATTTGGGGAAGTTAACAAACAGTTTAGATATTCTAAATTTTGTTTCGATCCAAAAAGCTTCCAATTTGTGAATCATGAGGTGGTACCAAGCATCTTGTGTCTTTTATTAAATGTGCCTTCTCAAGCTGAGGGCTTTGTTGATGAGTTGGCTAGTGTTTTTTGTAATGAGAAATTCAAGGGTTATCACTGAAAAGAAATTCCTGCACACACCTCTGTTGGTTGTCACTGAAGATTAGCACAAACCCTGTCATTAGAGAGTTCAGCTACAAGTATAACTCAGAAAGTTTGTTCTGAATGTTGACAAGTCAATCTCTTGATAGGCCAATTAGTTTACTGATGTACTTTTTATGTGTGATTGGGAGTCATACGTATACTGCTGTATCTTGATGTTCTTGTTATCAGTATGGCTCTCAGTAGCTTCATTTAGAGGTTGAAGAGGAAGCTGAATTTTGGGGTGCTCACCATACCCAATGGTATAGTTAAGGTAGGATGTGCACCCCTGAAGGGGTCCGGAGAAGCGTTCTGTAGAGTACATGCACAAAGTGAAATAGCACAAAACAGTCTGGATCATGATTCACCAAAAAAGTAGAACCCAATAAAACTGATGCACCTTACAATTTGTACCAATTTAAACACACAACATTTATGAAAACATGTTTAAATATGGCCTTTATTTTAGCTTGTATGTTTACTGAAGGAGCAAAGTCAAAGGTAACAAGTATGATATGCACAGTATTCACAAAGAATACATATGCTGTAGTCGGAAATGTTAGTACCATACACACTTCTCATTCACTGTAGAACATGATTGAAAGGAAATAAGCATTCACTTCACCCAATGTAAATTTTTTCAAGCACATGCACATTTACTTCAACGTATACATTTTGCTATGAACACGTAAAGTGTGTATGTAGATCCCCTTCATATCTGGGTATTCAAACCTTTGAATGTATGTGAGGATAGGTGATTTGAGCACATCATGAAAGACATGTTCATTCAGGAAAAAGACCACACAACCCATGCACTTGAACACCACAATACACATTTGCGAAACAACGCATATTCAGACTACACAGGTATGTAGTATATGCTACATACATTTCCTTACTAGTAGAATGTCATTCAATTTAAAGACAGAAGACTTGATCTAGAGGCTGGGAAGCTATACATGGAGCCAATGGGTGAGAAATTCATAGCTGTTCTCCAAAATACTCTGTCGGGCCTACTTTTGTCTTTCTAAGAATCTAAGGCCGTGAGAGAGCGTAGCTTATATAATCAATATTAACATGAAATGTGTTGGAAAATGGGTTATTGGTAGGGCAGGTAGGTACCTACACCTAGCAACAAGCCACTAACCTCCACCTAGGTACAGTTAGGTCTCAGTAAATTAATCCCAGCTCAACCCTTGGTAGCTTGGCAACGAGCGTCAAGGCTTAACTTAGGAGACAAAGTGTAAAGCATTCAAATATCACAAAACAGTAATTAAATAAAACATAGGAAACAGTTTAAAAATCCAAAACCAATTTATGAAAATAGTTTATATTTTTATCTTTAAAATGACACAAAAACTATTAAAATCGGTTCAGGGGAACCGGAGATATGAATTTTTAAAGAATTATTACTTTTCTAGCGCTTAGAAACAAAAAGCGCCAATCGGGTCATCTGGTTGCACCTCGACCGGGGCAAAGTCAAACTTTCAGGCCGACCGTGATGGAGCCCTGCTCGGCTACAGGTCGCGGGAGGCCTCGGTTAAAAAGTTACCTTCTGACTTAGTCTTTATTTTGAAGTTTTTCTTCACCGGGACGAACCTGCCAGTTGAATCCGACCTCCTGGAGCCCTTGTCCGGATACGCGATGTGGGTTTCCTCGGTGGAGACTTTTACCTTCGGACTTAGTCGTTTTTTCGAGATGAAAATCCTTCGACCGGGGTAAACCTAGATCTTGATCCGACGTCCATGGAGCCCTTCTCGGATACGATGGCTGGGAGGTCCCGGTCAACTTTTTACCTTCGGACTTAGTCTCTTTTTTGGATGTTTTTCTTTACCGGGACGAACCACGAAGTCAGGCCGGGTCGCGGTTGAGGCAAGCCGGCTAGAATTTCCGTGGCGGGTCGGTCCCTCTCTGGAGCTTTTTTCCAAAAATCCTCAAATCTTTTCCAAACTTCTGGGGCTTCACCCAGATGTTCTTTTAAGGTTCTTTTGGGGTCCACAGCTCACCCCAAGGGTCCAGAAGTTCTGTGATGGTCCTTGGGGGTGCGGACTTCAACTCCCAGAATGCACCTGGCGCAAACTCCTTTTTGGCCACTGGGCAGTGGTCAACTGGTCTCTTTTTTCAGGAGTTGGTGCAGGGGACTCTGGTTTAGCAATTTTTCACCTGTAGCAAACAGAGAGTCCCTCCTTGAACCAGTTGAAGCCAGGCAAAGTCCTTCTTGTGGTGAAGCCCAAGTGTGCAGCTGGTGCAGTCCTTCTGAGTGCAGGGTCCAGGTGCAGGCCAGGGGTCCAGCAGGGCAGTCCTTCTTCTCCTTAAGTTCTTTCTTCTTGAAATTTGGTGGGGATCTGAGGTGTGGGGGCAGGTCTGCCAGTTTTATCCTTGCTCCTGGGTGAAAAGCAGGGGGGCCCTGGTTCTCCAATCAGGGACAGGGTCGTCCCCCTGTGATGACCACTTCCTGGGAAGTGTGGCAAAAATCCATCCCAGAAGGCAACAGTCTCTAAAAATCCAACATGGATGAATCTGATTTTTGGAGGTTACATCTGGCTGAGCCCACCCACTGGTGTGGCTAAAAATCATAAACACACCCCTCTCCTGCCCTCTCCTAATCTAATCAAGGGGGCACCTAATTGTCTGGGGTTGCAGGATGTGGGGTGTTGCTGGGTGCTCCAAATGTCCTTCTCTGCCTTTGAAGACCAGTTTGGCAGCCCTCCCCCTTCCTGCCTCACCATCTGCTGAAGGGAGATTCTCTCCCCCAAGCACATTCCTTTGTGTGAAGCCAGGCCACTTCACACCTCATCAAGGCAGCCTGGCAGAAGCTGCTGCAGGCTGGCCAATCAGAGCACAGCAGCAAAAACAATGCAGAGCTGAAATTGGCAACTTTTTAGGTAAAGTCTAAACTTTTTACCTGAACAAGTTATATTAAATCCCACAACTGGAAGTTGTGGGATTTATTACAACAATTAATTTGATACCAAATTCTTGGTATGTAACATTTAAGGAGACTTTAAAATTTAAAATAAAGTCTACCCATTCTAGCCTTTGAAGGCCATTTATTTCCATGAGGGAAAAACGAATTTGGCTGTTTTTACCTCACCAGGGCTTATAAATCTATTTTTATAAAGTCCCTGCTTATAGTTACATGGCACCCAGCCCTAGGGGCACATAGGGCACACCTTAGGGGTGACTTATATGTAAAAATAAGGTAGTTTAAGACTTTGGAAGTACCTTTAATTCCAAAGTCGAATTTGCATATAACTTTAATTTAAAAGCAGCCAGCAAGGCAGGCTTGCTTTTAAAATGACACTGGGCACCTCAGCAGTGCACCTAGGTGTGCACCACCTATGCTGTGGTCCCTAAACCTACATGCCCTACCATATACTAGGAACTTATAGGTAGGTTAACTTAGCCAATTATAATTAGCCTAATTTGCATATCCATTTTACACAGAGCACAGGCCCTGGGACTGGTTAGCAGTACCCAGGGCACCATCAAAGTCAGGAAAACACCAGCAAAAAGAGGAAAATGGGGGCAAAAAGTTATGGGGCCTCTGCAATCAGCCCTGTTTTCTCACAAAATGTTTATGAACTAATGTATAATAATGCCGCATGGAAAATGTACTAATGTATTTTACAAAACGCGTGCTTGAAATGTGCCCACGAAGAGTGGCCGCCAATATATACGGGGACTAATGAAAATGACTAATAATGATGAATTATTATGTTAAGACATAGTTTTACACTAATTATTATAGGTTATATTGCTAAAATTTGTTAATAAATTATTAGGCCTTAGTTAGCATGAGTCGAGGCCTAGCTGCCTGACTCTCATATTAAATGTTTTTTTCTAACGTGTAGTGTGCTGACTTGCTGAAGGACATGAACTCTTGTTTTTCCAAAGCTAAAAGCTGAATGTAACTGTAGTAGATCCATTCAAATGAAATTCAACTTGCTTGTAGAAACATTTTAGCTGAATGCAACACTGTAGACCACTCGCAGGTACAAGGTCGCCTGAACTCGTACAGACAATGGAGCCACTCACTGAAGATGTGCAAAAGACCACGAGAGGATGAAATCATACCGGACATTCTACCCGCTGAAGACGTCAATCAGAAGGACCAATAACCTACGTGAGAACAGTTATGGGGTGACGAATTTGATGAGCTAATTTGAAGTCAATTGGATAGAGGTAGTGGGGTGCAACCCCTCCACCAACCAGATTTTAGGGGAATGTACAACAGAAAAGGGATAAAAACTCTTGACACAAGGAAGTAAATTAGACTAGAGAGTAGGGGAATAGGAGATCAAGGGGAGATACTGAGGCGACTTGCTATGATCCAGACACTTTGTCACTCTGTTTAGTGACTTGCTGATTTTACTTAAACCATCCTTTCCCTTATATTTGCCCTTTTACACTTTACCTCCTTATGAGGGAAGTGCCCCTTTACCCGACTTGCTGAGTTTCTGGCTGATGGCGAATCAACTGATGTCCTGAGGACGAATACTGAGTGCTGACCAAATACGGAGGGTAACTATATGACAATTAAATTGTGATTGTCTATTTGCTTTTGCTTTCAAGGTACCAACTGCTTCTCTTTTGACAGGAACCATAGCTAGATGTTTTCTAAATTAGTGTTGCTAAATTGTTTTGCATGAAGCCCAACATGCCAATTCTAATTTGAGGTTAGATGAGGGGTTCACTGATCAGACGCAAATAGACAAATGACTGAATCTATGCTTTGTTGAATAACATGCGGACGTTACTCTGCTGAGGATAACCTATGCTGACGTCGTGCTATGTTCGAATATTTGTGATTCTTGCTTTGATGGAATCTTATCAGAGTTGCCATATTGTGACTATGCTAATGTGTTTCTTGGTTATGAGATTAATAAACTTACTAGTAGAATTGTAATCAATAGGGAATAAATAACACAAACTCTTACTAAACTGGTGTGGTTATTCATGACTGAAAGGTCATGGTGGTTTCTGAGTTTTATTAATGTCTCTGACTAAATTGCATTGTCTTATTCTGTTAAATATTGATGACGCTATTGACATATTGATTGACATGCTGATTAGCTATCTCGTCCTAAGGTGTCTCGTCCTAAGTAGAAATCACTATTAGGAAATCGCTGTTAGGAGATCCCACTGCATTTGAGTCAATGGGCCAGTTTTGCATTTCCTAAATAGCAATTTCTAATTAGGAAATCAAAATATAGGAAATGCAAAACCAAGGATGGCAATGGGCAAAGGCGCACCGCTTGGTGCCCCCCAAAAATAGGGGTGCACCTGTAGAGCACACATGTGCCTAAGGGGCATGTGTGTGCTCTATTGCAATTAAAAAAACACTTTATGGTCCTTTTTTGGAATTGCACCTAGTAATTGCATCTACTAAATGCCCAAATTGCATTTAGGAAATGCATGGTACATCAGAATAGGAATCCAAAACAGGGAATCCCTATTTGCCATTTCCTATTCTGGGAATCGCAAATTTTGATTTCTACAATGTAGAAATCAAAATTTGTGATTCGCTAAAGGGCTTTGTACATAAGAAAAGCACAGTTTGTATTTCTTAACTGCCCAAAACAGGGATTCGTACCATTAAGAAATTCAAACTGGCTTTGTACATCTGGCCCAATTTCTCGATCTGTTTTACATGCAATAGACAAAATGCTCCTTGAGATGTTTGGAAACATATTTATAGAGCTTTTATTCTGGTGCCTAGTAGCGAATACTAGAATGGCAAGGCAGTACTGGAGGATGTTTACATAAGGCCCGTTTGAACCGATGCCTTGAGATTGATGTACCAAACCATATTAGATTATTTAGATTTTTTCCACTTCCTCAGATCTAACGCCACAATTGACCATGTACCAATGAACAAGAAAGTAACCAGTTCTCTACTTTTTTCTTAAATAAACTACAACATTTTGTGGAGCTGGTCCTAACAGCATTCTTGAACGATGATAAGACATTTACCTGGAGGTTAAATTATTTTATTCCAAACTACAAAGGCTTTGAATCTATAGTGTAGATGGAAAAGTTATATTTTCATGAACAGAAATCACAAAGGAAAGAAAGAAAATTCACGAGTGTAAAAGTCTTTTTAGAAGAGAACTAGGAACATTAAAAAATCTTCAGAAGAAGTATATCATTACTATGAAGCAAATCTGAAACCTATTGTGGGAAACGAGAACAGTGGAAGAAAATAGTGAAAACTTGAGCTCAATATGTTTTGCTATTATTATAGATATAAAGATAATCTAAATCTTTTAAAAAAAATGTGAATTATTTTTTATTGTGTATCATGAGAAAATTGTAGTAATGCAAACTAATTGGAAATAAAATCTGATTTGTGAAATTTTAAGGTCTTGGTTGGAAATATATTTAGGAAAGTCCCTTAGGGCCAGTTGTACAAAATTCCTAAATTGCGGCTCGCAAATAGCATAGTATAGAAATCAATATTTGCGGGTAACATTTGCCAATGTACATATTAAGCGACTTCTTACTTGCGATTTCTACATGGAAGAAATCGCAAATAAGAAATCAGTAAATAACAAATCGCAATTTAAGAAATCTAGGTCGAAAGGTACCTGGAGTCCCAGGTGGAAGTGATTAACAGGGTGTGGCCACACTGTGAGGCCTGACTCAGCTATAGGAAGCAGGGAAAGGCCCAGATACACTACTGCAGACACAGGTAAGGAGGAGAACACCATAACATGGCTGCAGAGGAGACCAGGGATACTAGAGGCACTCGGAAGCAGAGAATAATGTTTTTCGAGAGGGACTGGAGGTCCTCACCGAGGAATTTGTGCCCAACATCGACAGGCTTTTTGAAAAGTCGTCCTTTGTTGTTCTTGAGGCCAGAAAATCAAGATCTGGAAGGACATACAGGACAAAGTGAATGCCTTGGGAGTCACACAGCGAACCATCCCTGAGCTGCGCAAGAGGTGGTATGACCTGCGCTCCAGGGCAAAGGAGAGGCTGGTCAGCACAATGGCTGAGGGACGTGTGACAGGAGGGGGACCATCCACCCACCCCACCCCTGAATACCATGGAGCACCTCGTTGTGGTCCCATTGGAACCTGCCAGTGTCATTGGAGGTGAAGAGAGTGACACCTCACTGCAAGCAGCCACCAGTCAGGGAAAGTGACATACATGTATGTTGTTTGTAGACTACACTGTTAGGCAAACCACAGTACAGAACACAAATCTTGGATTACTCCAGTCAGTTGTCTCAACGACTAATCCAATTCAGCTTGGGAGTTGTAGTGCACTCCATCCTCATGCTGAATTGTGTGCCAATGGCCATAAATCACAATCTGCCACAACTCCTGGAGCACAAACACACAACTAACACTGTTACAACATTGTTGTGTCCAAATCAGTATCATTCATTGATACTAAGTGTGTGCTGCATATGTGTCCAACAGATCCCAGATGTCACAGACACTGCAGCAGCTAGTAATGTACAGCTGGAGCCGACAATAACACAATAACCAAGCCCACCCACCTCCACACCAACAGCAGTGAGAGGCAGGACCACAGCACTGCCCAGCTTCCAGGTCAGTGAGAGAGAGCACTCCTCCGCAGCTGATCATAGGAGAGCGGACCCTAGTCCAGTCAGCATGACCACTGTGTCCACTCCTTCAGCTGCCGCAAGCTCAGCCACATATGGTGGTTTGGAAAGGGCAATCATTATAACCCAGCACCTGCAAAACAGAAAAATCAGTGGGATGATCAGCGCCTCTCAAAAGCAGCCAAGAAGGGGCAGTAGCAATCGTTTAGTGCCAAGGAGAGAGAGCACAGGCAGTAGCACCTGCGTCATAGACAATTAAAGGCCCAATTTTATTCCTATACCCATACCATGAACAGGCTGGCCAATGCCACCTGCAGCCTGGCCAGACGTACAGTTAATACACAGACAGAAATGTCACTTTGCTGCCAGGATGCTGCCAGGGGCTTTGTGCAGGTGACAATAGCGTTTGAGATTATCCAGACTCACATTTTCAGACTGCCAGACAACCCACCACCCACTGGGATCAAGGATGGGTCAAGAATGAGTGGGGTGCCTGCCCAGGAAACCTGTGCCACCAGGCATGGGAAGATGAATTCAAGAAGGGGACACAAAAAATAGGCTGATATGGCACCTTCCATGTGGAAAGCTTTTTGCAGTCATGTAACATTTTTAGTTTGTACAGGTTTTTTCTGTTATGACGATGTTGACCCCGTAATTAAGTTGGTTGTTACTTTGTGCACCAAGCACTAAGCCAAGTGTGAGTTGTCTCATTGATACCATGACATGTCATGTCTTACCTCAGAAGTAGTTGTTGGTGATATCTGTCCATCTAGCATGTCCCTCAGCTGCAAGGCTGCCTGTCCTGTTGTCCCTGCAGTGGCTGTTGTTCATCATCAGAATCTTTGTCTGATTCAGGTTCAATGGTGATATCCTGCAGTCCCCTCCACATTGCTTTGTTGTGCAAGATGGCCCAGGTCACTATGAACTTACAGCATGTGTGTGGCCTGTAGAGTAGTGCACCTCCTGTTTTATGGATAATCCAGAAAAGGGATTCAAGAATGCCAGAAGTTCTCTCAATGACTGAACATGTTGTTTTATGTGCCTGGTAGTATCGTCACTCACTTGGTGCCCAGGCAGTCAGGTAAGGCATCAGGATCAATAGACATAAGGCATATGCACTGTCACCTGTGGGGCATAGTTGGGGAAACCATTAGGCCAGTTGACACGTACAATCCTGGCTAGTGTGTACAATGAGTATGTGGTAAACCTACCAAGCAGGAATCCATCAGCAAATTCTCCCTGTGCCAGTCAGATGTAAAGTCCACTGTGGTGGCACATGAATGAATCGTGAGTGCTGCCTGAGTACCCTGCCACACTATCTGTGATGACACAGGAGGTGTCACACATCACCTGCATGTTCAGGGAGTGTGTGTTCTTCCTGTTTCTGTAAAAATATTCTGTTGCTGAAGGGGGGCATATGGCAATATGTGTTCTGTCCACGCAGCCACTGACATTCAAGAATTGTGCTATGCTACAGAAATTCAATTTTGTCTGCTGCAGTGTTTGTGGGATATTTGGGAAGAAGAGGTATTGATGCAGTTTACCAACCCTTACATCAGGGAATTTGTGGAGGAAACTTGATAATGCGCTTTGTGCCCCCACCCCACCCCCTGCCACTGCTATAAATGACCGGTCGCTTTCTGTTTCAAGTAGATGTAGGCAACATAATGCCTGCACTTGGGGTGGTATGGGGTTGCTAAGCACTGTGAGGGCCCGTAACTGGAGCTGTATATCAGCTATAGGGTCAGGTGTGACCTGCTAGACAGTCTATATCTGCCTATTATCTCCTCCTCTGTTATATTAAAAAGGGTGAACCTCACCCTAAAAATCCTCTCCCATCTCTTCTCTTTCTGTCCCTCAGGGCCTGGATCCTCATTCGCCTTGCTAGAATGTATAATGTTGCCATTCTGGATGGGCCAGATGAATTTTGGGGCCCTTTTTTCTAGTTTGCTTATGGGGTCCACCTGGTTCAGGTTGGTGTTAATTGCATTTCTTAAATAGCCTTTTTTTGCTCAGTCGCTAATTGTGATTTCTTTGTACTTTTCTTAGCGATTCACAATTAGAAAATTGGTACTACCGATTTCCTATTTTAGAGATTTCTTAAATACGATTCCTACAGCGTAGACATCACATTTAGGGCCAGATGTAGCAAAGGTTTTTCCCCATTCTGTGTCTATGGGAAAAAGTGTTTGTACATATGGCCCTTAGTGACTAGTTTTTAAGCATTCGTACATACTGAATGCAGATTTTGCATTTCATAACGGAACAAAATAGCGATTCGGTCCGTCAAGAAATGCAAAATCGGTTCGTACAGCTGTCCCTAAATCTTGATGATCAGATGTCAGAATCGTATACTGAGGTTAGCATAATAAAGATGAACGAGCTACACAGAGTATTAACCATAATTTGAAATTCAGTTTGTCCGGAATAATTTCGGAATACACAAATTAGGAGCTTTGAATAAAACTGTATGTGGTTCCCGAAGCCACATATGATCCTGGAAACTTTAAAATGGATTTTATCAATAGGTGGTTTGGTTTTTTGTGCTTCTTATTTTGTTCGCTAGTAATAAAATCCACTGTCTTTAATCTCCTTAACAAATCAGCTAGTTACACCATCTTGGTCACAATCGAACTGAAAATAGCAACAAAGGCATGTGCTGAGTGTTGGATTAGAGCTATTACGGTCCAAATAGCAAATTTTTTATGTTCGGTATTAAAGATAAGGAAATCCATGGGGGATGTGTTCAAAATATAATCTACCGTGATAGGTTTCTTCCATTGTTGTGTTTTTTTTTTTTTTACTACATTTTTACTACATTTTTATCATTTTATCTATTCTGTCTTTTATTCTTTATTGAAACACATGTATTATAACCAGAGATCTTTTTTATGACTGTTGTGTCTTTTATGACTTGGTGAAAGTCGAATAAAGATTTGTACTACTACTACTATTACGGTCCAATAATTTGTAAACCAATGTATGCATTATGGCTATTTATATGTTGCCAAGTAACCACAAAATGTTTAACAATCTACCATATAGAATTATCGTGTCTGGCCTTACTAGTGCCCTGGAACATTTATCTACTTTTATGTGTTTTGTTTCTGCTGTGAATTTGAGGTAAGGCTCCTTTGGCTGGGGACATTCATGCTTATCTCAAAGAAATCAACGTTGTTCCCAATAATGTGGAAATCTAGATGCTTTCGATGTTGAAACTCTTTGTACAACCAAACCTTAGACATCTGGCCTACCTGTCTCAAAGATGAAGCTGTAGTGGGAATAAATTACATTGCTATGCCTACTTCACTAATCTTGGATTATGCCAAACTAACTCTG
This sequence comes from Pleurodeles waltl, assembly GCF_031143425.1. NCBI lineage: Eukaryota > Metazoa > Chordata > Amphibia > Caudata > Salamandridae > Pleurodeles > Pleurodeles waltl. The sequence goes on along the minus strand of NC_090443.1, from coordinate 921,257,227 downwards.
ACAAAAAATGTTTTCGTGTTTGCGAAGGAACTTTTTCCAAAAGAAGGGTGCAAGCATGTAAACAGCAAGGCTTCTGAAATGATGTTGGAAGGTATGATGCCACAGCCTTCGAAGCAAGCTGGCAATGTTGAGCTAAAAATAGGTTACTTCTAGATAGATCAAGGCACCTCTAATGGCCGCAATTTGATAGGGCTGTTGCATGTACAATATGCATCTAGCCATTTGAAATATAATGGATGGAAGCTTAGAATTCTTAAAACAAAATCAGTTACAAAAATATTTGTAGTTTTCCGGACCTTTTAGTGAAGCTACAACTGTGATTATTAATGGCTAAATTAGTAAACCCATCCAAAAAAGTTTAATAGTGCATTAACTGTATTGCTTTTTTTTCCTAGACCGTTTTATGCAATTAGGATGGTGAAAATGGCTGGCTACCTCTGTGAGCGTGTCCGAAAATAATTGATGGTCTATTAACTGGTGTGACATTCTGTAGTACTAATTTAATCACTTTTAGCTTTCTAAATCTGTTCTTATTAACCCCTTCGCTGCCAGGCCTTTTCCCCCTCCTGTGCCAGGCCTTTTTTTGGCTATTTGGGGCAGTTCGCGCTGAGGCCCTCATAACCTTTTGTCCACATAAGCTAGCCATGCCAAATTTGCGTCCTTTTTTTCCAACATCCTAGGTATTCTAGAGGTACCCAGACTTTGTGGGTTCCCCTGAAGGAGGCCATGAAATTAGCCAAAATACAGTGAACATTTCGTTTTTTTCAAACAAATGGGAAAAAGTGGCTGCAGAAGAAGGCTTGTGGTGTTTTCCCTGAAAATGGCATCAATAAAGGGTTTGCGGTGCCAAAATCACCAGCTTCCCAGCTTTCAGGAACAGGCAGACTTGAATCAGAAAACCCAATTTTTCAACACAAATATGTCATTTTACTGGGATATACCCCATTTGTACAATTTTTTGTGCTTTCAGCCTCCTTCCAGTCAGTGACAGAAATGGGCATGAAACCAATGCTGGATCCCAGAAACCGAAACATTTCTGAAAAGTAGACAAAATTCTGAATTCAGCAAGGGGAAATTTGTGTAGAGCAAGGGTTTCCTACAGAAAATAAAATAACAACTGAAAAAGAAAAATATTGAAATTGAGGTGAAAAAAACAGCAATTGTTCTCTACGTTTTACTCTGTAACTTATTCCTGCAATGTCAGATTTTTTAAAGCAATATACCGTTATGTCTGCTGGACTCATCTGGTTGCGGGGATATATAGGGCTTGTAGGTTCATCAAGAACCCTAGGTACCCAGAGCCAAAAAATGAGCTGCACCCTGCAGTGCGTTTTCATTCTATACTGGGTATACAGCAATTCATTTGCTGAAATATAAAGAGTGAAAAATAGCTATCAAGAAAACCTTTGTATTTCCAAAACGGGCACAAGATAAGGTGTTGAGGAGCAGTGGTTATTTGCACATCTCTGAATTCCGGAGTGACCATACTAGCATGTGAATTACAGGGCATTTCGCAAATAGACGTCTTTTTTACACACTCTCTTATATTTGGAAGGAAAAAATGTAGAGAAAGACAAGGGGCAATAACACTTGTTTTGCTATTCAATGTTCCCCCAAGTCTCCCGATAAAAATGATACCTCACTTGTGTGGGTAGGCCCAGAGCCCGTGTCAGGAAATGCCCCAAAACACAACGTGGACACATCACAATTTTTTTAAAGAAAACTGAGGTGTTTTTTGCAAAGTGCCTACCTGTAGATTTTGGTCCCTAGCTCAGCTGGCACCTAGGGAAACCTGCCAAACCTGTGCATTTTTGAAAACTAGAGACCTAGGGGAATCCAAGATGGGGTGACTTGTGGGGCTCTGACCAGGTTATGTTACCCAGAATCCTTTGCAAACCTCAAAATTTGGCTAAAAAAACACATTTTCCTCACATTTCGGTGACAGAAAGTTCTGGAATCTGAGAGGAGCCACAAATTCCCTTCCAACAAGCGTTCCCCCAAGTCTCCTGATAAAAATGATACCTCACTTGTGTGGGTAGGCCTAGCGCCCGTGACAGGAAATGCCCCAAAACACAACGTGGACACATCACATTTTTTGACAGAAAACAGAGGTGTTTTTTGCAAAGTGCCTACCTGTAGATTTTGGCCAATAGCTCAGCCGGCACCTAGAGAAACCTACCAAACCTGTGCATTTTTGAAAACTAGAGACCTAGGGGAATCCAAGATGGGGTGACTTGTGGGGCTCTGACCAGTTTCTGTTACCCAGAATCCTTTGCAAACCTCAGAATTTGGCCAAAAAAACACTTTTTCCACTCATTTCGGTGACAGAAAGTTCTGGAATCTGAGAGGAGCCACAACTTTCATTCCAGCCAGTTTCCCCCCAAGTCTCCCGATAAAAATGGTACCTCACTTGTGTGGGTAGGCCTAGCGCCCACGAATGGAAATGGCCCAAAACACAACGTGGACACATCACATTTTTTCACAGAAAACAGAGGTGTTTTTTGCAAAGTGCCTACCAGGGGGGGCAGAAATGGCCTAAAATAAATTAGCCCCCCCACCCCCCCAACCCCTCCCTGGGAGAGACCCTTGCCTACGGGGTTGCTCCCCTTGCGTGACATTGGCGCAAAAAATAATCCCCGGTGCCTAGTGGTTTCTGCCCCCTTGGGGGCAGATTGACCTAAAATCGGCTGATCTGCCCCCAGGGGGGACAGAAATGGTCTAAATACAATTTTCCCCTCTGGGGAGCGACCCTTGCCTAATGAGTCGCTCCACATCTCTAAAAAAACAAACACAAAAAAAAATTGCCCTGGCGCCTAGAGGTTTCTGCCCCCCCTGGGGAACCGGTGCCTTGGACGAGATCACCTTGTCCAAGGCACCCTAGGGGTTAAATAATGTATTGGTCTGGCATCAAGCTCAGAAAGGAAGCATTCAGTAAGACATGTTGATTGCTTCCATTGCTTTGTTCTATTCCCTTGGGTGCAACCAGCTTACCTGCTCTTCACAGTCTTAGACCTGTCACCTGTTTCTGCTCCTTCATTACTCCCCGGTGTCCCTGGCTTCTTACTAAAAAGCTGCTTTTGTTTATCATGGCACTGACATTCTTGTCTTAGGGTGAGTTTCTCTTTATTCTTTCACTACTCGTTTAGAGCTCATTGACATTTCTGCTAGAATACACAACCACTTATGCCAAGCCATGATCATCTTTCTTATCTCGCTCAGCTTCCTTACATGTGCTCCTGGTGCGCTTCTGATATTTCCAGGCATTAATATATTTTTAAAAACTCAATCACAGTAATGAGCAACACAGTACGATCTAGTAGCTATTTTGCATAGGAAAATTACCTTTCTTCGTGTCAGCTCATTTGTAGCAAACAAGATGCTGAGTTTTTTTATGTCTACCCTCTCAAAGAAGCAGCTCTGGCCTGGTTAGCTCTGCTCTCTTATTGCTACAGGTCTCTCTATTTATTCTACTGCTTTTTCACCAATGCTCTTGGTCTGTATCCTGTTGTGGCTACTGAAGAATGAAGGGAAATAGGGTTCAACAAAAGGGCTAAGTAATAGAACATTTTCTGTGCATTGATCTTTGCTGCATCCATCTGGCCCCATTAGGACACAGACGTGGGAAGCCTCAATTGATTGCAGCACTGACCAAGATACATTTGTTTTAATGATGGTTGTCTCCCTGAGGGTACAGGCTACATAAATGCTGAGGTTGAGGCCTGACCTATTACTCACCATAATGGCATAGGTGGTAATCTCTAATTCCCCAGTGTACAACATATCAACATGAGTTGACAATTTGGCTGGGATGTTTCTCTACCTATACATCTCAATCCCACTGTGAGGGGGATAAAGCAAAGCTCTAATACAATTAAAAGCAAGAGAAGAGAATAGATGATGTATCTTACAGTAGAGCTAGACTTCAGGGTAGGGGACCCAGTTTCTCTACATACTTGCCAGTGGAGACTGATAGAGGCCTTCAGATATCCTGATAGAGACATTGCATCACACAAAAGTTAGAAGTTGTCTGTGGTTAAGTGGCCTTTCAGAAACTTGGTTTTGTCTAGATGGATGCAAATAGCACGAACTAGAATGGTTATCTTATGAACTGCTGCACTCAGTGTTGTGCCACATTCTGTGTGCCCACCTCTCTGGCTAAACCATTCCAATACCCTAAATGTTCATACAATTTCTGCATAAAGTGAGAGAGGCATACAGGAGAGTGTAAAGATCCCTTATTTAATTCAAGTTTCAGATTTCAATACATAGGTATTGATGTACTGGATGACGTACTTATGTAATCCAAAAGCACAAGGACTTTTTATTAAAAAGAATATTATAATCTTTATTTCATTCTTGTGATATCATTATGGAACACAGCCAATGAGTTTCATCTCAGAAACAAGACTTCTTCAGGCTGTCAATAAATAGATCAAAGACAAACAGTCATTAAAAGGAGACGTTTAGTGAAAAAACTAAATGGTTAAAACATTACTATATTTACATAATTTCAAAAAGTGCCCAAAAACAACTTGTCACACGCCCTTATACATAACAATCAGCACTTAACATGCATAGAAATTCTCCTCTGCTGCAATTTGTCCAACAATTTATCTGAACCTCAATAGTTTCCTACGCATGCACAATAATGTTGTAAATTCCTGCTAATTACTTCACGGGCACATGTTAAATTAGAGGAGTGCCTATATATAACTAGAACATGCATCACCATTGGTCAAAATAGCATAAACTAATTTGTTCAAGACATATGCATTTTCTACTGTAAATTTCAAGTACACAATCTTTTTACGTCTCTGTTGATAATCTAGAACACTCACCACTAGGTTCTGATCAAATCACAGTCCTATTCCTTATTTTAGCAACATCCTTCCAATTGTGCTGAAAAAGAAGCACATTTCCATGCAGAGAACTTACTCTGATGCCCAGATCATAATACTACCCTTAAATCTCCTCCATTCTGTGTTTACTTCCTATAGATGTTGTAAAATGTTTTTGTGTGTTTAATGCATATAACAGGAAACGTCTTTCATCACCAGAGTAAACCTCTGTAAATAGATAATGTTAAATGACGCCGGGTTTCAACATATGCGAAATGCAACATAAGGGTTCTTAAACCACATACCTCATATTTTACTAGTTCACAAGTTTCAATGTGAGGCACTGTTCATACATTGCTTGTTACGGACAACTATCACATACTGGCAACAATTCTGCACTTCAATAGTTCCTCCATTTACTTAATTTTTGTGATTTTTCCAGATTTGTCCTATACTGTGTGTTTGTTTTACTGTTTGATTCTTGGTCTGCAGTAGGCATTAAAGGTATAGGTAATGTACGTTTACATATTCTCACTGCTGCTGTACTAGAGGTATATTTTTCTCTTTTTAGGTGCTTGTGGATGGCATTGTATTTATGCAAAATGCATGTTTGTCTGTCTGCATGTGCCTTTTGGGACTAAGTTAGGGGTTGCACAGTCCAGGCCCATGTAGCCAGGCATTTTCCCTTGTTATCAGCTACTTCTTCCCAATGTGTTTATACACCATTTTGTGCTTCAATTTGTCTATGTGTGAGAGGGTTGCCTAAAGCGCTTTTTTTCTGCAACTTTGAAAATAATTTTGCTGCCTTGGGCCATTTGTGTTTATTGCATTTTCATAGTTTATTATCTCTTTTGACATTGCTGCTTTACTGGCGGTGAGTAAAGGACCGGACCAGAGTGGGCTCAGGCACATTTTGTGTATATCTGCTTGCAATTGTTTCCCTGCAATACCATAAGTTTTTGTTGAGTGGTAGGAGCTCTAGACATGGTAGGGCAGCAAAGTTCTCTCTGTTCTTCATGCCTCCTGCTTTGATTACCATGTGGACTACTACCATTTTGTGAAGCCTGTGTGTGAGCGTTTGTGTAATAGGTGTCCACTTTGTATTTATTCTCCATGCCTCCTTCTTTGCTACTCATGTGGTCCCATGGCCACCATTGTGCGGGGCCTGTGTGTGTTTGTCAGAGGCAGTCATTTTGTCTTTGTTATTCATTCCTCTTTCTTTGCTGGCCATGTGTGGCAACCCCCATTTTGTAGAACCTGTATGTGTGTGAGACAAGTGGCATTTTTGTGTTTCTCTCCCTCTTTCCTGGCCATGTGGTGCCCAGGAACGCCATTGTGTGGAGCCTGTGTGTGTGTGTGTGAGAGAGAGAGCGAGAGAGAGTCATAGGTAGCTATTTTGTCCTTGTTCTTCATGCCTCCTTCTTTGCTGACTATGTGTGTGACTACCATTTTGTGGAGCCTGTGTGTATGTTTCTGGTTTTTCATAATTTTATTCCACTTTGAGGTTTTATTTTTTATTTTTAGATACAGCCTTCGAGGCAGCTATAGCTGTGGTGCTAGGCTATTGTATTTGTTTGAAGAAATTATACAATACACATACTTAGAAGGGCTTTTGTTCATGGATCTTCATCCACTGATCATTACGTTTTACTTCTACCCACCAAAGTATACAGCATTGGACATCAGATCATCCGCCTTCAGCATTTGGCTGTCCTCACTGTGAATGATCACATTTTTCTTGTGCACAACATCCTCATTGGCCTGAAAGTAGTCCACTGCAGTTCAGAATGGAGTGTCAATGTTTTATTGTCATTTAAATTTTTTGTTATTAGCTTTTCTCTTGTTTTCTTTTATTTTTGGTAAAAGCTTAGAAGTTCCCCATGCACTCCTACTGAACATCTTGCTTTAGCATATTGTGTTTACACTGTGCTGAATGGACATCTTTACTTCAATGCATGCCCTGCAGCTTCCCACACATAACGCTGCTACCTTGCTGCATGTCTGTTTTAATGTGTGTCTCTTGAATAGAGAAAGACAAAAACAACTTCCCACTTGACAGACGATCCAGAGGGAATATTTCTAAAATACTTGAATTATTTTTTTCGTTCCCAAATACAATAAAAACATCTTTGTTGTGTAGCCATTTTAGTTATAGCTCCATGCACATTATTTTAGCACACTAGGCCTGCTGCTGTGCACTTTAACCCAGCTGAACCTCAGGCTATGGAACACAAATGCTCCTGCTCCTTGGTCGTTCTTGGCAATGAGTTTCCTACTTTACCACCTGCCAAAGTGGAAGATTTCCTGTCCTTAATTGTCCCGGATTCGATTGGCAACTTCCAAAATGACTCTGACTCATGAAATTCCGCCTTTTTACACCACAAGTTCACATTTTTACATTGTCCTTTTATATTTGCTCAAATGTCTTCTTTACTTGTCAATTATTGACATTTTTTATATATATCTTAGATTAGATATTATTAGCTTTATATACAATTACGCTTTGAACCACCTATAAACTGGCAAGGGGAGTGTGTTGTGTAGCCATTTTAGTTATAGCCCCATGCACGTTATGTTAGCACACTAGGCCTGCTGCTGTGCACTTTAACCCAGATTTATTTTATTCAGCTTCGTTTATTGTTTTAACAATAGCCACATTTGTGGTCTTGTTTATTTATTTCTATGTAGCTGTTCTTTGCTTAGGCCCCCATTCCTTAAACAAGCACTCTGTGCTTCTCTCAAGGCTGCAATGAGATAGGTTGCTGGTAAAATGTACTTTGTCTCTGGTATTCATGGAACCATGCACATCCTTACGTAGGGACAATTTCCCAGAATATCATTTGTTTTAATTTAAAAGCACTTTCCTGTCCCATACACGTTAGTGGGAGATTCCAGCCAGAAGACCACGACTTTATGCTGATTGCTGAACGCTTCGCTACAGCTGCTTATGCAGATTTCAGGCCTTTGTTCAGGTATGGGGGATGATGTCTTCCCAGGGGAACCTGAACGGCAGAACTAGAGCTTAACACACTGTGCTCCAATATAGCCTAGGTAGGAATTAGTCCATTGACTCTAGTGACAATATGGTAGTGTTATTTCTATGCTTTACTCTCTTTGTCACAATTTTAATCCAGTCAAGCTTTATCGTCCTGGTTATTGCAGTAAATGCTTTATTATCTTAGATGCAGTTATTTCATTAAAACCTTATTGAAACATATACTGCCTATGTTTGTCCTTGTATATGTGAGACTAATGTAACTGAGAGAAATGGATAAGATCTGAGTGACCACGATTTCTCTGAGGAGTCAATTGTGTCATGCGTGCAGCTGCCCAATCATCCCTGCTCTTGGCTAGAGATAAGGCTCTGCTAGTTAGCTGGAGCAAAACCCGGATTGGGGTGACAGGTGTCACCGCCAGTGGGTTAAGACTCAGTCTCCCACACTGTAGGTGATTCTGCCGCTCAAATCCAGAAGTCTCATTAGAATAATGAGAGCCTACGCGACAGCATAATATTTACTTTTTATTTTCAAAGTGGCTGATAAATAGCAGTGTCGGCCTCTGTGAACATAAAGTGGTGGGGCAACACAAAGGGTAGAGAGGGGCTGTTGAGGGGGAGAATTGTTTTTTTAAATTTAAAAAACACTTACCTGTCGGACGCCGCTTCACTGCTCGTCTGCACCTCTTCTCTCAACTCCCGGTAGTCCATGCAAGGCTCCCAGTCCTCAACGCCAATTGTGACACTGCTCTGATGCTGGTAATACTATATACCAACATGACAGCAGTGCTCTGATTGGCCTGAGTGGTCTGGTTTGACACCTAGTCAGGCCCTGGGAGCCTGTGCTTGGTCTCCACCTGGCTGTGCACCACACCTCTGGTGGGGAGATCTAAGTGTGCATGTTGGTTTGGCTGTACTAAGAAGGCTGGCCAAACTGGCATGCACACTTGCAGCAGTGCCCACAAGTCCTCCCTCTGGATTCAGCTCAGCAAGGGAAAATAAAATGATAATCTTTTAATAACATTTTATTTGTCATGTTTTCACTGCTGAGAGGGCAGTGGGGTTACAGTCCTCCATCTTAATGGTGGAGCTGCCGCTGAATAGACTGTCAGAGTTATAGTCTGACATGGCCTTTTGTTTGCCATCTTTGGAGAGGCGTCATATACAGCTGATTTGTCTTTGTGGTGTAAAGACCTGTGCATGGGTGAAACATCGAAAGAAGATGCCCATCCAGTGGTGGCTGCCACTGAACAGTGGTGGCAGGGTGGGACAAGGCGCAAAGGGGGTGTGGGTTAAAAAAAAAAAACACTTACCCTCAAGGGGAGATGCGTTCGTCTCCCCTCTGTCCTCTACCTCTTCCCAGCTGCACAAGCTCCCAGCCAATCGCCACGCTGCTGAAATCAGCGTGATGATAGGTCTGAGCAGCCTGCTTCGCCGCTTAGACTGGCAATGGGAGCCTGCGCATGTTCTCTACCCGGCTGTGCTATACAGCCGGGTCGAGATCATGCAAAGTGCGCATGTCTTGTTGTCCAGTCGAACACGGCAGGCCAAAAAGACATGCACACTTTGTGTGCACATAGTCCTCCTCGGCCCCCCTCTCCAGCCCAGCCCCACCCCGCACTACAAGGAAAAATAAAATGATAATAACGTAATGTATGTTGTTATCATTTTATTTTTCCTTTTGGAATAAACCAGTGGGGTGACACTCCTCCTCCTTAGCGGAGGAGCCGCCCCTGTGCCCATCTTGTGTCCAGTGTCAGCAGGTTACTAAGTAAGCGGTTTTGTGTGTTTCAAATGGTCTTTCGATGGAATCTATTGAAAAGCAATTGAAACGCGTGCAACTTTTGCTCAGATATTCCTTTTCTGTAGAACTCAGTATCTCAATACATATACGTATTTTCAATGTTTCTTCCCTTTATTAAGGGCCTCGCTAATATTTAAAAAAGCTGTTGTGTGGCAGATAGTTTAAGAATACCCTAGAAACATTCAATAGGAGGTTTCCTAATGTTGCATGCAGGATACAGCAATGCACCATAATCAGTTCATCAATCAGGTTCTATGCAGCCCACATTGAAATCAGGAGGAAATGTTTAAAAAAAAATCTGCTGCGGGCAATGGGCAGGGCTTGATTTTGGAAACACATGAGCTCTGGGAAGATAGACCCTCTTTGGAGTGGCTCGATTGTCAATTTACCATATTTTCGAGTTTAATTGGTTACATGGTCTCTGCCCTCTTGTGACCCTTCACTGTGTTATCCTGTCACTTTAAGTTTAAGAAAAAACAGTAATGCTCACCCAAATAATTGTGTTATGGAAACTATATTATTGTGATGATTTGTAGTGAAACTCAATTCTTCCATATTAGCATTTATTGATTTTAGAACTGTCAGAAACGTGGGCCTCTTTTAGCTAGCTCGTTGATATAATATTTGATTACATGATTTGTCAAGATTGCTCATAACAAACTGCAAAATGCATTTGTTTTATGCAGAATTATCTTCCATCCGATCGGCAGCAACATTGGTCTTGCTAGTTCTTCGCTTAGTGTGCTTGTTTTCAGTTTATACTGTTGTTATACTTAAATACTTTGCTTCATTTAAGTGAGGCTTCTGTCGGTGCTGTCAGCTTGCACACCTATATGATTCTTCCTCAGTTTCCATGGCAGCATGTGCGAGTTGAAATGGTCTACAGAGTAAAGTATTATGCTTTGACATAGTGTTACACTTACTTACTGCACAACGGGGCATATTTATACTCCATTTGTGCCGAATTCGCGTCATTTTTTTTAACGCAAATTCAGCGCAAAACTAACTCCATATTTATATTTTGACATTAGACATGTCTAACGTCAAAATATTGGCGCTTGCACCATTTTTTTAGATCCATGAACCTACCTTGCGTCAATGAGATGCAAGGTAGGCGTTCCTATGTAAAAAATAGTGCTAACCCCATAGCTGCATATTTATTCCCCAGTGCTAAAATGTCACGCTGGTGGGAGGAGGGGCTAAATAGTAATGCAAAGCTGGCTTTGCACCATTATTTAATGCCTGGGTCAGACCAGGCGTTAGGGGACCTGTGGACCCTTTCCATTGTTAATCACCATGGAAAGGGTCCACAGGTGCCCTCCTCAAGCCCCAGGACACCCCTACCCACACCAGACAGACACCGGAGGATGGGGGACCCCATCCCAGGTAAGTATAGGTAAGTATTATTATTTTTATATTTTTTCATTAAAGTGCCATTGTGGGCCAATTTGGGGCCTCCTTCATGGCACTGGGGGCAATGGCCATGCCCAGGGGCACTGGTCCCCTGTGCTGGCCAATGGGGTGGTGGGCATGACTCCTGTCTTTTCTAAGACAGGAGTCATGTGGTATGGATGGTTTTGCGTCAGAAAATGACGCTCGGCTGGTTAGAGGCTTTTTTTTTTTTTTTTTTGCCTCTAACCAGATTAACATCATTTTTGTGTGCAAAATCCACTTGTCCCATACTGCCACCCGCACCCAGCTAACGTCATTTTTTTTTTTACGTTAGCCCACCCTTTGCACTGGCTTGCGCCATTCCATAAATATGACGCCTGGCTTGCGCTCGGGAATGGCGCAAGCTGGTGCTAAACTTTTTAATGCAAAACTATGTTGGTGCAGTTTTGTATTACAAAGTATAAATATGCCCCAACATTTCCTAATAGTACAGTCTTTGAACAGTCAGTCCTTATCTGAGAACTGGACTGGCACAGGTTTTAATAAATATTCTAATTTTTAACATTTGATTAGTTTGCCCGGCCACTATCCTGCATTGTGGTAGAAGTAGCTGTGTTGCTCCTGGCATGGCAATGTGTTACCTGGCAACTAATTTGATGTTGCAATTAGCAGCTCGTTCATTAAAATTTGTTCACTGCCTTTACCACATGTTCATTTTTGTATGCATGTATCATTCTTTCATATCATATATAACTGAAAAACGGCCTGAATTTGGATTGGTCTAGGTGCAAAAGCTACTGAAAACTAGTTAAAAAAACTTTGATCAGCTAAGACATACCAATTTAAAACAACACACCTATTTCATACAAGCGTGTGCTATTAGATACTCAACTAGTCCGAAGGAAATATAGATGATAATATCAAATTAAAACTTTGAAAAAGAATCAAGGTGTTTAACAGTCATATACAGAACTTACTGGGGATAATGTTGGAGCTGCAATAAAAGAAAACAATGAACTTTAAATAGTTGAAATAACAAACGTAAACTCGTCTTTCAAAAGGAATGTGAGTGAAATCTACAGGATGAAATTGTGACAGCAAAACACAGAACAGTAGAGATAATCATCAGCGAGCTCACTGCCACTTTGTTGACACCGGAATGGTGTGCTTTTGGCTGCACAGTGGCAGATCAAATTACAGAAATCGATTGATCAGGCAACCAAATATGAGTTTGAAAGGTGTGTAAATATCCAGACTAGAAGTAAATTTAATAACTTTCATTTTTTTTAAATATATATCTTTATAGGCATTTTTCAGAGTAAGACAACAATAAGAAGGATCATGAATGCATGCAAGCTAGCGTAGCAACCTTCAGATTAGGGACTAAATACATTAGTATCACACCAAGGTAAGAGGTAACATGGCAGAAAAAACATATTACATGATGCACTGAAATGTCCATTGGGCAGATGAGCTGTCTCTGCAAGGAAAGTGGGTTAGTTACATTCAACCTACAACAGGATGCCCATTGGAGAATGCCATACTATTGATCGTGCACAAGAAATAACAAAAATAGCCATAAACAATCAAAACTAGGTAGGTGAGGGTGGTAACTTAGTTCGCAGGCATCATACATACATCTCTGGAGAAAGGGGAATGTAAGTGGAACTTTAGAAGCAATCATGTGAATCCTCTAAGGGAAAGTCCCTTGTGGACTGACCTGCATAGCAAGTAGGAAAGCAGCAGCCTGACCAACACGCACCATCATCTTGCACTCCAGTGCCCCAGCGAGTCCCCGAGTGAACAGTGAACACCCCACCCTCTGGTGCCCCCAACTGCAGAGAGGGAGCTAAGGCATTTTTCAGACAGAGCTGCCGGGGCCGCAGACAGCTGGAAGATTCAGCGCTGGGAGTCCCGGGGTGCAGGCTGCAGGAACCCCGCTCCGCACGCACTGCCAAACATGATCGGTCAACAGAACACCGGCGATGCGGCCCGCCTTAGCATCTTCTGTGGGTGTTGGGTGCGGCCTGCCTTTTGATTGACAGGACCTGTCTCGGCGGGCCAGAAAGGCCGGTTGGGTTCCCTTCAACGGGGAGTGTGGATGTGCACGCCCTTCCACCCATCTGGTGGATTCGGATATGAACTGGCGAGCTCTCCCTCCTGACATGAAGCCGGGAGCGGCCACTGCAGATTCCTGACAGTGGGACCCAGTACCCTCTCCCATGTAGCTCACGTCAAGAAGCTCCGGAGCTGAGAGCTCCAGGAAGGTAAGATTGATGTGCCTGTCACCCAATGCCCACTATCTGCTGTGGTGTTTCCCTCTGGACACTAAGAGGAGTTGTGGACTGTTGGTGTTAAGTGTAGTGGGTCCAATGCAGTAAACTGACCCTCTTGAAATTGAGGTACGCGGAGCTGCACGTTCTCCTCCCCCAAAGAGTGCCCTGTGTCAACAGATGAGAAAATTACATTATAGACAGACAGGGCCCCAGCCGCAGGGACGGTGATTCCAAAGAGATGCCTGTACTATATGCGTGCAGTCAGACCGGTCAACACTAGGTAGGTGTCATGGGACAGCAAGAACTGGAAAATGAGACGAGTGCAGGTGCCAGGCTGACTGGAGGCTCTGGATTCACAGCTCTGCGTGCCAGGAGTCTTGGGTGATTTGTCCCTGTCCTCGCCATCTCCCTCCACAACTGGGGATTCAGCTAATATACAGTGGCAATTGCCAGGACACATCGCCCCCCCCGGCCGGGTCTCCACGGGGAGTGCAAGTTTACTGCTGGGAGCCCAGAACAGAGTGCCCGACTGACCCCCATTCTTCTTCCACAATAAAGCCACATGCCACTGTATACTGTTGAGGCTCTAATGGATGTGCAGTCACCCTACTCGGAAGACCCTGGGTGAGGCGACTGGAAGATGGATTTATTCACTCAGCCTCCTAAAGGTGCGATTACCACAACAGTGATTGCGGGGGCATGGTTAAACCAAAAACCAGCAAACCTCCGCCCCCCAAGAAGTCCATTATGGTTATTCTCGCTGCCTCCACCCCACTAGTGGACCCTATCTATCAGCTGGAGAACCCTTCTGATAAACACACAGGAATGTATGAAAACTGCTGCAGGCTATTCAAGACACTAAAAATTTAATGGAATCTCAGCTAGGGGCCATTCAGATGGAAAGAAGTCTTCTGAGAACAGACCATGCCAAGTTAAGGGAGAGGGAGGACAAAGCAGAGTCCTCCTTGACGTCCATGTGGCCCTCTCTGGTCTTTGTCCAGGACCAACTAAAGCTTCTACAGACAAAAGTGTGAGACCTCAAGGCACATGCAGAGAATGCAGAAGGCCGCTTGAGGCAAAATAATGTTCATTTTTGGGATTTCCCAAAAGAGCAGAGGGCCCCGTATGCCCCCAAACTGCCACTGCAGAGCATGCCCATGATGCATGCTCTGCTCAAGATGCATGACTCAGGTCCTTGCGGGACGTAGAAGTGACCTGAATAAGGGACTTATTCACAGAGACACTGCGCCTTTTTCCAGACCTTCAAGATGGCAATGGTCTGGGAGCTGGACAATCCTAAGTGTACACTACTCTTGTCTTGGTGATCGGGCCACTTGAATGGTGGAAAGAAAGGCCCCAGCCCTCCATCATGGGTTACAGTGCATATTGACCCATGGTATGGTCTGCAGAGCGATCACAGTACTATACACAGCCCTGCAGACTACTGACACAGACCTTGCGCTACATGCCAAACCCATATTGGACGCTTGTCACATGACAGACCTGGGAAAGTCACTTGAGCAGGTGAAGCAAGAATCTCCCAATGCACAACTGAAGTTTACCCAGTTCATCTACCTGCACCACACCTACTTGACACCACACCGCCTCTACAAAATGTTCCCGGGGAGACCTCGATGTGTCCTAGATGTGGATACCATGACGCCACTTTCCTTCACATGGAATGGGACTGTCCCCCACTTGCTCAGGTACGGGGGCAAGTCATGGCCCACATCTCGGCAATTGTTAATGTCCAGCTACCTCCTTACCCCCTACTTTGTCTTTTGAGCATCACAAAGCACAAGAGACGCAACAAACACTACCTGAAACTTACAGACCTAGCTATAGCTCTCTTCAAGAGCTCGGTAGCTATGCCCTGGAAGGCAGGGCAGCTGCCCTCAATCAATTTTGGGCTGTGGATGGTACTTCAATGGGCGACTGCTGAGGCAGACGGTATACTGCATTATCTGAGTATCAGAGGAAGGGAAGGATCTGTCACCATGAGGGATGTATGTGTGCTCCACCAGCAGGAGAAAGTTGAAGATATTACCTGATCACTGGTCCTAACAACTGGTACTGCCAGAGATCACTCAGCTCTTGTTCATTCATGGAACTGCTGGTCCTGATAGACCCATGTATGATTCCCTATTGGCTGAATCTTCCAGCTGTCTGCGGCCCCGGCAGCTCTGTGTGAAAAATGCCTTAGCTCCCTCTCTGCAGTTGGGGGCACCAAAGGGTGGGGTGTTCACTGTTCACTGGGGGACTCGCTGGGGCACTGGAGTGCAAGATGATGGGGCGGAGTGGAGCCTCGTGAGAAGGCATCTGCTCCGGACACATCTTGGCTTTGCCCCAAAAAAGTTAACAAATAGTGCATGTCTGTGACAAAAAGTTAGTCTTACATGTCCACTTATACATATGTTCTTGTTTGTAGAAGGGTATTCTGTTATATATTAGTATTCTAGTCACAGCTTTGATCATGATTGCCACTTCCTAATATGCAGTTAATATGTTTGAAACATCATTGCTGTTAACAAGTATGGTAGCTGAAAATTACCTATCTGCGATTTGCTGAACCCGTGTCCCCCTAGGGTTGTCCCCATTCACAGAGAAACATAATGGCCCTTTATTACGTTTTAAGATTCAGAAAGACCCAAAAGTACTTAAATAGAACTTTCTTTAAAATCATCAGTAATCATTTCTAACATGGGCTTTCTGACTTTGTTTACTTTAATTAGCAGTCAAGGATCAATAAAGCAGTTTCAAAACATGTAAAGTAATTTCTTCTTACAATTACTGTTCAAAGTATTTAACATTAAGGGGAAAAATACCAGCTTTTCGGGACTTTTCTACTCTTTACACCACACAGAACATTGGAATACTAGTTATGCACGTAAAAAACAGGCAGGTGGCAATCCTAGTCACTTTATGGTTCATCTTAATTTTGTTAAAATAGTTGTTTTTTATTTGTGGGTTTCTACAGTAATCACACTGCCTCTTGGATGCAGTAGAGTGCTACCACAAGGAAAGAAAGTCGGGGCAGGGAGAGAGGAGGGGCGTACACTAGATGGAAGCAAACTTTGCCACTTATTTAAGTTATAGACCAATTTTATTGGCTAGGAAATGCTTGTTTCCTTTTCTTTTATATTATTTATGTGTACTTGTGGCTGATTGCGGTAATTTGGAGTACACTGTTGTTCTTTTTAATTAATATATTTAATTTTAGATAGTTTCCCAAATGGGTCATACCATAGGTGCTGGCGGGGCACCACCTATTTTTTAAATTAATGTATTTGTTTTTTTACCTGTTTCCCCATTGGGGTGCCATGTGCCCTAGAGGGACAACAGTTTTATTTTTTTGTATATTTATGTATTTAAATGTTTCCTGCCTCCTTGCCACCTATAGGAGCCCCATGGACACCAACTATTGTTTTTAGTAAGTTTTTAGATGTGTGTAATATTGTTGTGATGATGTTGCTTATGAAACATATCGCATAACAAGTATTGTCAAGTCTCACTCTCTTTTATCCTATTTTAACAGGTTCAAGGGTTCACAAAGGATATCGACAGCTTCTTCTTGTGCTGCTGACTCATTCAGGAAGTAAAAAAGATGGCCCCTAAGTAAAACGTTTCTTTTAAGAAAGTGGCGAGTGAGGAGAAGTAGTGTGTTGACTCCACTGGCATCAGGCCCTCAACCTTTTTCCGCCAACATGGTGTACCTGCTGTACCCTCCTCTTATCAGAAAATATTTGGGAGAAGAATCACCCCTGCATTAACAACAGCACCACCAGTTATGCAGAGGCTGCACTTATGGCTGAAAGCTGTCTGAAATCATTTTGTTCCAGTAGTAAACCAAATCTTCTTTACAGTGAACTTACCTGCAACCAGTGTTCTATATCTGACCTTCCGGAGAACGGAAAGAGAGCAGAAATGTGAACTTGCTGTCAAGCAAGATGTTCTTGTGACTGGCATTCCACTGGACATATCATCTTCACAGTTTCCTGCATGGAAAAGAAAAAGCATTCCCATGTTCTGCAAGTCCTCTTCCGATTATCTCGACATGGATCAACACCAAACAGAGACCACCCCACAAGAGATTAGGGAAAAAAAAGGTTCCTGAAATGCTTGCAAGTGAGGAGGTTGATGAACCAGTGATTGTCTAGCGAGTATCACAGGGCCACATGCTCCTCATGCTCCGAGTCATGTAGTACCACCACCAACTACAATTTTTTTCAGAAGCCAAAACACTGTAGCACCCACCCCTTCCCCTCTATGTCATAGCCCGCCCTAGAGAAAGGCAAACAAAGTGGCTAATTCCACCCCAGAGAATTCTTCAGGTACTCCTTTCCAAGTTCGGTACTTCTTTCCACTTAGGCTGCATGAGAAGCACATCTCAGAATGCTCACTTTGCTGCAAACCAGTGCATCATGGTAAACAAGGAGGGCATTACAGTTACGTGGGTCAACTAGATCATTGAAAAAGCAACCCACAATTGTATGGAAAGAGACCTCAGAAAGATGGCCACTAGTGAGAGAGGAGAGGAGAAAAAGTTGAATTGATAGAAGGAGGTGGTGGTTAGTAACAAGAAAATGTCACGCAAATCTGCCCTGTGACTGTCCCTTACAGTTTGCAGTCATAACCAAAAGCTACCTTGGCATGGCACTAGGAAAAGAGGGATACAGTCACCCCAAAGCTGCCAAAACTCCACTCACCTTAAAAACAGAAATCTGCATGAGCTACGATGGTCCAGCCAAGCCCTCCAAGAACAACCCTCAACAGGCGGGAGTCCACGAATGTTGACAATTGTTCCAAGGGGTGAAAGGGAAAGGGGAGTTGGAAGGGATAAGTAGGTAGACAAGACCTTCTGGTCCCCCCACAGCTTGAAATATAGATTGTTGTTTTACCTGTCTCCCCATCGCGGTGCCATAGGCCCTAGAGGAACAACATTTTTTTATTTATTTTTTAATATTCATGTATTCAAATGTTTCCTGCCTCCAATGCCTCCCATAGGAGCCCCATGGACACCAACTATTGTTTGGAGTAAGTTATTAGATTTGTGTAACAATAGTATGATGATGGTGATTATGGCATGTATTGCACTGACATTTGTGGAGGTGCTAGGGGACATAGAAGTACAATTAGTACAAATAAACTTTGGCATCAATCATGGTACAGTTAAACAAGGATTTTAATATCTTGATTCTTTTCTATGAGCACACTCACCATAATCCCTCTTTGAGATACTTTCAAATACATTCAAAGCCAACTGTGATCTGAAACATAAGAATGAACAAAAGTATTTTCGGCTTAACCAGAATAATAGTTCTTATTCTCAAGAGAGACCCAGTCCCTGCTGCCCACAAGCCATAATGTGCCAAGGTGGAGAGGGGAAGAACAGTACACCGCCCAAAGGCTGTCCCACTGGGTGGGGTTTTCAGGATGAAGTGCATGGAACCTCGGAACAAGAGATGGAGCAGGAACATGCTTAGCAGGTTCCGAAGATCTGTCTTCCGGGGAATAACCAATCCAGTCGAATTAATAAAAAAGTTTTCCATGTTCTCTTTTGGAGTCCACAATTCAACAAGCGTCAAACTCTACATGGCCTTCTACGCTGACAGATGGAGGAGGTTTCTCAGTCTTGAATGAAGGATCAAAGGGTTTCAAGACGGAGGTATGAAAAACTGGGTGTATTTGAAGCTCCTCTGGAAGTGCCAGTTTTGGGGCCACCGGATTGATCGCCATAACATTTTTATAGGGACCAATATAATGTGGCTGTAGTTTACATGGCCCAGCTAACAGCAAGTTCCTTGTTGATAGCCAGATATGGTCTCCTGCTGTGTAAATTGAGGCTGGACGATAATGTCAATCTGCTTGGGTTTTCATAACTTAAAAATGTTTCAAATCGGCTTGAGCTGCAGACATCTTCTTGAGATTGTCATGATCTGCCTGAACTGCAGTAATAGCATGTAAATCTTGTGGTCCTGGCACCTGAAAGGTCTTTGGATGATACTTCATTGTTAAGCAGAAAGGTGAAACCTTTTGTTGCAAAATGTGTATTAGTGGTATGAGCATATTCAGCCAAGGGTAAAGCTTGGACCCAACTACTGGTGCATGTACTTAACAACTATGCTCCAATGGATGATTTGTTTGTTCTGTTTGTCCAGCTGTTTGCAGATGGTAAGGAGATGACAAACTGTAATCTATCTGGAGGATTGTACAGACCCCATGCCAAAACTTAGAAACAAACTGCGTCCCACAGTTGGACACAATGATGGAGGGAAGATTGTGTAAACAAATCACATGGGTAATAAATACCTCAATCAATTCATTTGATGTGGGTAACTTTTTGAGGAGGGTAAAATGGGCCATCTTGGTTAAGAAATCTCCAACCACAAGAATGGTAGTCAGTCCATTATCTGGGGGTAAATGCATAAAAAAATCCATACTAATGGAATGCCAAGGGACTGGTGGAATGGGCATAACCTGCAACAATCTAGCGGGTGAGGAAAAATAGGCTTTTTGGTGGGCGTCGGTAGGGCAAGGGTGAATGAAGTTCTGCACATTCTGTAACATGACCTCCCACCAAAGCCATCGTTGACATGATTGTTTCATTTTCTCATCCCTAGTATGATCAGCAAAAGGGGAAGAGTGGCACCAGTGTACAAATCTCTGCTGTTATTTCGGGGAGAGGGGTAAAGAGCTTATTTGCCTGGTAGAAATCACCCTTACTGATGGCATGAGTTGGATCTTGTAACAATTCTTGTGTATTTATGTTCTGAAGGGTTAGAACAAGATCCCTGAAGAATGCATCGGCTTCATCCTCTTTTTTGTCACATGAGCCTACTATTTTCTCAGAGGGACCAATTGACACTTTATTGTTTACTGAAGACAGAGTTCCTTTGTCTAGCCAGGACTGGGCATGAGCTTTCCCTTGTTTGATGCCATGGTGATAGGTGCAAAACCATATTCACTGAAAAACAAGACCCATATCGTCTGTTGAGAGGTAAGTGCTCTGGGCGAGCTAAAAAATTGAAAATGTTTAAGATCTTTATAGATTGTGACATTGTCGTGACCCTAGAATGTAATGTCTCCATTCTTGAAAGGCATTTTCAATGGCTAAAAACTCTGGCTCAGCGATAGTGTCATTTTGTTCCTGGGTAATAACTTCTTGGAGAAAAAGGCTATTGGATGCATCCTTCCTGAAGTTTCATCCCGCTGAGCCAACAGCCCTCCTACAGCAACTTGAGAAGTGTCTGCTTCAACTAAATGTGGTAAAGCAGAATTTGATGTTTGGAGGCAGCAGTGAATTTTTCTGTAAGCTCCACAAAGGTGCAGTTAGGATCCTCCGTCCAATTAAAGGCAGTCCCTTTCCATAACAATTTTCTGATGGGGTAAACAATATCTGAGAAATGGGTGATGAATCAACAGTAGAAGTTGTCAAAGCCAAAAAATGACTGAAACTCATGAACAGATGTAGGGTGGGGCCAACACAGGAGGGCTTCAGTTTTCTTAGGGTCCGTATAAATACCCAACTGAGAAAAGACAAACCCTAGGGACTTTAGTCTAGTAGTGTGAAACACACACTTATCCAACTTCCCAAATAAATGGTAATCTCATAGACACTGTATAACCTTCTAACATGTATCACATGTTCTTCCTTGTTTTGGGAGTAAATTAGTATGTCATTGATACATACAATGACAAACAGATCCAATAAATCTTGCAGGACTTTGTTAATGAAAAACTGGAAGCTCGCTAGTGTGTGTACAACCCAAACAGCATGACACCATATGCAAAGAGCCCAAACGTCTTGCAAAAAGCCATTTTCCATTCATCCCTATCACAAATTCTGATCAAATGATAGGCCCCCCTAAGGACGGGTTTTGTGTGAATCATGGAGCTCTTAACCTGGTACAGCTCAGAGGAGTGAGAAGGGATATTTATTTTTGATGGTAACCTTGTTTAACACCATATAATCTATGCAGGCTCTAAGATCCCTGTTCTTTTCAGCCACAAAGAATGGTGGTGATGAGAGCAGGGTAGATGAATGATGAATGAACCCACAAGTCAACAACTCGACCAGGTAGGTCTTTAAATGTTTGGTTTTCGTTCTGTTGAAACATACATGTGACTACCAGGCATTTCTGCCTCCAGGGCTAGATTTATTCTACAATCAAAACTACGATACATTTTGTCAATAATATCTTGAAATTCAAGGGACTGTACAGGTAAACTGGCAACGTCACCAATAGTGCTAGTGGCACAAGAGAACGGAGTTTTCTAATCTTTCACCTCTTGATAACAACGCAATATGCAACAGCTGGAGTTCAGAGTCACTGGGCATGCAGCCCAGTCTATGTGTAGATTGTGGAGTTGAAGCCAAGGGACTCCAAGAATAGTCCCAAAAGCTTGTCGGTCCATTCAATCAAATTGGATACTTTTGATGTGTCTGTTATCACAAACCAAACTATATCACTGGACCAATAGGTAATTAGATGCTAGGAAAGCCCAAAGCCATCTACTGCTCTAACAGCCTCAGGATGCTCCTTGGTTACACATAGGGCACCCAAAGCCTTGGCAAGGGTGATATCCAGAAATACCCATGGCCTACAAGTCTAGCAGGATGGGCATACTCTTCTGTAAACAAGTTGAAATAATTAGAGTGACAGCAATATTAAAGTGCTTAGGGACGTGAAACACAATGTTGACCAAGTAGTAGGAGATCGCACATGAAGTAACACATGGAGGATGGATCTCCTTCCCCTTGACCCCTCCCCTGAGTTTTCTAATTTTATGACTGGACTTTCAACTAATCTTGACAATCAGCAACACCCACAGTTTTTCTAGGAACCTTCAGTTTGGCAGGACACTTCCTAGCGAAATGACCTCCTTTTCCACAATACAAACACAAGTTTAATTTACTCCTTTTCTGTTCCTCTTCATTAGAGAACGATCCTCACACAGCCCCAATCTGCAATGGCTCACTAGTGTCAGGATTTTTTTTTCAAGACTTTCTTTTCACTGTGGTAAATAAAAAAACAGGACAGGTCTCCTTTAGCTTTTTTTCCTTTTCTTTCCCCTGGTCTTTGTTCAATCTTGACCATCAAATCAATGAAATCGGAACAATTCTCAGGCGGGTCAACAATCTTGAGCATAATCTTGAGAGCATTTCATAGCCCTTGATAAAAGAGGGACAACAATTTTTCGTATAGCCAATGTGTCTTTGCCTCTGATCAATTCAAATTAGCTACATATTTCAATAGATCTTGGGAGTCTTGCTTTAAGTTAAGGAGCTCATTCTCCCTAGCCTACATAAAGGTAGGCTTTGCAAACATATTTTGCATCTTTTCTTTCAACATAGGAAAATTTTATGGTATTGTATCATCGTTCTCAACCAATGGAATAGCCCAAGTGGCAGCATTGTGAGCAAGGTATGAAATTATAAAGCTGCTTTATTGTGGCATCGCCAGGAAACGAGACAGGCCTACAAAGGAATTGAAAAAGACACTGGTTCACCAAAACACTAAGGGGCATATTTACAAAAAACTAGTGCAGTAGGATGCTGCAACAAAATTGGCAGCACCACGCTGCGTCACTTCTGAAATGCAGGGATGTGCCATTTTTAAAACAATACAGTGCATCTAGTGTTTCCCCCTGTGCTGGCACTAAATTGGCTGCCTAGCGCCAACGCAACCACCCTTGCACCAGGGTGCAAGGATGGCTGCGTTGCAGGGTAGATTGTTTTTGTGCAAGAAGGGATACCTCCCTGCACAAATACAATCTTCAATGGTAATTTGCTCTTTCTATGTGTGCTTCAGAAAGCAGCACACATAGAAAGAACAAAAAACGAAGAGAAACAAAAGCATTTCTCCTCGTTGCCCCATGCTAATGCCACCCGGGGCGTGGCGTTACATTTTGGCACTGCCACAGATTTATGATTTCTTGTAAATCTGTGGCAGTGCCAAAATGCAAAGGGTATTGCTGTGGGACACCCACAGCAACACCCATTGCACTCCCCTTCCACACAAAGTGCTGGGTGTGAAGGGGCCGTATTTACAATGTTGCATTCAGCCACAAATAGTGGCTTAACGTTGCCTTGAAAATATAGCGCAGTGCACAGTGCCATCAAAGTGTCACAAAAAGTGACAATCTGGTGGTGCTAGGGCCATGTCAATATGCCCCTTTATTTGGAATTTCGCCACTGAAGCACTTGGGTGTCACCGAGAGGACTGGATTAGGTTTCATGACCATTAAATTCACCTGTGGACTTGAATTATTGGACAGTCACATGGGGGATGTATCTGAAGAGGGCAATGAAAAATTACTTGGGTGAATGAGGGGTGTGTGAAACTTGGGAACCATGCCTGGGACCCTCACAAATGGATTACTTCTGGGTTTATACTTCACTAATTCGGACTTTCACGGTTGATTTGCAGCTTTCAAACATTGCACTTCACTTTGCATAGTGGCCAGGGCCCTGGCTAGATCATCCATGAATAGTGCTGATTTCGGTGAAAGGGTGGGTAAGGCCAGAGCCATATCCATAGTAGTGACATGACCTCTTTGATCCATCCTTGTTCAGGCAGATATGAATTTCATGGGCTTGGCTTCTTCTCAGGACTCCACTCACCTGAAATACAGGAATCTGCAGGAGCGGTGATGGTCCAGCCAAACCCTTCAAGAACAACCCTCAATAGGTGGGAGTCCACTAGTGCTGACCACTGTTCTGAAGGGGAAAAGTGGAAGCGGAGTTGGAAGGGATGGGCAGGTAGACAAAACCTTCTGATTCCTTCACAGCTTGAGATGTGGATTGCACCGGATAGTCTGTGTCACCATTCTGGAGGTGCTAAGGGAACATAGATGTGCAATTAGTAAAAATACACTTTGGCATCAATCATGGGACAGTTATACAAGGATATTAATATCTTGATACCTTTCTATGAGCACTCTCACCATAATCCCCCTTTGAGGTACTTTCAGTTACATTTATAACCAGTTGCCACATAAAACATAATAACAAACAAAAGTCTTTTAGGTTTAACCAGAATAGTAGTACTTAATCTTAAATGATAACCAATTCCCTTGATTGGTTAAGTTTTCACATGCAACAGTCTTCCCTTGGGAAGAGAGTCTTGAATAGCAGATGCTACTGAGGAAGCTTTTCGGGGGTCTCCAAACTTTTTTTGTTGTGAAAGCTACTTATGTTGATGAAAATCATCCAGAGCTACGAATACTATTAGAATTTTAATACTGACCATATCAGATGAGTTTATATGTTTGTTTTATATATAACATTTTCAGTTTTAGTTGGCTGAGCTACACACATGAGAGCTATTTATGGGTACTTCGAGAGTTACTAGTTGCTCATGAGCTACCAGTTGGAGACCCCTGCTTTAGGTTATCATGTTTTAGAAGACTTGTGTGCAAAGAAATTTGCTGTCAACTGTTGATAAATCCTAACTGTTGAACCTTTCAGGTTCAGTGTACTTACCTGGTATGCTTCATGAAAAATCTTGTTTTTTGTTATTTTTTTAGGTTCAGGAAGATGACCACAGCTGCAGAAGAGTGGTGCCAGGAAAAAGATACACAAACCATCCGCCAAGAAGACTCGCTAGACTCCAAACAGGTAAGCAGGAATCGGGAAACCTGGAAAAAGCATTGAAACACTTGAAGCCAAGCACAGCTTAAAGCAACAGCTTGGTATTTATACTACCGACCCAACATATTGGTCACCTGTCACAGGATGTGTATTAATTTCAGTCATTTATTGAAAGCCCAGAAGCAGTTGAGGATCATTATGCATGCTAATGGAGATCCTTAAAAGCCCTCAAGCAGGAAATGTCAACCATTTGGATTCAACCTTTTATATGCTGCAACATCTGTTAGAGCAGTATAGGCCGTTCAATTATTATGTCCTACAAAGGAGAGGGGACGCAACTGCCCAAGCCATGACTATGAAGGTTGACACACAAAGACTAGTCGAATTCTTTATACAAATGCTGGTGCCTTTTGAGGTTTTTACACTGGAGGTCAACAAGGAGGACAGTACTGTGAGTCAAGGGATCCAGTTATTGCACATGCTGCTTGTTAGAAATGGGGTCTTTGGTTGGCAGTCAGGTTACCCCCATCCAAGCAAGGACCCTCACTCTAGTCTGGGTAAGTCACACACAATCCAAATTATCCTGTGCCCTCTCTCTGGTAGCTTGGCACTGAGCATTCAGGCTTAACTTAGAAGGCAATGTGTAAAGTATTTGTGCAATAAATCATACAATAACACCATATAGCACCACAAAAATACACCACACAGAGTTTAGAAAAATATGTAATATTTATATGGTTAAATGCAGGTCAAAATGATCAAAGATGCAATAGGTAAATGTAGAGATATCACTGAAAAGTGATATAAAGTGTCTTAAGTTTTTAAAAGCAGACAAAGGGCCTGATTCTAACTTTGGAGGACGGTGTTAAACCGTCCCAAAAGTGGCGGATATACCACCTACCGTATTACGAGTTCCATAGGATATAATGGACTCGTAATACGGTAGGTGGTATATCCGCCACTTTTGGGACGGTTTAACACCGTCCTCCAAAGTTAGAATCAGGCCCAAAGTCTCTTTCAAGCACAAAGTACCTGGTTCGCCTGAAAAATCTCCGCAAAGAACCGCAGAGGAGGAGAAGCGTGGAAACAAAGGGGTGTGCGTCAATTTCTCAGGCCGCACACGGCGATGCATCATTTAGTTTTCACGTAGGGATGGCTGTGCATCAATTTCCGGCACTCGGTCATGGATCCTCTTCAGGTTGCAGGGTTTTCAGACGCCCCGGGAATGGTGTGTGGATTTCCTGCGCTGGCAAGACGAACTCAGAGGAGCTGCGTCGATCCGGTGGGCATTGTGTTGAATTTACTACCGCACTGCAGGGGCTGCGTCGACTCCTCTCTGGAAGTTGAGCTGCGTCATTCCGGGTCAGCTGTGCGTCAATCCAGTGGCCCGTGCGTCAAATTTCCGGTTGCTATGCTGGTGCTGCATCGATCTTCTAGGCCCAAAGTCGGGCTGTGTCGTTCTTGTTCTGCATGCAGTGAAAGTTTCACCATGGGGCAGGCTGTGTGTCATTTTTGGCAGACTGGGCGTCGAATTTCGCTGCACAAGGAGTCCTTCTTGAAGAGATGAAGTCTTTTTGGTCCTGAGACTTCAGGGAACAGGAGGCAAGAAGCTCTACCCAAGCCTTTGGAGAGCACTTCTTCACCTCAGCCAGAGAGCAGCAAGGTAGCAGGGCAACAGCAAGGCAGCAGTCCTTCACAGAAAGCAGTCAGGTGTGTCCTTTGGGCAGTCAGGCAGTTCTTCTTGGCAGGATGCAGGTTCTGGTTACAGGTTTCTTCTCCAGGAAGTGTCTCAGTTGGTAGGGGCAGAGGCCATGTTTATATACCCAAATGTGCCTTTGAAGTGGGGGGAGACTTCAAAGAGTGGCTTAGAAGTGCACCAGGTCCCCTTTCAGTTCAATCCTGTCTGCCAGGGTCCCAGTAAGGGGTGTGGCAGTCCTTTGTGTGAAGGCAGGCCCTCCACCCTCCCATCCCAGGAAGACCCATTCAAAATGCAGATGTATGCAAGTAAGGCTGAGTATCCTGTGCTTGGGATGTGTCTGAGTGAATGCACAAGGAGCTGTCAACTAAACCCAGCCAGACATGGATCGTAAGGAACAGGAAGATTTAAGTGCAGAGAAATGCTCACTTTCTAAAAGTCGCATTTCTGAAATAGTAATATTAAATCCAACTTCACCAGTCAGCATGATTTTATGGATCAAATCTGTTTATTTGTATTTTCAATTATAAACAATGCATATGCAATGCTACAAAATAAGACCACAGCAGTAACATACAATGTGCTCTATGCATAGCGATAAGAAAAAGAAAACTAAATAAAAAACATCAAACATAGTTTCCCACAGTTGGCATACAAAATTGCATCAATATCTTGCACTCCTAGGGCTTCTACCCACGTAATCATGGCCCCGGGTATAAGCAAGCGTTGCGCGGCCATATCTCCTCCCTCAAATCAGCTTCAAAACCCTCAAGTAGGTTGGACATGTTAGTTCCGTGAGCTCTGTAGACAGTAGTTGTAAGAATGGTTGCCACAGTTCCTTAAAATCTTCACTACTCTGCAATGAAGACAGGGTAAGCTTTTCCATGGCGAGAATAAACCATAGCTTATGCAGCCATGATGTTAGCGTCGTGACTTGATCAGACCCCCACATACTTAACAACAGCTGCGTGGCTGCATTTAAAGCTAAGGCCATCTGTCTACCTTTCATTGACTTCAAAGGGAAAGTGAGCGCATTGGGAAGGCCCAGCAGGATGTACGCAGGAAATCTGGGGATATGAGTATCGAAAGCCGAGTCAAGAGTGTCTAATATATTCTCCCAGCACCGATGGAGCTTAGGGCAGTGCCATAAGAGATGGACAAGCGATCCGGTCCTTCCACACCCTCTCCAGCACAGGTCTGACTTAACAGGATCCCAGGCATGGATCCTTGCCAGAGTATAGTACCAGTAGGATTCCACTTTATAAGATGACTCTGTTCCTGCCGCGTTATAAGCCGTATGATGTATTCTGTAAAAGATGCTCTCCCACTCCTCCTCAGAGAGCTCTCTCTCCAACTCTCTCTCCCATCTCAACTGACCCTTAGTTTTGGGCGGTCGGGCCCCCCACCCGTAGGAGAGCATAAAGCTCGGAGATCAATCGCTTATCATCCTTTTTCGTTATTATCCATTTTTCAAATGGTGTTAAGGTCCTGTCTATTAATGTTCTATTGGCTGGTAACAGAGCCCAGAGTCGTATCTGATAATACATCATCCTGTCTGCCTCAGATAAGCTATATGTCTCCCTCATCTGGTCAAAGGGGATCACTCCATGTTCATCAAAAAAACAACAACCCTTTTACAACCCCCTTCATGCCAACGACGGAGCGCCTCGACTTGAAGGCCTGGACTAAAATCAGGATTCGCACCCAGGGGGGTCAATGGGGACGGAAAGGTCATCAGGCCCACACGACTGGCCATGCGGTCCCACACCCTCATCGACACCTCCGTGACCGGGGATACATACAGCCCACGTGCTCTGTGACGGCGCTTAAGCCAAGGCTCTTTCCATATATGTGAGCCCGCCACTGCCTGATCCATGAAACACCAGTGCTTCTCGGAGGACGGGCGGCTCCATTCTAATAAGAAACGCAATTGTGCGGCCTGAAAATATCTCAGGAGGCAGGGGACAGCCAATCCCCCCTCCCGCTTAGGCCGGTACATAAGTCGTCGAGGTAACCGCGTCGCCTTCCCCTCCCATATAAATCTTAGGACCGCTGTTTGAAGGGTTGTTATTGTTCGTGGCGGGGGTTCCACCGGCAGTGCCTGAAACACATATAATACGTGCGGCAAGATGGTCATCTTAACTGCCGCCACCCGATCCAACCAAGACAATTTAAGCCTCCCCCAGCTCTCAAGATCTCGCTGCACCTCCCTTGTCAGTTTTGAATAATTCAACGTAGCTGTACGGGTGAGCGTGGAGCCCAACTCAACCCCCAAGTATGGGAGCTTTGAGGAAGACCATATGAAGTGGTATCGGTCCCTCAGATCTTTCTCATGTTCAGCGCTGATAAACCTACTTATGGCCTGTGACTTCAACATATTGATTCGGAAGCCCGAGACCCTACTAAATTCCTGAAGCACATTCATTAGTTCAGGCAGCGAGGTCGTAGGTTCTGCCAAAGTAAGAATCACATCATCCACATACAATGAGATGAAGTGCTTATCTCCCCCAAACTTAACGCCCGCAATCCTAGGGTCATCACGAAGCCGCTGAGCCATAGGTTCCATATACAAAGCAAACAAAAGGGGCGAGAGGGGGCACCCCTGCCGGGTTCCTCTTTGAACCGAAAATGGCAAAGAGAGCGTCCCATCAACCCGCACCGCCACATGGGGCACTCGGTAAATACATCGGATCCATGCCATGAAACCAGGGCCCAACCCGAAGCGCTCTAGCGCCTTGAACAGATAGGGCCAGTGAACCCTGTCAAACGCCTTTTCAGCGTCAATAGAGAGGAATAGCGCCTCCCTTCTAGAGCGTTCCGTTTTGTCCAGTAAATGGAGCAGTCGTTTGGTGTTATCGCTACATTGTCTGTGCGGAATAAATCCCGCTTGATCAGGATCGACCAGGCCTGGCATATAGTAATTTAGACGGTGCACCAATATGCCTGTAAACAGTTTGGCATCAATAATCAAGAGCGAGATCGGCCTATATGAAGTGCATTCCTCGGGGTCCTTCCCTGGCTTTGGAATTACCACAATAGTGGCATCAAGCATGCTAGGCGTGAGAGCCCCCGTGAGTCGAAAGGAATTAAAAAGTTGCACTAAAACTGGAACAAGTTCCATGCAAAAGGTCTTATAAAAGAGAGCAGAGAAGCCGTCGGGCCCAGGTGACTTACCAGCCTGCAAGCGCGAGATTGCTGATATAACCTCTTCCGCCCTTATAGGTTGCTCTAAAGAAGCCGCATCCCTCTCAGACAGAGGCGTAATTGCTACACCCTCTAGAAAGGCCTCCGGTGAAGAAATACCAGGCTCCTCGGCCTGATATAATGCCCGATAGAACTCCGCAAAGGCTTCCGCTATTTGGTCACTAGTACATGCTTCCATTCTCGAGGAAGAGCAAACCATTTGTATCATTGACGTTGAGCGCTGCGCTTGCAACCTATGCGCTAGCAGCTTCCCACACTTATTACTTCCTATATAATACTTGTGTTTGAGGCGTACCACTGCATATTCTGCCCTATCCCAGTCCAGACCTCTCAACTGTTTCCTTACTTTCTCAAGCTCGCGCCAAACTCTCTGTGCTCCGGTGCGTTTATGTGAACGCTCCAGCATGTCCACTTGCTGTTACAGATCCGCTCTATGGAGTCTCCGTGCCTTATTGTCTCTAGCCGAGAGCGACATCACCTCCCCCCTAACGACAGCCTTCAGTGCCTCCCACAGCGTCGCCTCGCCAGTGGTCCCGTCGTCATTCCGGCCGAGGTAATCTGTTACAACCTTGCGGATCTCTTGAACTGTTACATCGCTCTGAAGCATTGAGTCCCTAAACCACCAACCCGACGCACACACTCGCTCCATATTCGTGTGTACCACCACGGTAACCGGGGCGTGGTCCGAAAGGGTTCGGGGCTCAATCAAAGAGTCCCGGATCCGGTGCAGAAACTCCTGCGAGGCCAAGAAAAGGTCTAGGTGAGCATATGTCTTAGTCGCTGCCGAATAAAAGGAGTAATCTCTTAACGTGGGATGAGCCGTACGCCACACATCCACCAAGCCACACTCACTCAGCCAATGATGACCAGCCTCGGTTATAGACCCTGTCTGCCCCCACCTGTGACTTGAGCTGATGTGACCCCTACCTTAGGAAATCTTCCATCTTGTTCTGGAGGATTCCCCCAATAGGATTAGGGATGTGCCCCCTCCCCACAGGGAGGAGGCACAAAGAGGGTGTAGCCACCCTCCAGGACAGTAGCCATTGGTTACTGCCCCCAGACCTAAACACACCCATAAAATCAGTATTTAGGGGCAACCCTGAAGCCAGGATATCAGATTCCTGCAACAAGAAGAAGCACTGCTGACCTGAAAACCCTTCAGATACAACGGGCTGACAACTGACTTGGCCCCAGCCCTACCGGCCTGTTCCCAGCCTCAAAGAGCCACAGCGACGCATCCAGTGGGACCAGCGACCTCTGAGGACTCAGGGGACTGCCCTGCACCCAAAGGACCAAGAAACTCCTGAGAACAGCGGCAGTTTTCAGAAACAGCAACAAAACTTACAACAAAGGAGCAACTTTAAAGAGACTCTCATTTCCCGCCAGAAGCGTGAGTATTCACACTCTACACCCGACGCCCCCAGCTCAAGTCCAGGACAACCAACACCGCAGAGAGGACTCACGGGTGATTCCAATTATGTGGACACCCTGAGTTGACCTCTCTGCACCCCCACGGCGACGCCTGCATAGAGGATCCAGAGGCTCCCCCTGCCGCGACTGCCTGGTAACAAAGGAACCCGACGCCTAGATCAAGCACTGCATCCGCAGCCCCCAGGACCAAGAGGAACCCCCTACCAGAGCAGGAGAGACCAGCAGGCATCCCTCATCCTAGCCCAGTCGGTGGCTGCCCCGAGAAGCCCCCCTGTGCCCTGCCTGCATCGCCAGAGTGACCCCTGGGTCCCTCCATTGCTTTTAATAGCAAACCTGGTGCCTACATTGCACACTGCACCTGTCCGCCCCTGTGCCGCTGAGGGTGTGCTTTGTGTGCTTGCGTGTGTCCCTCCTAGTGCTGTACAAAACCCCCCTGGTCTGCCCCCGCGAGGACACAGGTACCTACCTGCTAGCAGACTAGAACCAGAGCACCCCTGTTCTCCATCGGCGCCCATGTGTTTTGGGCCCTCCTTTGACCTCTGCACCTACCGGCCCCGTACTGCCGGTGCTGTGGCTTTGGGGTTGCCTTGAACCCCAAATGGTGGGCTGCCTATGCCCAGGAGACTGACTGTGTAAGTGCTTTACTTACCTGAGAAACTAACCAAAACTTACCTCCCCCTGGAACTGTTGATTTTTGCAGTGTCGACTTTTAAAATAGCTATTTGCCATTTTAACCAAAACTGTGTGTACTACTGTTTTAAATCAAAGTTCTATACTTACCTGTGTGAAGTACCTTGCATTTTATGTACTTACCTCAAATTTGAATCTTGTAGTTCTAAAAATAAATTAAGAAAATATATTTTTCTATATAAAAACCTATTGGCCTGGATTTAAGTATTTGAGTGTGTGTTCCTCGTTTATTGCCTGTCTGTGTACAACAAATGCTTAACACTACCCTCTGATAAGCCTACTGCTCGACCACAATACCACAAAATAGAGCATTAGTATTATCTACTTGTAGGAGGTTGGCCGATCAAATACACCAGACTGTCTGTCTTTTTAAGTAAGTAGGTTTTATTGGTCTTTTAAAGGGTGATTGCTTTTGCTGTGAGGTGTCTAAGATAGAGGTTGGTGGATGTCTTCTCTCTTCTGGCCGCTAATCTCGTCTTCTTCTTTCCTTCCTTTCCAGAGGCCTCTCGGGAAGAGTGTGGGAACAGAAGAAGAATAGGTACGGTAAGTGTTTTGTTTACACCTCTCTTTCTTTTTCTATCCCTTCTCTTCACTCTAATGTCTCAATAAGTGGTTTCTCTGTCTTTATTTTTCTCCACTGCTCTTTGTTTCGCCTTTCCTTACTGGTTCTTCTGTTACCCTGTTTTTCTTGTCTCACTACTCTTCCCTGGCGCCGGTGGGGTGATTTCCTCTTTTCTTTCTATTCTCTGTCTAGTTTCTGCTTTCTGCTGTGCGGCTTTTTTCTTCTCCTGTTTTTACGTTTCTTCTCCTTTTATTTACTCTCTTTACGGTTATACGACGGAACACCGACTTCCGAAACAACTAGTGCCTTAACAACGAGGTCGGAACACCGACCTCGTTGTTACAACTAATGCCTTTACCACGAATGCCTTAACAACGATATTTCGTTGTAAAGGCATTCCTGATGAAAGCATTAGTAATAGGCACCATTGATCCTACATCCCTCACCCCAACCCCCCAACCCCACCCCAAAACCTAAACCCCCCACCCCCTCCCCAAAACCAAAAATGCCCCACCCCCCAACCTCACCCCAAAACCTAAAACCCCGACCCCCCACCCCCTCCCCAAAACCAAAAACGCCCCAACCCCCCAACCCCGCCCCAAAACCTAAAACCCCCTAACCCCCCACCCCCTCTCCAAAACCAAAAACGCCCCGCCCCAAAACCTAAAACCCCGACCCCCCACCACCTCGCCAAAACCAAAAACGCCCCAAAACCTAAAACCCCCTGACCCCCCACCCCCTCCCTAAAAACGTAATAAAGGATGTTTCCCCTCTCTTTACTGTTGGTTTGTCAGTTTCTCAATATTTTCCTCTTTCTTCCCCTTTGGTCGGTTTCTCTTTCCTTCTCTCTCCTTGCTCCTATGGTAGGCTCATATAATCTCCCTACACCTGGTTCTCTTGTCTTTCCCTTTTGTTTCCCTGTATTCCCCACCCGTCCGTGATCTTAGTGTGGTGCCCGTGTTTCCCCTTTTTCCTCCCGCCTCCTGCCTCCCGTCTCCCGCTCCTTTCTCCCTGTCTCAAAACCCCGTACCTGGTTAGGCCATGCTTCTCCTGAAGCGTGGCGGTTTCACTCATGGGCTCCCCGGGGCCAGCAGTCATCGCCTCTGAGTTGGGACTGCAAGGGTGTCGGTTCCAGCTCTGGTCTGCTCTTCTGTTGAGGATTCCAGGCGTCTGTAGTTTCTTCCTCTTTGACTGAACTCCGTTGCTCTTCCGGTCTTTCTCCCGTCGGCTCCTTCAGTATGCTCCTCCGGATCCCTTCTCTTCCTTGGTAGGGTGGAACCACCCCTTTTACGGCATCTCCTTCCCGCGGACTCGGCCAGGAGCCAATGGGAAGGATGTCCCCACGGGTTGCTTCTGTGCCGCCAGGGGCAGAGGCAGCACAAGTTATAGTGGTGTGCGGGTCGGCCTGGTCCGACCCGTCACAGACACTCCCCCTAGAGAGCATCTGTCGATGACGCTCAGGAGTAGGATGGCGGGAGAGGAAATCAACATTCACCATGTGACGGGCCGGAGAGTGGATCACCTGGAAGGAAAAGGGTTGCAAAGAGAGAAACCATCTTAGAACCCACGAGTTAGTATCCTTATTGCGGGCGAGCCAGGGGAGAGGCGCATGATCCGTCAAGAAGTTGAAGGTACGCCCACTGAGATATTAGCATAAAGACTCAATGGCCCACTTAATGGCCAGACATTCCTTTTCAATGGTGGGGTAGTGTGTTTCCCTCGGCAGTAATTTCATACTGATGTACAAGACGGGGTGGATTGAACCGTCCATTTGAGTTTGGGATAACACAGCCCCCAGTCCCACATCCGAAGCATCAGTCTGTAAATAAAAAGGGCTATGGAAATCGGGACAGCATAACACCGGGTCAGTAGTCAGGGCATTCTTGAGACGGACAAAACTGTGGAGGCTTGCCTCGTGTAGGGTGGGGAAGGTTTTAGGAGTAGCATTTTTCAGTAAGTTGGTTAGTGGTTCGGCTAGAGTTGAGAACTGTGGTATAAACCTTCTATAGTACCCTACCAGATAGAGGAAGGCACGTACTTCTTTTTTTGACTTAGGTACCGGGATCTGTTGGATTGCTTCACCTTCTCTATTTGTGGACGGACCAGTCCTTGCCCCAAGATGTACCCTAAATACCTAATTGTGGTAAATCCCAGTCTACATTTTTCAGGGTTAGCAGTTAACTGGCCTTCCCTTAATGCCTGTAGGACCGCTTTCAAGTGTTTGAGATGGTCAGTCCACGTTTGTCTAAATATCACTATGTCATCTAGATATGCTGCCGCATATGGTTGGTGGGGACATAGGACCTTATCCATTAATCTTTGAAATGTGGCGGGGGCTCTGTGTAACCCAAAGGGTAGGACAGTAAATTGATTCAACCCAGAGGGGGCTGCAAATGTGCTTTTTTCTTTGTCTCCTGCTTTCAACGGGATCTGCCAATATCCCTTCGTCAGGTCCAGAGTAGACATGAACCTGGCTTGTCCTAATCTTTCTAACAGCTCGTCTATACGGGGCATGGGATATGCGTCAAAATATGTTAGTTCATTGACCCTCCTGTAATCTACACAAAACCGAGTACTCCCATCCGGTTTTGGAACCAACACGACAGAAGAACACTATGGACTGTTGGATGGCTCTATAATCCCCGCATCTAACATATTTTGGACTTCTTGCTCAATCAAGGTTTTCTTTGCCTCGGGGACGCAATAGGGTCTTTGTCTTGCTATTGACTCACTCTTGGTGCGGATGCTGTGTTCTGCTAACGGGGTATGTCCGGGCTGTTTGGAAAACACATCCTTATAGGAATTTATGACCTGTTAGAGGGATATTACTTGTGGCTCCGGGAGGGATGTATTTATTTAAGGTCTGGACTCCTCCTGCCCTTGTGGGAGGGAAAGGGATGGGTATGGGATATCTTCTCGATTGTCAGTAGTGATGTGTTGGACCCTTTTGACACTATCAGGTTCTTGCCATTTTTTTAACAGGTTTATGTGATAGATCTATTCTCTACTGTGTCTATGAGGGAGAGGCAATTTATAAGTTGTGGGGTTAATCTGCTCTATTACTTCGTATGGCCCCTGCCACCGTGCTAATAATTTATTCTCGCTACTGGGAAGGAGGACCAGTGCCTTGTCTCCAATGTTAAGAGTACGAAGCACACTTCCAGTGTCGTATCCTTTCTTCTGTTTTCCTTGGACTTCTCGGAGACTGGTGTGGGCCTTTTCCCAGACCCATTGTAAATTTTCCCTCAATTCTTTAGTATATGTAAGGAGGTCTTTTGCTTCCTCGTCCGTCTCTTCCCACTGTTCGACTAACATTTCGAGAAGAGTTCGGGGTGGCCAGGCAAATAACAGTTCGAATGGACTATGACCTAGGGGGGATTGAGTATGTGTGCGTATTGCGTAGAGTACAAGGGGTAATTTTTTTTCCCAATCCCTTCCATCTTCAACAATGCTCTTCCTGAGTAAAGATTTAATGGTTCGGTTGTATCAGTTTGGGGATGATACACTGATGTTCTAATTTGTTTTATCCCCAAGGTTTTGCTTACTTCCCCCATAAGCCGGGACATAAAAGGTGTGCCCTGGTCAGTTAAGATTTCTTTAGGGAAACCGACCCTTGAATAAAACTCAATCATTGCTTGGGCTATTACTTTCGTGTGAATGCTGGGGAAGGGAATAGCCTCGGGATAGCGAGTGGCGTAATCCACCAACACCAGGACGTACTGTCTACCTCTACTGGACGGAATGAGGGGACCGATGATATCCATGCCCACCCGGGAAAAAGGGGTCTCTATAATTGGGATTGGTTGTAATGGGGCAGGGGGTTGGGTGACAGGATTATATCATTGGCATTTCGGACAATTCGAGCAATATCTACGTATATCCCTGAAGACCCCGGGCCAATAGAATCTCCGGAGTATTGCCTCCTTGGTCTTCTCCCTATCCAGATGCCCTTCCCGTTGGTCCCCATGAGCTAACTTCAAAACCTGTTGTTGGTAACTACCAGGGACTAATCATTGTTTTCTGTCTGTCATTAGTAGACTGGGGAAGTCTTTATAAAAGATGAATTTGTATGTGGAATTTCGGTTCCACCCCAGGCTCCTCGTTATTCAATGCCTTCTCCCATGCGTTCTTTAAGGAGGGATCATCCCTCTGGCTCTGTCTAAAATCTCCTGCCACTGTGTATACCTTGTCTACGGCTCCTGGTTTTGTCTCGTTGTTTCCATAGTCTTTTCCCGAATATTGCTGTTTCTGGATCCTTTTCTGTCGTTTACTTAAACGGAGTTTGGGTGGCCGACTATCTACCTTTCCAGTGTCATATGGCACTTCTTCCCACCATTTTTTCATCATATGTTCCTCTCCTGCTTTGGTCAACAACAGAGAAAAGGCCGCATAGTTGGTCCCAATGATAATATCTTCTTCTAGGTGAGGTAACACCCCCACCTTGGGGTTTTCATCCTCTCCTCTCCACTGAAAGCTAATGATTGCCACTGGATAATATGCCTGGTTCCCATGGACACAGGTGATTAATACTTGGGCCTGGGGTAACCCTTGTCTGGGTTCAACCAGTTCTTGACGTATAACGCTCTGGCTGCAACCTGAGTCTACCAGGGCTATCCTTTAATTTCCATTGAGAAGGATAGGGAGGGTGTATGTAGGTTTTGTTTCTCCTGCCCACAACACCCTTCCTTTTGTGACTCCTATTTCCATTGGTTCTTCCATGTCCTTTTTCTGAGGGCAGTACCGTGCGATGTGACCCCATTCTGAACAGTGATAACACTGAGGTCCGGTTGAGGGAAATGAGGTTTGGAGAGGATGGGGTATTCGTACCCTGTCAAGATCATGTGGACCCTGAGGTCGTGGGGTGTCTCCTTTTCCTATACTGGGACGCACAGGGGAGGGAACCAGGGTTCTGCTGGGGTTGGCTCTAAAGTCTGGACTCCTGTGAAAACCGCAGGCTAGCTCAATGGCCGTTTCATTGCTCAGCCCGGGGTGTTGGCAAACCCAATTATGGGTAGTGTTGGGTAGGGCGTCTAAAAATTGTTCCAATACGATTACGTCAAACATCTCTTCACGAGTCTTTTCGGTGGGGTGTAACCATTGACCCGCAGCATGTTGTACCCTATAGTTTAGGGTACGCGGGCTCTCCTGCGGAAGCCACTTCATGTGTCGGAACTTCGACCGATAACTCTTGCTGTCGAGTCCTACCCTTTCTAGAATGGTCTTCTTTATATCTTTACATGGAAGATTAGCAGTAGGATTGATAGCTTGGTATGTTGCTTGTAGCTGTCCTGTTAATAGTGGGGCAATATACTGACCCCATTTCTCTTCTGGCCAACTAGCTGAGCTGGCCACCCTATCGAAATTAAGGAAAAAGGAGTCTGGGTCTTCCTGGTCCTGATATTTTTGTAGCACACTACTCGGTACTTTGGGGTGTACCTTAGTGTGGGCAATGGTTTCAGTTAGTTTACCAAGTGCAGCCTTATGGACTAGTTGGTTGTTCGCCATGATTGTGGCTTGACTTTTAAGGGCAGTTTGTAAGGCCTTGCGCTCCTCTCTAGCGTCCTGCATCTGCTGTTCCCACATTAACTGGAGATGGTGTTGTCCTTCCGCTAACTGAGCTATAACATCCACCATGGTGGGTTTTTCTTCCATTCTGGGGTTTAGGTAGACAGAAATCCCACTTCTGACACCACTTTGTAGGAGGTTGGCCGATCAAATACACCAGACTGTCTGTCTTTTTAAGTAAGTAGGTTTTATTGGTCTTTTAAAGGTTCATTGCTTTTGCTGTGAGGTGTGTCTAAGGTAGGGGTTGGTGGACGTCTTCTCTCTTTTGGTTGCTAATCTTGTCTTCTTCTTTCCTTCCTTTCCAGAGGCCTCTCGGGAAGCGTGTGGGAACAGAAGAAGAATAGGTACGGTAAGTGTTTTGTTTACACCTCTCTTTCTTTCTCTATCCCTTCTCTCCACTCTAATGTCTCAATAAGTGGTTTCTCTGTCTTTCTTTTTCTCCACTGCTCTTTGTTTCGCCTTTCCTTACTGGTTCTTCTGTTACCCTGTTTTTCTTGTTTCACCCCTCTTCCCTGGCGCCGGTGGGGTGATTTCCTCTTTTCTTTCTCTCTCTCTCTCTCTCTTTGTCTAGTTTCTGCTTTCTGCTGTGCGGCTTTTCTCTTCTCCTGTTTTTACGTTTCTTCTCCTTTTATTTATTCTCTTTACTATTGGTTTGTCAGTTTCTCAATATTTTCCTCTTTCTTCCCCTTTGGTCGGTTTCTCTTTCCTTCTCTCTCCTTGCTCCTATGGTAGGCTCATATAATCTCCCTACATCTGGTTCTCTTGTCTTTCCCTTTTTTTTCCCTGTATTCCCCACACGTCCGTGCTCTTAGTGTGGTGCCCGTGTTTCCCCTTTCTCCTCCCACCTCCCGCTCCTTTCTCCCTGTCTCAAAACCCCGTACCTGGTTCGGCCACGCTTCTCCTGAAGCGTGGCGGGTTCACTCATGGGCTCCCCGGGGCCAGCGGTCCTCACCTCTGAGTCGGGACTGCAAGGGTGTCGGTTCCGGCTCCGGTTCGCTCTTCTGTTGAGGATTCCAGGTGTCTGTAGTTTCTTCCTCTTTGACTGCACTCCGTTGCTCTTCCGGTCTTTCTCCCGTCGGCTCCTTCGGTATGCTCCTCCGGATCCCTTCTCTTCCTTGGTAGGGTGGAACCACCCCTTTTACGGCGTCTCCTTCCCGCGGCCTCGGCCGGGAGCCAATGGGAAGGATGTCCCCATGGGTTGCTT
Organism: Pleurodeles waltl; assembly: GCF_031143425.1. Lineage (NCBI taxonomy): Eukaryota > Metazoa > Chordata > Amphibia > Caudata > Salamandridae > Pleurodeles > Pleurodeles waltl. The sequence continues at coordinate 921,217,977 of NC_090443.1, read as the reverse complement.
CCGTGCCGCCAGGGGCAGAGGCAACACAAGTTATAGTGGTGTGCGGGTCGGCCTGGCCCGACCCGTCACACTACTTTTGCCACTATCAACCTCTAAGGGAAACCCTTGGACTCTGTGCACACTATCTCTCACTTTGAGATAGTATATACAGAGCCAACTTCCTACAAATATTAACTTTTTGAAAGTAAAATGAAAACGCAGTAACATTTCGAGATCAGTGGTTCAGACTACCTGTATTATAATAATACTAGTATCATGGACCATCCTATTCCCAATTTCCTAAACTTATTCCAAATTTCCTAAGCTATATTTTGGAATTACTAATAAATTGCAATGAATGATTTCTATAGTTCTCATCTCATTCTCAATCTCTCAATTCATAGATTAGATGCATGCATGCAAAACTATTACACATCACTGGGAAATTGCTTGGCAGTTGGCACTGTACAAGCTACAAAAAACAAAAGGCAGAGAGAAGTGGGAGAACATGGTAACTCACTAATACTAATATTAAGTATGACTGTCTTAGACAGGGCACAGGAGGATTCTCTGCATTACTTCTTAATCAGCCCCATCAAGCACCAAAAGCAAGTACAATTAGGTAGCGCCAAGCACATGTCTAGATGACGATTACATAATATTATATTTGTGATATAAATTTAACGTATCTGCGTGTGAGCAGCATGCTTGCTATTTGGAAAGAAACTATTAGCATAAAACACAACTAATAAGTAGTTAGTAGTCATCGAGCCCACAACCTCTATACCTACCAGGTCAAGTAGGTCTGTTTCATGGTCCAGGATATCAGCCCACCTACGCGTTAGCTTAGGCGCTGCACCCCTGAGCTGCGGTGCGCCCTTTCCAGACATTTCTGGTGCTCCCGGAGGCCATACCCATAGTCGGTTCTGCCACGGTGGTGCTGCACATGAAACACCAAAGCAGTCATCTCTATCCCGGAAAAAATGGCACAGGTCTGCACCCCTTCACGTCACCGCCACCCACAAGGAAGGAGGCTGATGTTGGTGGTTGGGGGCCTGGTGCTACCACTCCCCTGCTTTGTAATGCAACTGGGGGTTAAGAGGGAAGTGATGAGGAAGAAGGAAGGGACAAAAAGAATGCAAAGCAAAAAAATTAAAAAGTAAAAAAGTTGCAAAAAAAGAACATTGGAAAAAAGTTAAAATATAAGAACACAAAGAGAAATGGTAATATATTAAACAGAAAATAGTTTTTAAAAGTTTGGGATGGGACAGATTTAGAGGGATATAAAAGTAGGCCCCAGCACTATAACAAGTAAAAAACAAGATGGCTGCGCCCATGTGAACTACGTGGTGCAGTTCGCGTAAGAATTCCAACGCAAAGACAAGCTTTGCATTGCCATTGATGCTAAACGCCACGTGAACAGGCGTGGCAAGAAACTCCGCCTGCTAGTGGAACTCCACAGAGCGTGACAGAGTTTTTTTGTGACCTCATAGAGTTCTGCGTCGCTCAGCTACGTGAACTCCACCCAGGCCTAGTTTGAAAACAGGTGTTAATTGCCATGCCCAATGTAAAAATAAGTCCTGTGCTACTGGGCAAAACTCATATCCAAACATTCATTCAAAATATTGTTAGATAATAGGATTTTGGGACAGGAAAAACATATTTTTTGCTCAGAGTCACAGAACTGAGTCTGATGCACAAATGGTGGTTAGAACATTGATATAATGCCGCCAAACACACTTTGCTGTGTGTCTTGACATCGGGATGCATTTCAAACTGGAAAAGGTGGGGACCATAATTCTGGGAATTTAATCGAACATTTCCTAATGACTGGCTGGTTTTAGCACAGAGGAAGGCACAGGGAACAGGCTTTGGCTATATTCAAGGCCAGGAGCTGGTGAAGAACCATTCTCCCTTCTTAAACTTTAAGGGCCGTCCTTTGTTGTTTATTTATTAGAGCACTTTACAAAGGAATGGCAATTAGTTACAGATAATGACAAAATCAATACCATAACCATCATAGGGTAACAATTAACCAAAATCAGTGAACAGAAGCAAAACTAACACAAGAAAGAGACTACTGTGGGGGAAATGCCAAATGTGGAAGGAAACTAGTATTGAGAAAGCCAAAATCGCACCTATGTGAGAACTATTTGCTTTGTCAATGATTTTGTAGCCATGTTGTACAGAAGGTGGCTGCCATGCAGCATGGTTGAAAGTAAATTTTAAAAAGCGCTATGACATGGTCAATGCTAGCTGCATCATAGCACTTTTGTCTTTCAACCATAATGCACGGCTGCTGTACAACATCACAGTCCTCAAGCAGTAAACCAGCTACACCACTACTAGAGATCTATAAAGCTTGGTGTACACCAATGGCAACCCACGGGGTGTTGCATAGCTATTTTATCGATATTTTAGACACGTTATTTTAGGAAACTATGCCTGCAGTTGTGCACTTTAGGCCTGTTACATTTTATTAAGCATTGCTTTATTTTTTTTTAGCATTAGTCACATTTGAGGTGTTGTTTTATTTTCTCTATCTATTTGTTCCTTTGCCTAAGAAAGCATCATGTTCTCAGCATTGACTTTGTGTTGCCCCAAGGCTGCAGTCATATAGGGTTGACGGCAAAAGTGGTACGCTGTGTCCCTAACACTTACAGAAACATACATATCGCACATGAGTTCCTTTTCATAGAATATCAATTGTTTTATTATAAAAACACTCCTTTGTCCCATACATGTTACTGGGAGATTCCAGCCAGACGACCACAATTGCGTGCTGATTGCCTTCGCTCCAGCTGCTTGCTTAGACTACCGAATTCCTGGTCTATCTGGGGACCATGTCTCTCTAGACTACAGGCTTCTTTGCTCAGGTATGAGGTATGATGTGTTCCCGGGGGGGAACCTAAAGGGTACATTTGGGCTTATTATGCTGTGCGCTAACATAGCTTAGGTAGGAAAGATATATATCACTCTTAGTGGGACTGTTTTTGTGTTTCACACTCCTTGTCACACTTTTGCTTCAATTGTGTTTTATCATCCTAGTTATTGCAATACATGTCATTTTATCTAAGATGCAGTTACTTCAATAAACCCTTATTGAACTATATTCTGCCTCTCTTTGTCTTTGCCTATGTGAGACCAATGTCACTAAGAGAGAGGGGTGAGAGTTGATCGACCACGATTCCCCTGAGGAGTCTTTCTTGTCATGCGCCTGGTTGCCACAATCATCCCTGTTCTTGGGCAGAGATGAGGCACTGCTAGTTAGCCAGAAAACCCAGATTAGGCCGACGGGGGTCACATGGTGTGGAATTGTACTTAGTACCGCACAATCTATGTGATTCTGCTGCCCAAATCCAGTAGCCACATTAGGATAATGAGAACCTACGCGACAGAGGTATGAGGATGTGCTAATAGCTCTGCTTTATAGGTAAAGGAAAATACATTTTGCAGATTTCTCCTCTCCTTGCCCCTCACTACATCACATTATACTGCTCATGAGGAGCTAGAACTAATTTATAAAAGATGAGGCCAAGATGAGCTCGGTATTTTTGTGGTTGTCAATATGGCTTTACCCGCTCACAAACGTCAACCACTTTCTTTTTAGAGACTTCTTATAGTGGGATAAAGACCTGAAAGTGGCTTGGCAAGCAGACGTAAAACATTGTGTAGTAGGGTTAGGCAGGACCTCGCTTTCTGAGATTCCTCTTCAATATGAAAATAAGTAACATGTCAAACTTATGTTCTTTGAGAGAAGGCACCTAATAATGGAGTAAGTTGAGGCTATTTACCACTTCCAAGGCATGGAACCTTACTTAACTTAGGAGCCACTGGGAGAGGACTTTGCTATTTAGGTTTAGAGCAGGCACAATTCAGCATATGTTGTGCTTTCCACCAAGACAATATTGCAGCTGTAGTGTTTGCGTTTCCCTCTTGGATTAAATCTCTGACCTGCCATTTTGTATTATTTATGTTTGCAATTTTTTATTTGGTTTGTTTGGTTAAAATATTTTTGCTGTTGCTTTCACATCAACAAATTCTCCAACTGCATAGTTGTATTATGCTATTTATAATTGTTGAATGACGAGGATGTGGGCTTCATGATGAGAGAAGTGTTAAAATCTGACGTACATTGCCAATATTCAATGTTTTATTTTTATTTTTACTTTTTATGCCTGTATTTATTATATTCTACTCCGATATTCTAATATTGATATCTGACCTGGACATTGCTTGATTTTTGTGCACATATTGCTCCTTTTTTGAAAATATTAATTGTATGTGCGTTAAATTCAGTACCGGGTGTCTACTTTTTTAAATACATACTAAATTGTTACTTATTGTGCTCTTTTTAGCATATCATCAATAGGATATGTGATGTATCTCTAACATTTTATTTTAAAGTGGAAGCTATAGAAATGTACTATATGGTCTTGTGTGCATGCTTGTCTGCCTGTGTGCTTGGGATAGGTTGGGGTTGAGGAGAATGGGATTGGGAAGAGGAAGTTGGAGGGTAGAAACAGGGACAATGGCTGCCATCAGAGATAAGGCCAGAGCCTGGATCGATCTCTGTTGGGCTTCCAAGCCAGTGTGAATGACCTCCAGGAATGCATTAGTCTATTGCACCTGGGCTGCCAGCCCCTGGATGACATTCACAATGGTTGACTGCCCTACAGAGATGGATCTCAGGAGGTCAATAGGCTCCGCACTCAGGGCAGCAGGGCAAACTGGGGCAGGGCCTGATGTGCCCGGGGCAAAGGAGATGCCCACCCCCCTGGGTGAGTGGGCACTGGCAACTTTATGAGGGGCTGCTGGGAGGGCGGTACTGGTATGGGGGTGGCAGCTGTACCTGTAGCTGGAGTCATCACAGAAGAGTTCACCACCACCAGGGAGCTCCCATCGGAGGAGGTATCTGTGTCAGAACTGTCCCCACCAGTCTCTGTCGTGGTGCTCCCATTGCCCTCCGTTCCATTGATGCCCTCAGCGTCGGTGGACTCTGCCTCCTGGGTCCTGTGGGATGCAGCTCCCTCCGTCGCTGGTGCCTCTGCTCCTCCGCCAGATGATGCTAATGCACATAAGGACAGGGTGGCACAACAAGAAGGGGGGAGAGCCAAAGGAAACACTTGGTCAATGGTTGCGCGAACGCCACCATTGGCATACACAGCACAGTCACACACAGGAAACAGCCCTACGCACTATGCATTGCACTACCAGTGAGATTGCTAGCTACCAAGGCATGGGGGGGGCACACACCAGCAAATGCAGCACACCTGGGACACACGCAGCCTTGACTAGTAGTGGATGCCTAAGAACTGGGTAGCAGGACTATTCCTTCAGAACCCTAGCCACCAGGGGACCTACGCTGCAATGTCAGGCTTGGCCTAGGGGCACCCATTGACACTCATCGACCACCCGGACCCCACCCCACCAGGTGTTTGTAGTAATGATGGGCACTGTACTCACCCCCTTGTGGCTGCTGTGATGCCCTCTACTGCGCATCCAGCTCTGGATAAGCCACCGCCAGTATGCGGGCCATCAGGGGGGTCAGGGTTCGACGGGCACCACTTCCTCATTGGGAAGCCATCCCCAGCTGGGCCTCCGTGGTCTTCCATGCCCAGCGTCTCAGGTCCTCCCACTGTTTCCGACAGTGGGTGCTCCGCCTGCCGTACATCCCCAGCGTCCGCACGTCCTTGGCGATGGCACGCCATATACCCTTCTTTTGAGGGGCGCTGACCAGCAGAGGAAATACACACAGGAAAATAGTATTAGTCAGACAGTCCTACCTGTTACAATTATGGCCCACCATACCCCTTCACATCACCATTTGCACAGACATGGCCCAGCACACAACCAATATGCCACCCAGAGGACATCCACCCACACCCCTTACACGAGGCCTTCACACACACACACCACTCCATACATTCATGCCACATGCATCGTGCCCGCAGTGTACTCACCTGTTGGTCTGGAGACCCATACAGCAGTCCGTAATGGGGTAAGACCCCATCCACCAGTCTCTCAAACTCCGCCGGAGTGAAGGCAGGGGCCCTTTCCCCAGTCACAGGGGCCATGGTAGGTTCCAGACACAGGTCACAGTAGCATATGCAGTGTAGATCCTCTCCTGTTGCAGATCAGGTAGCAAGTGAAGAATCTGATATAAAATGGTGGTCACATCCGCGGTGGTGCATACCGTCACTGTAACCCATAGGGCCCAAGGTTACCCAATGAGGAGTTGCATGGCAGTTCCCGACTGCCTCCCGCAACGGCGCACAATGTCAGCAGAATTACCCACTTCCACCTGTCCCTCCACAGGACAAGCAGACGCCATTTCAGAGGTGGGGGAAAGCCCTGGATAATTGCTGCATCACTGTTTAAATTTGGACATACTGGACAATTCACGCTGACCCATTACAAGTTAAGAGCATGCAATGTTCTGTTGTAGCCCCATTGTTCAGTTTGTGACCGGCTCCTCACTCTTTTGCCCCATAGATTGCTACCGCTGCGGATGAATATGAGATGGAGACATACCCCCGTGTACAGACCCCGGGGGACTTGCCAACAATGGAGGCCAGGCACATAATACTCACCTATAGACTTGACAGGGCCACAATCACAGAGCTGTGTGTCCATTTGGAGCCTGACCTGATATCTGCAATCGGTCACCCCACCAGGATCCATCCTCTTTTTCAAGTTCTGTCTGTGCTCCATTTCCTGGCAAATGGCTCTTTCCAAGTGACAGTGGGCTTGGCAGCAGGAATGTCACAGCCAATGTTCTCAATAGTGCTGACAAGAGTGTTGTCTGCCCTGATTAAACACATGTGCAGCTACATTGTATTACCCCAGCTGGAAGATTTGGCCACAGTGAAGTCCGAGTTCTATGCAATGAGACATATCCCCAACATAATAGGGGCAATTGATGGAACACATATTACATTTGTGCCCCCGTCAAAATGAACGGGTGTACAGAAATCGTAAGAGTTTCCACTCTATGAATGCACAGATGGTGTGCTTGGAGGACCAGTACATCTCCCATGTCAATGCTAAGTATCCTGGGTCAGTGCATGATGCCTTTATCCTGAGGAATAGCAGCATTCCAAATGTGATGGGCCAACTATAGAGGCACAGGGTGTGGCTAACAGGTGAGCCCTAGTCCCCACCCAGTATATGTTGGTGTATGGGTATGGTGTGGGCCGTTTGGGTAGTGTGTGGCTAAATGTTGTTCCTCAATATTTGCAGGTGACTCTGGTTACCCCAACCTATCTTGGCTGCTGACACCTGGGGGGAATGCCAGGAAAAGGACAGAAGAACGTTACAATGAGGCACACGGGCGAACCAGAAGGGTTATAGAACGGACATTTAGCCTCCTGAAGGCCAGGTTCAGGTGCCTCCATCTAAAAGGTGGTTCCCTGTGCTACTCACCCAAGAAGGTCTGCCAGATAATAGTGGCGTGCTGCATGTTGCACAACCTTGCCCTGAGATGCCATGTGGCTTTTCTGCAGGAGGAGGCTGGAGATGCCCATGTGGCACCAATAGACCCTGTGGACAGTGAGGATGAGGAGGTAGAGGATGAGGATGAGGACAACAGAAGAGCAGTCATCAGACAATGCTTCCAGTGACACACAGGTAAGGCAGTGTTACTTCACATTTCATTGTAATTATTTGTAATTGCTGTGGCACTGGCATGCTGTTATTTTCCATTTCTATACCCACTTACTGTCTTCTTTGGCAATTCATTTTACAGATGTTGGTGCCCCACAATAGTTCCTGGGGTGATCACTGCAGCCAGCTACAGGTCACTGGCATATGCTCATTTACTGTACAGTTGAATTGCAATGTTTGAACCTTGCTAAATGAATACATATTTGAAATATTTGACATACTCCATATGTCTATTTTTTCCAAGAGTGTTTATTGAAGTGCTAAGAAAAAGAGGGGCAAGTGCAATGGGATGGGATGATGATGGAGGAAGGTCCACATTATTATTCCAGTCTATTTGTAGCACAGATGCATTGTTCAAGGGGCCATAGGAAGGGGAGCATTGGCAGTTCAAGGTGGACAGGGTGACTGTGTGGGACACAAGGGTGACAATCAGGAGAGACTCATTTCCTGGCGGGGGTATTGGCAAGTGTATCTGGCTTCTGTCTGGATCACAGGGAACGTTTGCAGGGTGGTTCTGCTTCTGCAGGGGGAAATGCTGGTGGCCTATTGGTCCTGTGGCTGGGCCTCCTGTCCACTAGCGCCAGAAGAGGTGGAAGGCAGTTCAGATGTATCTATGGCTAGTGACGGGGCCCGCTGTTGTGACACTGCCTCCCTCATAATATTGGACATTTCTACCAGCACCCCTGCTGTGGAGATCATGGTGTTGTTGATAACCTGCAAGTCTTCCCTGATACACTGGTACTTTCCCTCCTGCAGCCACCTGTTCTCCTGCACATTGTCCAGGATCTGGCCCATCTTGTCCTGGGAATGTTGATATGCTCCCAGGATCTCTGCAATTGCCTCCTGGTCAGTCGAATCCCTGGGCCTGTCCTCCCCCTGGCACACAGCACTCCTCCCAGTTTCCCTGTTGTCCTGTGCCTCTGTCCCCTGAACCGTGTGCCCACTGCCACTGACCCCAGGTCCCTGATTGTCTTGGGTATGAGGTGTGCTCTGGGGTCCCTGTAGAGGTGGACCCACTGCTGATTGACGTGTCCTGGGGACAGAGTTATGGGTACGCTGGGTGGGTGCTGTGGTGGTGTTTCCTGATGGGGAGGCTCTGTAGTGGTGTGTGACTGGGCCTGGGTAACTGGCTGTCCAGAGGTCCCTGATGGGCAAGCTTGGTCATCCAGATCCTGAAGTCTAGAGTTGCTGTCATCACTGTGGGGCTCTTCTGTTGGGGGAATGGATAGTGCTGACACCTCCTCTCCACTGACATTGGCTGAGGTACCTGTGGGGATGTAAATGCTGTGTTATGGTTTCAGTGTCTGAGATATTGTGCATCCGTGGCTTGCCCTCTTTGGTTGTATTTGCCCTGGCAGCTTTCACTTGTGCACATTAGTATGTGGTGGGATAGCTGATTCTCTCTAGTGTGCATGCTTTAGTGATAGTTGTCCATGCAGGGCTGTGAGTGGTATTCATGCATTGGTATGGCATGCAGGGCTTGGCATTGGGATGAGTGAGATGTGATGGTGGGGGGTGGGGGTCGTGATGATGTGATGGGAGTGTGGGTGAGGGTATGTGATGACATGTAGGTAGGGGGGTGATAGTTGTAGAGAGTTGACTTACCAGAGTCCAGTCCTCCTCCTACTCCGGCCAGGCCCTCAGGATGCATGATTGCCAAGACTTGCTCCTCCCATGTTGTTATTTGTGGGGGAGGAAGTGAGGGTCCACTGCTGCAGTGGAACGTACCTTCCCCCATAGGTCGTTCCACCTCTTCCTGATTTCATCCCTAGTTTGTGGGTGCTGTCCCATGGCGTTGACCCTGTCCACGATTCTACTTCTTCCTAGCTATAGATATCTGCTGCACCTGTACTCCAAATAACTGTGGCTCTACCCTGATGATTTCCTCCACCATGACTCTTATCTCCTCCTATGAGAATGGGGGGTGTCTTTGTGGTGCCATGGGTGTTGTGCGAGGTGTGTAGGTGAGGGTGTGTAGGGTGATGAGTTGGGGTGTGTGATGTGGGGTGCGTGGTGAGGGCCTATGTCATAATTGTTAGATATCAGTATATCCCTAGTCAGACAAGAGATTCATGCAAGACACCTTTTCTACGATGATTATGTTCAAAGGACATTCTGGGGGTGCACAGACATATATTAAATATTTCATTCTTCTGAAAAGCATTCAATTGTGTTCTCTTCGTCGGTCTGTAGCATTGATCCTACAGTACAATGTATCCATTACCCAGGGTGATAACACTCTGCTGTGAGGTAACTGTCGTATATCAGATATATTTTTTAATGTATCTATCATTCTACGCTCCCTGTTTAATGTGCATACCACGTCATTGATTTCGAGCAGTGAAATTGATGCCCAAACTTTTATTTCAGTCAATAGCTTTCAAAATTCTAAATCGTTTGCATTTAGAATAGTTCATTCCAGGGCCATTTAGGTTGCAAACATCAAACATGGGCGATTATCTGACAACCATACGAATATGCCGAGGCTAGAAAGGACAATAGCTCTTGAAGCAAAGTGATACAGAAAAAATCTGGGATAAAGGACGTGTGCAATTAGCACAAGGACAGATGTCAATGACAAAGAAGGAGGTGGTCTGCGGCATGTTCTTCATAATACCTTGGAGGGTGTTGCACGCCCTTCACTCTCCGTCTGAAGAAACCGTACAACACAACATATTATTGTTAAGTGCCAGTGATCAGCAGGCACGTATCAAGTTCACTCTTGAGACAACTGTTTCATGATAATTAGGTACTTACCTTATAAAAAATTAAACCCATATATTGTAAATGAGTAACACAAAAGTGTCAGCCGTATTTCTTTACACCTGACCTACACAGATACACTGACCTCTTATTTTGATACACTTTAATCCCTGCTGATTAATATATTGTGTGTTTGTTAGCATGGACGATGTTTTAACTGAAGTGGAGGCTTTTAACAAGGGGCTTCTGACAGCAAACGCAAGCGTGACAATTAAACTGAGCTGCATTAGGTAAGAGTATACCTATTTTCATCAGAACCCTCGGAGGTTCTCATGCACAACAGATGTGCCCAGCCCAGGTGTTCTTACCCTTATTGATGTGAGATGACAAACAAGCGGAGGTTAAAAAAATAAAATAAAAATTACGTTCTGGAAATACTAGTTGACTGACAAGCTTACTCGTTTTTGAAGCTAGGCATTTACTGTTAAAAAAAATTACAGTTTTAGCACGAAGTTGCACACTTTATTTCAATGTATGCCCATATTGGAAATGAAACCTAAATATTTACTTTTAAGGAAAGATACTAGGAGCTTGGTACACCGGTGTGCCTTTTATTTTTACTAGATGATAAAATAATGACAGTCAGAGTTTTCTTTAGAAGTTTAAAACGTTTCCACAAAGTTGTATACTATTGAACTGATTCCCAAACAGGCACAGCTTTTCCTTGTGAAAATAGTTTTTGAGCTTGAATCCAAATAAAATGTGTAGATCTATTGCCATGTATTTAATTTGTGCGTAGGTTTAGAGGAAATTTACAAATTTTGGGGAAATCAGAAATAATTCCAGAAGTTTATCTTGCAGCTCTGTACAGTGTTATTTCAATGCTTGTTATTATGCATGAGTAAATGCTTAATAAAAGTCCTTTTGTCCATACTGACCTTTTTCAGTTAGCAATTTCCCCCCCATACACCCTTACTAGTTTTAGGAATGTCCCTCACCATTTCCTCCTAGATGGAAATTACTGTTACATTTGATAGCAAACAAACAAGCGTATCCAAAGTGGGAATGGATTGTGCAATAGTTTGTGGTTAGCTCTAGAAGAAACGTCATTTTTTAGTCTATTTTTCTGAATTTCATTTTATGTGTTTCATGATAAGGTGCCCATACAGAGTAATATAATTTAGTGACATCAGCCAGAATTCCTTATACAGACGTTTACTGAACGTTTACTGAAAAAAAACAAAGATCAAAGTGATGTTATAGTAAGGTGAATATGTCAATCAAAAAATTACATTTTAAACTCAAATAGCACTGAAATAGCACTGAAATTCACCAGTTATAGTTATCTGATGTGACTATAACTTGTGACCTAAAGTAACTATAATACTCAGCCCCTCACATTAATAACATCCCCAATGCCTTCTGTAATTACATAATTTATGCAAGTTTTGGTTTAGTGAGTCCATAGCCTGTCAGTTCAGGCCGTACTGTTCCTATTGGAGCAGGGTCAAGACTGCTTTAAATATGGCCGGCTCCAACTGAGATGGCATGGTAGATAAAAGAACCATGAATGGTAGGCAAACAAACTTGCAAATGGAAGTTGTCAGACCTATTCCCAACATTCCTCCAATCACCTTTTGTGTGTTTGATTACTGTCCTAAGTGGCAAGGGGATGCCTAGATGTGGGACCTGTGCTCACTGTGCTACTGGAACCAAGCTACTCTCGACTGAAGAGTCCCATTCAGGGCAAAGGCTGCCTTAGGTTTCTTGCATTCCTGTTCAGGGAGAACATGCACTGCACCAATGTTTATTTTTTCTTTTTCTTTTTTTTCACCCCACTACCCTTGTCCTTTTGTGCAGAGAACCACACCAAGTGGCTTCTTCACTGCTGGATTAAGTCACTTTAAAGAGCATGAATGGTTCCAATGCGGACTCCTGTTCCTGTGATTTCACAAACAATGTCAGCCACCTGTCCCCTTCAGTACCAAGTTACAGCCCCTACCCCCCATACGAATGAGAAGCCATTGATCTGAAGCCATGGGGAGTCCCTGATCAGAAATAACAACATTTTAAACAACCCAAAAAAAAACGGCTTTTTAAAAAAGTTTTCTTTATTTGAATACAAGCACAGACATGGTGGTCTGCCGACGCTTGCAGGCTATCATGGGTGTGATTGTGCTCTAAAACCTACCTTATGAGTATTCATATTGCAGCTTGGATTGAGACCCACTCCCACACATAATTTTGGGAAGCATCCTACTGTTACAAAGGCCTGCTCCCAAAACTCAACACTGGTGACAGAAGCACTTGCTGCAAATTGTGGCCAGTTTTTCCACCATTCCTATAGTACATCTTGCTCCACACTGGGTAAAGTAACTTATTATTGACAACTCTCATAAACAGCAGAAATTGTAGAGTAAAACACTTCATAAAACAATTTACATTTAATGCAGCGTGGAGACAATTGCTTTCCTCGAATCTCATGTGCTAAGTCGACAATTTAGAACAGGCCAGATTTCAACATAATGTCTATTTTGTGACAAAATACATATTTCGATCAAGTAGGAATCCGATAGAATATTGTTTCGTTTTGATATTTCAACACAAACGACTTCATTCTACCGTTTCTGACCTCCAGCAGAAATTTCCAGAAAGGGCTAAGGGCCAGATGTAGCAAAATGCTAATTTGCAACTTGCAAATTGCGGGTCCCTGCGACTCGCAATTTGCAACTCGCAAATTGGTATGCAGTACGGTGTCTCAGACACCGTCTGCGACTCGCTATGGGGTCGCAATGACCCACCTCATTAATATTCATGAGGTGGGTCGCTCATTGCGGCCCCATAGCGAGTCTAGTGACTCGCAAACATGGAGGCCTGCTGTCGTCAGCAGACCTCCATGTTCGTGACTGCTTTAAATAAAGCAGTTTTTTTTTTTTAAGTGTAGCCCGTTTTCCTTAAAGGAAAACGAGCTGCACTTAAAAAAAAAAACGAAACCTTTAGTTTCGTTTTTTTTTCAGGGCAGGTAGTGGTCCCTTGGACAACTACCTGCCCTGAAAAAATATTTGTGGGTCCATTCACAAAGTGGAAGGGGTCCGATGGGGACCCCTTCCAATTTGCGAGTGGGTTACCATCCACTTGAAGTGGATGGTAACTGCAACACCATTTGCGACCGCATATGCGGTCGCAAATGGTATTGCATACCACTCAGAATCGCAAATAGGAAGGGAACACCCCTTCCTATTTGCGATTCTGAAATGCATATTGCGAGTCGGTACCGACTCGCATTATGCATTTCTGCATTGGGAAACGCGAATAGCGAGTCGCAAACGGCAATTTTTACCATTTGCGACTCGCTATTTGTTTCCTGCATCTGGCCCTAAGTTCGGTGTCATAAATTGACATGCCGTCAAGATAAAACTTAAAACTTGCCAAAGGGTTCTTTAGCTATGAATGAGAATATCTAATACCGAGAGGAGTGGCTAATTATCGTTAAGTGCTTCTGCTGCAGGGATATGCATCCTTGTCTTCATCAATTACCATTTAGATGAGCTAACAACAAGGTTTACTGGAGTACAATGTAACTGAATTTAGATAACTTGCATGAGGAAATATGCTTTAAAATGGAAACTATGCCACATTCTTAAATTACACCGGATTTTGTTTTCTGAAGAAATAAAAGAGGAAATATATATCTGCTCGTTTTTTTATTTATTTAAAGAAAAAATGCAGTAACCTAGTGCTTTAAAAAAAAAAAAAAAAAGCTTTTTCTTATTTTGGCTCTGGAGTGTTTGCACAGAGTTAGAATGTGCTCCATTTATAAGTGCCACACATACATTGTTTCCTGGTAAAAAGACCAATCGGAGCCAGATGGGATACAGAGGCCACTTCAACAAGGCAGTCTTAGAAGAGACTACACAGACCATTTTCACTCTTTATCAGCGTACAACATACTGTGAAGTTTTTCCAAGACACCCTGCAGACCAATAAAGGCCTGCGGCTTGCACGGTAGTTGGCATGACTAAAGTTCTTTCCTGTAAGTGAGGATCTTAACTGCACACTTTATATCTCTGGTAGAAAAAAATGAGGCCCAGGGAAAAAAAACCTCCTGTCAAATAAAACGTACATTCAATGGCGTGTGTGTTTTTTTTTTAGAACTACTGTAAACAGTGTTGGTTCATAGATGCGGGCATCCGAATCCGAGTTGTAAACATGCAAAAATCACAGGACCACTGAGGCAGCTTTTCAGTTTATAGTATCCGCTGTGCGAAAGTGCCTTTTTAGCTTGATCATCCCAATTTTGTTTGGACTGATTCTGCTGTGCATTTTAAGTCTATGCACTGGGACACTGCTAGTCGGGCTCAGTGCGTTTTCTCTGCCCCCTAAGATATGATAACATTGGCTACTCCTAATTTTACATATTCGTTACCAATAAGGCTATAGTATGTGATGTATGCACAAACCATGTTGAGTGTGAAAAATATCTATCTATCTGGTCTATGTGGCTTTTTTTCTTGGGAAAGGAATCAGGAGTTGTTGTAGTAAGCCTAAGTCAGGAAGAGTTTAAAAAATGTGAAACAAAAGAAAGAAGAGACAGGCTTGTTAGAAGCTTTTGGGAGTCCTGATTTAAAAACTGAGGGGCATACCCTCTGGCTCAGGCCAGCGCAGCAAGTGACCTTACTGTGCTGCCCTGCACCATAGGAAAAGGACAGGAATGCACTGCATCTACGAGATAGGGTGCATTTCTGTCCTCTACCCTTGCGCTTGCACACAATAGGCGACCTAGCGCTGACAGGCAGGAATGTTTTTGTGCAGAAAAGGACACCTTCCTGCACTAAAATTATTCTCTTTCTATGTGTGCTGCAGAATGCAACCACACTTAAAAGAGGGAAAAAACGAGGAGAAATGAAGATATGCCCTCATTGCACCTCCCCTAGGGAAGTGTAAGATTTTGACGCATTCCCTGGATTATAGATTCTTGTAAATCTGTGAATGCATCAAAATCCAGGGGTAATGCATGGGAAAACTCACCCCAATGCCCATGGAGCGCGTCCTTGATGCAGTGTAAGGCAAGGCAGAGACACGCACTGCGTTGCCTTACACAATATCTACAAGGCCATGAAAAGCCAAGCAAAGTGGCTTTGCATGGTCTTGTAGATATGGGCTTGCACTATTTGCTTCCAGTACATCACAAAAAGTGATGCACCAGGGACTCAGAGGTTTTTTCTTGTAAATAAGCCCCTGAGTGCACGCCCCCAGGACATTTCTTTTTTTGGCCAGGTGCCATAAGCATTACATTCATATATATACAGTATAAATACAATGTTGTCCCCTAGGGAAAGAGAAAAGAGAATATCTACCCGACTTGTGATATGGCAATTGAAGCTTCCTTACTGTTAACAAAGATGTAAACCTGTTTTAATTTAAAAATCTATAAATACATTTTGCTGCACAAGCACATTGCCCTGAAAAGCACAGTGCCTGGCTCAAAATGACCCCTCAACTCACTCCTATGTGTTAGCACTGATGAGAGAGACACACAAACAAAGAGAGAGGGGATATCACTAAATAGAGGACGAGCCCAGGTCCTCATTACTAGATGGGTTCCCTCGATCTTTCCTCGTCCACTTTGCTCTTCCCGCACATCACCACCCACACTACCAGCATCAGAGCCCTGAAAATAAGCTCCACACCCATTTCACACCTCCAATCAAGTTGAAAATGGGTGCAGATTTTAGTCTGTTATCTCCAATTGTAAGAGGAAAAATACAGAATGTATCCAATATTCCCGTCTTCATGTTATTCCCAAGCAGAGATTCCATTCCCACAGTAGCCTCACACCTAAATCAATGGAATTTATGAGAGCCAAGGTTGAGCTAGGTGGGTCAGCAGCATGGTATATCAGCAATCTGTGATCTGTGTAACCTCAGATTGACCTCCTCCAATTCTTTGTATATGCTCAGTTGCAGGAATAAATTATTCATGTAACTACTACTACTGTTTTTAGTAACCAGAATTGCATTAGTAGAGCTGGGAAAGGATATTTTGGGGGAAGGTACAATCAGCAAACTTGATTTTTGTGTTTTTTGTTTTATTAACCATCTGGAGTGTAAGTTATTTGTACATTTGAAACGTGAACATCTGAAATGTGAATTCTTAGCCCTGCTTCAATCGATGTATAGCTTCTAAAGTGTGTTGCTGGTTTATTTTTAATACACCATTTAGGAACCAATTCCGAGTAGCTTTGATCCCTCCTCATAAAATAGGGAGTGTAAATGTGATCAAGGGAATAGAAGATAGTAAGATTCAAGTGACCAACAACTATTTAAGTTTAATTCAATGCAGTTGTACAATAGCCCTGAACTTCACTAAAATCCAACAACTTATCAACATAGTCATACTGCTTCGGAAAGTATTTTTTATTCATCACAATTTTTTTTTTACATTTTCTCTGTGTCTGTAGCCATCATTTCCCTGTTTGTCTTGTTTCTTAATCTCCCACTTCCACTTTCTTTGCTGGTCATTGTTGGTGATGTTGTTACTAGCGGGCACATGTACGAAGCAAAAAATTTGCGATTCGGAAATAGCGACTCTTTGCGAATCGCAATTTCTGACTCGCAAAATGGAATGTAATAAAAAAAAATGCGATTTGATGCCCAGACGCATCGCAGTTTGGGAAATCGCAATTTGCGATTTCCTAAATTGCGCATGGGGGTTTAACCGAATCACAAATTGCGACTGATTTGCAATTTGCAAACGGGTGCAAAAGAAAAGAGAAATTACACTTCCTGGTGCTGGATGATGACCTCAGAACCAGGAAGTACCTCCCATGGAAGTGGGAGGAGTCTAGCCAGGACAGACAGGAGAGGCACACCCAGCTGAAAGGAGCAACTGCAGCCATGGTAAGCCAAACTAAGGAGTCAAGTACTGCAGGGAGGAAGAGAAAGCTGAAATTCTCTGACAAAGAGTTGGAGGTCCTAACTGAGGAGTGCTGCCTACACCATGAGGTCCTATATGGAAAGGCAGCAGTGAGTGTCCCTGACTCACACAAAAAGAAGATATGGCTGGACATACAAAGCAAGATAAATGCCATTGGAGTCAGTCACCGCTCCATCGAGGAGGTGCACAAAAGATAGTAGACCTCAGGTCAAAAACCAAGGAAAGGGTTGAAAAGCGGTTAAAGGAGGTGCATGGAACAGGTGGGGGACCATCCACAGTACCACCACACACAGCAATAGAGAGCATGGCGGGGACAATTCTGGAGCCAGAGGCTGTTGTTGGAAATGGGGACCTGGACAGTTCAGCACCTGGAACCTCCAAAAGTAAGTAGCAAATCTCAATTATTTACACTATTCAAGGCACCATGCACACAACCACAGTTCACAAAAGCATGCATCATCCAAATTGTTCCATGCCGATATGCCCACCTCAGGTTCGGTGCATTATAGGTAATGTAGTACAGTAGTCCAAGTTTTGAGGAATAAATATTTTGATAAGCCACACATCTGAGAGGCACTGACAGTGTATCCCCTGTGTCCACACAGATCTCCCTCAAGTATCCACTGATGACCCTAGTGTGGAGGTATATGACAATTCCACCATGACAGTAGAGAAGGCAGTCAGCATTTCTGAAGGGGAGTGCAGCACCACACCAATTGTTCCCCATGCACATGAGACAACAGAGGAGACAAATGATGACAATGAGGCAGTAAACCTGATACCGGGGCCACAGATGGGTGAGAGTCGGCCACTGTGAACAGCAGGGTCTGGGCGTAGAAGGCATCATCAGACACATGATGCAGGTGAGGAGGATGTCACTACACAACAATTCCTTGGACTGAAGGCATCCCTACTAAGCAGTCACCGCCTGCAAAACAAACACACGCGGATGATGAACCGGAACCTGCAGCGAATGCAGCAGACCCTCACACAGGGATTTGGGAATGTTGAGACTCAATTATCCACCATGAACACTAACATGGTCAACCTCGCCACTGCCATCAATGACCTATGTAGGGAAATGGTGGCGGATCGGGCCAATGCAAGGTGCAAAGAGCGCCACACAGCTGCACATTTGGACCGGCTCAGTCAGTCCAGTGGCCACCTAGCCACCACAACTACCTGCCTGTCAAGACGCACTGTCACACCCCAGGTTGAACTAGGGCATTTTGCTGGAGATGTGGCAAGGGGACTAGGGCGCATTACTGCTTCTGTTGATGTTAGACTTTTCATCCTTGGCGTGGTCTCCCTTAACTTTTTGTCTCTCTCTCCCAGGTTGTTGATGTGTGCTTGGCTCTGTTTTTGCTGTTTTTGTTACTCTGGGCACTTTATCACTGCTAACCAGTGCTAAAGTGCAAGTGCTCCTTTACAAAATGTATATGTAATTGGATTATCCATGATTGGCATATTTGATTTACTTGTAAGTCCCTAGTAAAGTGCACTAGAGGTGCCCAGGGACTGTAAACCAAATGCTACTAGTGGGCCTGCAGCACTGGTTGTGCCACCCACATAAGTAGCTCTGTAATCATGTCTCAGACCTGCCACTGCAGTGTCTGTGTGCGCAGTTTTAACTGTAAATTCGACTTGGCAAGTGTACCCACTTGCCAGGCCTAAACCTGCACTTTTCTTACATGCCAGACACCCATAAGGTAGGCCCAAGGTAACCACAAGGGCAGGGTGCAGTGTATGGCTAAGGTAGGACATATATTAATGTGTTTTATATGTCCTGACAGTGAAATGTTGCTAAATTCGTTTTTCACTGTTGCAGGGCCTGTCCCTCTCATAGGTTAACATTGGGGCTACCTTTAAATAAAATTAAAGTGTAGATTCACTTTGGGAGTGGATGGACATGTGGAGTTTGGGGTCTCTGAGCTCACAATTAAAAAATATGTCTTTTAGTAAAGTTGATTTTAAGATTGTGTGTTTGAAAATGGCACTTTTAGGAAATGAGCACTTTTTTGCTTATACCATTTCTGTGACTCTGCCTGTTTATGGATTCCCTGTCTGGGTCAGTTTGACAGTTGGGCTGGCGCTCGCCTGCGACGCAACCAAAGAATCGACCCACGGAGCTGAAGAAACTACACGTAGCATCGATGACGGAGGCTGGGGAGATCTCAACCCGCGCTGCGTGGTTTTCGGATCATCGTACGGCTGGATTTCTGACAGAAACACCGTTGGGCGTGTAAAAACAACGCAAGGCCTGCCCGGACCCGAGAGTGCTGACCGGATCGACACATTGCTCCCCTATGGAGAGAAGAATCAACGTGCCCGACCGGACGAAAGGTGAAACGACGCAAGGTCTTGCTCATGAGTGAAATCGACGCATTGCAAGCCCTTTTTGATGCACACTCGCCCGGGCGGGGTTATTTTTGACGCACTTAAGGTACATGTTTATGCTAACAGTGTTAGTGTGTGTTTAAAACTACATGAAGACACTTTTTGCTTTTTAATTGAAAACGTGACTTGTGTATTGTGGATTTTTCTCGTTTTGGTCTTGTTTTGTTTAGATAAATATTTTAAATTTTTCTAAACCTGTGTTGTGTCATTTTGTAGTGTTTTCATTAAGTTATTGTGTGTGTTGGTACAAATACTTTACACCTAGCACTCTGAAGTTAAGCCTACTGCTCGTGCGAAGCTACCAAGGGGGTAAGCAGGGGTTAGCTGAGGGTGATTCTCTTTTACCCTGACTAGAGTGAGGGTCCTTGCTTGGACAGGGGGTAACCTGACTGCCAACCAAAGACCCCATTTCTGACAGTTGACCTCATTCATACCTCCCAGGCAGCAAGAGGTACTGGTGACACCCCTCAGGACAGTGAGGACATATCAAGTCTAAGCAGCGTTTCTGCCTCAGATGCCCACATCCTGCGTAGTAGCAGTGCCCGCCAGACATCTGTGGACCAACCAGGCACAGGCCATGGTGGCCGTACCTGTAGGAGGGTGTGATGTTGCCTCCCTAGGTTTAGCCTAAGGCACATGAGGGAATGTGTTAGGTTTTGTTACATAAGCCTTGTTTACTGCTGGCAATATGCCATCATTTACATTATGCACTCCTGGCATTAAAGGATATTTTTGTTTTGACAACCTGGCTATGTGTGTCTTACATTTGTGAGTGCTGTTACAGTTGGCACTTACCTGCCAAAGTAATAAGTTGCTAAGTGATCCCATCTTCGTCTGGCCTTCATTGCGACGCTACCATCCCCAGGCTGTCCTTGTGGTGGCTCCCCCTCCTCATCCTCCGAATCTGTGTCATCTAGGGTGAGATGTAGCCCACGTCTGGTTGCTATGTTGTGTAGGATGGCACATATCGACACAATCCTGCTTGCATTCTCTGGGGCATATTGGAGTGCACCTCACTTTTGTACAGGTATCTAAAACGTGACTTCAACATACCAAAGGTCCTCTCAATGATGGTTCTGGTGTGTCGATGTCGAATGTTGTAGCGCCTCTCATTCTGATTGGCAGGTGTTAGGTATGGGGTGAGTATCCATGGCCTCAGAGCATATGCACTGCCACCTGTATAACCAAACAACAGATATGAGCATGGCTTAACATGGTTATGCATTGACAGGTATTTCTGACATTGGTGTGTACTACACAATACCTAATAAATATCCATCCTCAAACTCCTCCCGTTCTAGGTGTTGGTGTAACCCACTGTGCCTGATTATGTACGCATCATGTGTGCTCCCTCGAAATTTTGCCACTATGACATTATGGGCATCACATACCACCTGGATGTTGAGTGAGTGAGTACATTTCCTATTGCGGAACACATGTTCCAGATTTGCAGGAGGACATATGGGTATATGTGTCCCGTCCACACACCCCATTACATGGGGAAAGTTTGCAATTCTGTAGAAGTCCAATTTGGTGTTGTGTATTTCCTCCGCATTCCTGGGAAGGAAAATGTATCCGGACATGTGTGCAAGTATGGCATTTAAGAACCGTCTAAAGAATCGTGACAGGGACTTTGGGATACCCCACCAGCAACAGCAATCACCCCCTGGTAGCTACCTGAGGCCAAGAGGTGCAGTGAGCACAGCACTTGCACATGTGTGGGGATGGAGCCGCTGCGCAGGGTTGGGCTTTCTAGCTGAGGTTTCAGCAGTTCAATGATCTCTGAGATGACTGTGCTGCTCAGTCTATATTTCTCATGTATTTCCTCATCAGTTTGTTGAAATATGGCCTGCCTGGTTCTGTATCCTCTCCTGTCTCCGCCTCCTCCTCCTCTGCTGGGCAGACTGGGCTCGCCTCCTCCATGTAATCACGTAAGGTGCAGCATTGTTGAAACACTCAGATGCCCTCTGGGTCTGCTTTTATACTTTGGTTCTTATTACCACCTGTTTGTAATCAGTGCTAATCTGGGTGTGCAAAATGGCCTATTTGCGACTAATCGCAATTTGCGACTGCCTTGTACATTTGGTTTGCGAGTCGCAAATTGCAATTTCTCATTTGTGAGTCGCAAATGTTTGCGATTAAGCAATTGGTCACATCGCTATTTGGGACTCTGAAATGGCATTTATACATACCATTTCGCATTTTGCACAGTAGCAAATAGCGCTGTGACCGATTTGCGAGTCTCAAAACATGCGTACATGTGGCCCTAGGTGTTTCTTGGTTTTTCCAATCAGACAGTCTTTTGGTATGTTAACTTGGATAGGGACTCCTTTGTTCTCAGGCAATGAAATTGGTGGATGGGAAATGGGTGACGAGGGATTATGCATCCTGTATTGATTGAAAATGTTAGCCCTTATCTACTTTTGAAAAATCTTTTTGAAGATCTCAAAATATAGTTGAAGGTATGCTACGTTGCCTGTAGATGGTGGCAATGCTATTCTCAGCATGTGGAACCCTGTATCAACCTTAATTGTATGACTGTATATAGAACATGTCTATGATGACAAATGTTTTGATATAGTCACCTATGAATTCCCTGGTATTGGAGTGTAAGAAGTACTGTACAGTCTATCTCTTAATACGAACAATGAAGTCCCTCCTTCAGTACTCAATGTTCCCACATTCGACCACTGGAGAGACCTGTTCAATCAGGCTACCTGCAGTTCTTTAATTATCATCCTTGTTTTGCCCCAGCAGGCACAACAACTCTAAAGTTCTAGGGTAATAAAACTGCTGTCATTATCACAGATTAGCGTTTGAATCGGTGTTTAGTCTGATGTACTGCCCACCTGCCTATTCTATCCTCTAGACACAATGCTGTGTGTAAGAACTGTCCCCGGTCAGGAACCTTTCAAGTACTGTACAGTGTACCTCTGGATACGAACAATGAGGTCCCTCATTCAAAAATAAAATCAAAACAGCATATTTCTATAGTGCATGGCTACCTTACTAGGGTTTCCCAGCGTTGGCTGATCAAGGACCAAAAAGAGCAAAGCTAAGCTTCAAAGAGCCACGTCTTCAGCAGCTTCCGAAACAGCGCAAAAGAGTCACAAAGGCGCAAATTGTGAGGCAGAGTATTCCATATTTTGGTCCTCAGAAAAGCAAAAGACTGACCGCCTGCTTTGCCAGTAGAATGGTGGCAATAGAAGCCATATTCACTTTTTTTAAATGTAATTTTCGTTTAGGATTGTAGGGATAGATTAGAGAAAGTATTTTTACAGGACTAGCCTGATGGATGGCTCTGTACATCCAACACAGAGCCTTGTACTTGAGGCGCTGGCAGACTGGGCGTCAATGCAGCTGACGCAAGAGCTGGGAGAAGGTGGAGTCAGTAACGTGGCATAACAGGCGGGTAGCAGCATTATGAACAATCTGTAGCCACTTCAGCCGAGCCTGCGTGACACCCAAATAAAATACATTGCCGTAGTCCAATCATGAGATCATAAGAGTCTGAACAACATTTTTTGTGTGTTCAAAAGTACCAAGGGGCATATTTATGAGCCCACTAGCACCACCTTGTGCCACATTAACAGCATTTATTTCAATGCAAATGTGGCGTTAAGGTGGCATTTCGCACGCGCCATATTTACAAAGTTGTGCAATGCCTGCATTGTGCCACTTTGTAACCACTTGCGCCACATTATGCCTGTGCCAGGCATAATGTATGCAAAAGGGCGTTCCGGCGATGGGGGGTGTGTAAAAATGCACCATTTTTATCTTCATTTTTTAACGCCTGCTAAGTGCAGGTGTTAAAAAGAGGCTCCCATTGAATATAAATGGCCTCAGGGTGTTTTGCAGGATTAGCATCATAAATTGTGACACTGGTCCTGCAAAATGCCGGACTAGCATCACAAATTTTGATGCGAATCACCCTAACTACCACCATGGTGCACTGTATTATAAATACGGTGCTACCATGATGGCATTAGGGGGGCGCTAAAGGGTGCAAAAAAAGTGACACTGCACTAGGTGCAGCGCCACTTTTCATAAATATGCCCACAAGTGTTTCCAAACTCGACCACCAGAAGGACCTCCCACCACTTTTCCAGTCCCTTGATTATAATCCATGTTTGGCCCATTACAATCAACAACAGGCATTGTTGGATCACCTATATTTAAGGGCCAGAACACTGCTGCCTGGATCACACACTAGGTGTTGCATTGGGGTTTAGAACAAAGCACAGCACGATTCCATGGAATGCAAAGGGTTCTTTGTGGAATTCAAATGAGGGGACGTTGTTGGCTGGTGCTGTCAGTTGCTTACCTGTGAACTGGGTTTTCCTAATAAATGTCTTCACTTCCATCACAAGCATGTCATCTTTTTTACATTGGCAGTGAGCAAGAAAGCCACTACCTGTCCAACTGCTGTTATGTACCTTGGGCTCTGCCTCCTATTCCACCACAACAGCTAGTCTGCCACTGTGGTTCCGAAGCCCTGCGCGGCCAAACCATCCTGTGTTGCAGGACTCTACGTGTACTCTACCTGCTGCATCCCGTGTTGTATCTTCTGCTGGTGTGGCGGTGAATCATCAAGATTGTTTGTGCCACCAGAAGTCCTGGCATCATTGCACAATGATAACAATGTCATCTAGACTGCAGAGGTAAGCATGTTATGTCACATTCATGGCGTACAACATCTTAAAGTCAGTTGGTATTTTGAAAAGTTGCACTTTTGGCATTGTGACCACCATGTTTAAGTCAGGAGTGTTAGGTTCAGTGTCAGTGCCTGCATATTTTGAACTGTTTGGAACTGCAACGTTAGTTCATGTAACATCCACATTATCCTCCACTGCGGGCGCTGCTTCCTAAACATTTTCATGTATGACTGGTGCTTTCACACCGTGTTTGAGAATTTATGTTACATTTCTATAGCATATTTGTGGATTAGTATCTTGCTACTATTGAGAGTAGTGAATCTTGTTAAATTCTGTAATCACCATCACATATTTCTCTCATGTAGAGTATATCTTCTCCCCCCAACTATTTGCATTACTGCCTGGTAAACAGCCATTGGAATGAACACATTGAAAGGAGACTTTTGAAGCCTACCTCGATGCTGTGGATGGTGACCCATTCAGCAGTACGAGGAAAAAAGCCTTACTCGTGCAAAACGTGGGCCCTGAAGGCAGATCTATTTAAAAAAAAACACTATTATTGATCGACGTGAGAACACTTTCTCACCTAGAAGCCGTGGAACAAGCACCAATCAATAGTGTAGACAAGTATGCTACAATAATACAAGCAAACACTTTTGGCCTAGTAGGCATGTGGTACTAGAATGATACACAGTCTCACAACGATCTCAGCAACCAAGGGAATCCAATGATAAATTGGTCTCTGCTTTAAGAACTTTGGCCATCACCTGTAATTACAGTGACATGCACGATGACATTATCAGTGACCAGTTAATTGAAAGAACATCAAACAAGAAAATTCAGGAACGTTGGCTTCCAACTGACAACCCAGTTCTGGAGACTATTACTATTTTAAAAAGTTATCCTTTCCTAGTGACCAGGTTCAATGCAAATTGAAATTACCAACCGCCAATGCAAAATTTGAACTAGAGCCCCCCAAAGTACCACAGAAGCAAAACCTGAACCTAAAAGGCATTAGAAAAAGAACCGTATGTGTGGCAGCAAAAAACATACATCTTCAGGTAAGAACTGAACTGTCTAATCTCAAGTATGTCTTAAATGCAGCAAGAAGGGTCGTTTTGCAAACGTTGGTTGTATGTCACGCAAGACTGTGATATCCAACGTAGAAGCGGTTAACAATATTGCAGAAGATGTTGACTCATCGTGTTAATACGAAATTGCTTCTCTTCATGTGGCTAGGCTGCTGCTGCCACCTCAGAATGCCTGGGAGGATGGCATTGGATGTGAGCATCTTGGGAGTCTGGAAGTGAGAGTGGATGGTAGTCCCTGGGGATAGCCGTAAGGGTAATCAAATGTGTCTGGGTTGAGTCAAGTGGCAAGGACACAAAAAACATGGCCTGTGAGGTCTGGGAGGTGGCAAGCTGCAGTATCTGGAGAAAAAGACCAGACAAGGGGGAGACATTTAAGATGATTGGGGGAGGTATATAAATGGGAGACACAGGTGGTTTGGTAGAGGGGGAAAGCAGACTTTCCTGGGTAAACGTGGAGAGGCATGGGTGACTTTTGGGGAGGGGCAAGTAAAAAGAGCCTCAAATGCTCTGCTGGTGGAGGCAAGTGGGATTGCCTGGGCTGATGGAACAACAGAAGAGATCAAAGGCCTCATTTAGATAATGGCGAACGGGTTACTTTGTCACAACGGTGACAGATATCCTGTCTATCGAAATCTAAATCCCATGGAATATAATGGGATTTCGATTTTGGAGGATGGGATATCCCTCATCGCTTTGATGGAGTAACTTGTCCACTAACATCTAAAACAGGCCCAAAGTGTCCTGGAGGAAGTGGCCAACAAGATGGAGAAAGGGCTTTTGAACTGAAGGTGTGAAGTGTTCCATCAGGATATCATGGATGTTTTCATGGAGGGCAGATATGGATCCTTTCAGTGGAAAATCTGTCTGTGGAGTGCCTGGGGGATAAGACAAGTAGGAAAGAATTCTAAGATTTGGGAGATGTGGAAAACAGAGGTGTCTGAATGAAAGAAAGGGTTAAAAGTGAAAGACTCAGGTGGGCTGGAGTGTAGCAAGGAAGATTACTTGGAATCAAGAGGAAATTATTTTGGGGGCCTGGGAAAAGAGACAAGCTGAAGAGACTCGTGACCTGTGTAAGGACATGTCAGAATGGCAGATTAAAGGGGCAAGCAGGAAAGACTAAGGTGGCTTGAGAAGGGGTAAAGCAGGAGGGCCTGGAGCAAGGGGGAGAGGGTACAGTGGAGAGTCTTGTGTAGGCAAGGGAGGGGGCCATTGAGTATGGGCTTCGAGAGAGTTCAAGACCCATAGTTCATCCTTTTTGGAGAGACTCTGGTTTTGTGAGCACCTTCCCCACTGGTGGAGGGATTCTTTTTTGATATTTTTCCTCATTTATTTCTTTGCTCCAAAGGCTAGCAGGGCAAGTCTTTTTTAATTTCTGGGGTGCAGGCAAATGGTTTCCTACACCTATAGAGAAAAAAATGTATTTTTCCCATGGCAAGGTACTGTGAGTCATTTTTGAAATGACAAGATAGTGCTTCATCAGACGGTCGAACTGGGCATCCCCATTGAGGCAAAACCTAGGAAAGTTGCCCACTCTAGTGTTTGGTTAAAGGGGGATATGATTGCTTCCTATGAAACTCTATAAATCTCTCACCTTCTAACATGACTGAGAAGAGAATTGCTCTGGTGTACAATGAAGAGTAGGGATGTACAAAATCATAACTAGAGGTAAATCTCGACACCCACATGGGTGGTATATAATGTGCAATATCATTGGTGAAAGAATACACTTAAAATAAATAACATAAAAAGACATTTCTTTCAGGTGAATAAATGTTCAAAATTTTGAGTTCCACTTGAAGCCCCAATGAGGGTTTGTTTGGAGCTTGAAACCCAGTCAGGGCTCTAGGAGCCTAGATATATTCTCAGGCCAAGGGTGAGCTCCCGAGCCTGGGGTCTCTTCTTCAGCCCGATATGTCACAAAGTGCCCTGAACGGGGTCCTTCAGACCTGTGGGAGGTTTTCTCGCATGGCTAAGGGAAGAAGCTGTGACTGGGTCTTGGTCAGAGTTCCAGCTGTCCTGAGGCTGGAATACCCTGTCCCTGAGCTCGATTCTCCAGCCTGCTGTATTGCACATTGCCTGTGATGGGGTACCACAAGCCTGCAAGGGTTCCACTGCTTGGTTAAGTGCAGAAGATGTGACCAGACCCAGGGTGAGAACTCTGGCTTACCCTGGGTTGGAAGACTCTGGCTCAGGGTGACCTTCAGAAGCCTGTTGTGCCACCTAGAGTGGAGAACAGCGTCCGGAAGTCCCAGGCAGGGCTCCCCTGCTTGACTTTAAGAAAAAAGGTCTGATCTACCCCTGGTTCAGAGGGCTATGAGGCCTCCTCTCAACTCCTTAGCTGAGGTACTACTCGTGCTCTGGGAAAATGGCCCGGGCAGCCCCCTCCTGGTGTCAGCAGAATCTGATTCACAAGTCATGGTGTGACCAGATAGCTGTCCTTTAAGGTCAGCCATCTAATCATTCCTAGCCTGACCATCTAAACTAACATATACACTGTCTTCCAATGTAGTAACAGAAGCATACACAATGAAGTGGGAGAGAGAGTGAACAATAATTAAGAAAGAGGGAATTCCAAGGTACATACCAAGGGAGTTTTGGAAAGGTTTAGTAGACTTAAAGGTAGCACCACCTTTCCCTTTACTGCAGAACTATCTGAAGCGTCCAAGTGCACCTATCCAGTGGTACCAACAATAAAACTGGAGATGGGAATCCTGTACCTATAGGAAGTGGACAACAGCAGGACAATGAACCATCTTCTCTTATACTCTTGCTCTCTTGTCATCCCATTCCCCTTCCTCTTCTTGAACCCCGGTCTCTTGCCATTTTATATTCACAGGAGAGGCAGTAGTATGGAGGATGAGATGGGAACTGGCATCTCCGATTTCCACCTCACACCTGCAGGATCAAAGAGGTTAGCTATAGACAGAACAGCAAGCCCACGTCAAAAGTCCTGCTGAGCAAGACATTACATCAGGCGATCTGGCCAATATGATAGGGAATTTACTAAGAGAACCCCAAGCTTTAGCTCTATGAGTGGATCACCTCGAGGATCTCATCCCTTTAGAAGCAAATCAGCAGGGGGAGTGGGGGCACCAGGTGAATACAAGCCCAGACTGGTCATGAAACCAACTACTTTTGCTTTCCTTATCCATGCCTCTAATCCATAAGGGGATAGAGTTTTAAACCAAGTTATTCATGTCACTACACCCCTAGCTATACCCTTGGTCACCCAGAATATTTTAATGAGGAACCCTCAAAGTGTGTTATGTTTTTAAATGAATGCCAACTGCACTTTGTGTGCAGGCCTGCCGGTTTCTCAGTGAGCAGTCATGTTATCCTACCTACGTGGCACAGCAGCTTCTTGATCAATACCCTTAGTGAAATAAAACAATTCACTTTATGATTTTAAGTTGAAAAAGAAGAAGCTATTTGATAAGCATACTTTTAGACCTGACAGCCTTAGGGTGGTCTAGTCCCCAACATTTTCCCTGTCTCCCTCTATTTTCTGACCTAGTTTTTGCTGTTTTTAGGGCTCTCTGCAGTCAGTTTACCACTGCTAACCAGTGCTAAAGTGCTTGTGCTCTCTCCCCTAAATCATGGTAACACTGGTTCATACCCAAGAGGCATATTTAATTTATGACTTACCTCATAAATGACATACCTCGTAAAGTGCACTACATGTTCCCAGGGCCTGTAAATTAAATGTACTAATGGGCCTGCAACACTGATTGTACCACCCACCTAGGTAGCTGGCTACCAAAATGGCAGTGTGGTGCTGAAGCTCCAGCGGAGGAGCTCCTTAATCATTTCAGAAGAGCCCTCAACTTGATTGAACCAGCGTGGAATGCCTGCAGTGTGAGTGGGGAAGCTGGAGGTGCCATTGGAGTACAGCCGCAGCACCGGTGAGTGATGGGTGCCGGGTGTAGAGCATTGACTCCTAATCCCAATCCGGGCCTTGGTGACCCTGCGGCTAAAGGGGCTGTGGGTGAGCCTGAGAGGTTCCATATTGGCCTAGATATCAGCACCTGCATTCGGACAGCACGAGTGGTGCTCTTCGATGAGGGAGAGGATTGAGTGCCCTCTGACTCGCCTAGTGCTTGGCAGCCGCCACATTACTACATGGTGGGGCTGGCGTGCAGACTGATGGCCTTGAGGCCTGGCTGTGGGTGCCCCCCTTGGAAATCTGGCCCTGCTTGTGAAGTAACTGGATCTGGCACGCCCAGGCTGCTGGGGTGCCGAACTTCCTAGGAATCGGGTGGTGGCTGTAAGCAGGCCCTGGTGAGTCTCCATTGCCTCCTCTGCGGAGAGCAGCTTTCTTGGGTTTGCTGCCTTTGCACAATTGCAAAAGAGGCATGCTGGCTAACCCTGACTGCTGAAGGCAAGGAGATGTAGCTAGGCCTGTCAGTGTGACCATTGCCTAGGGACCGCCTGGCCCCGACAAGATGGAGTCACAATTGCTGTCAACATGTAGGGGACAGGTGGGTATTTTTGCCGCTGATTATACCTGTTGAGACGGAGTGTTCATGCACAGTCTGCTCCACTACCCAGCTTGCTCCTGCCATCATCATGCTGTAGCTGCAATGGTCTGGGGGTACCCCAGTCAATGTAAGCTACCATTTGAAAAGCCAAGCACCTCCTGGCAGACAGGCAACGGCACTACCATGGCGGAGGGCACAACTGGAAGCCTAACATCGGGACACCACACTGAATTGGGCTCTATTTTGGTGGAACTGCTGTCTAGGTTTAAGGGCACTGATGCAAGATTTGACTCCATTGTAACCCATTTGGATAAAATAGGGGAGCACATGGACTTGCAGGACACAAGAAACCAGGGAGCAGAGGAACACATTTTAACACTGGAGGATGGCCATGCCCATAAGACAAACGGCTGGGCAGATTGGTATCCAGGTTGCATACCGTCACCATCAAAAATGAAGGCCTGGAGGCATGTGGCCGATGCAACAATATGCATATTGGGGATTGCGGAGTTCATGAACACGGGACGCCTGGACACATCTGTGGAGAAGCTGCTGGGAGATATACTGGGCCATCCAAACTGCACTGAAGCATTCGTGGTAGAATGTGCACATTGATCTCTTGTCTCGTAACCCGTCGTAGGTGTGCCACTGTGACCTATCATTGCTAGGTTGCTGAACATCGGAGATTGTGTTACAGCACTGTGACCAGTAAGAGGAACAGGACCCTTACCATATCAAGTTATGTCAATATCGCTAATTCCGGATTTTATCATGGTGGTCCAGGAGGCCCAGCACAAACTTGTGGACTCCAAGGCGGTATTGCATAAGTTGGGATTACTCTATTGAATGCTTTACCCAGCACGACTCAGAGTCAACATTAAAGGCTAGTCCCATATTTTTGATAGCCCCACTAAAGCCTCAGACGTCTCTAAGAAATATGCAAAGAAACACGCACCCATGACCCTGGGTTCCCCTGGTTGCTCCTTGTCAGAGATGCAGTCCACCAACAGTATAGATCTCTTCCCCCCCACTGGGGGAGGGGGGGGTTGGATTGTATTCTCATGTTGTATGTTAGTTTCTTGACACAGATTATCCCCAAGAGCAATATTAGGAATGAATATCCACTTATACTCTGATTACACACACTGCACACAGTTGTAAATCTGCGTCACACACTACATTCATGTCCTGGAACATTAGGGGCCTTAATTACTCCCATAAAGGCAAACAGGTATTGCAGTATTTAACTGGACACAGTGTCAAGATCGCTTTCTTGCAGGAGACGCACCTTGCGGCCTGATCCATCTATATATTCGCAGCCCAGTGGGGCTCACCACTTTTTTCCAGTTACAGCTCGTAATCCAGAGGCGTCTGCATTTTAATACACAAAAGCAACCCATTCCACCCACGCTCTACTGCCGCTGATTCACGAGGTCAGTATATATTGGTTGAAGGCACTTTAGTGGGACATAGAGTCCTACTTGCTAACATCTACACTCCAAACACAGAAGAACCTGACTTCTTTGAAACATTGCTGACCCAACCTGAACACATGTAGGCGAATTACATTATTGTGCGTGGTGACTTTAATATGATCCCAGATCCAACGTGTGACACCACAGCCACAAAACCTACTATTAAACCCAGATCACTTCAAATCCTGAGGCACATCTGTGACACATGTTAGCTGAGTGATCCATGGCGTGCCTAGGCACGGAAGAACCTCAACGTATACACCCTACTCAGAACTACACAACACATACATATGTATTGACTACTGGCTGGTCTCTTCTCAAGCATCCACATGGCTGGGCATCATCCCACACCTGTCGTGCACTCTTTTGGACCACTCCCCAGTTATGATGACCTGCTTTGTGCCCCACCTAGGCATACAGGAGCGACACTGGAGGTTTCCCACGATTGCTCTTCAGAATGCTCTGTTTTGACTGAACTCTAAACAGCGATTACAGAGTACTTCAAATAAATGTAGGGTTAGGTTTGGTGATCTTGCATGCTACACTTTGTGAAGCATTTAAAGTATATGCCCGGAGTGTTTGCACAGCAAACCATGTGGGAGTCATGATAAACCTATGGAATAGCTTGACATGGTTCGAGTGCACACTGCAGAAGATGGATCAGGCAGACGCCCAGCACACTGCTAGGCCAAACTTGAGCAAACGTGCCTTCCTCATGAAGGTATTCTGAGACCTGGCAGATCATGAGGTGCACTACCTAGGAAAATATGCCAACGCTCAGAGATTTGGCAAGGGCAACCGCCAGGGGTGCACATTGGCGTGCCTTCTCAGACCTCCCAGCTCTGCCACATACGTCCCAGAATTTTGCACTGCATATGGGTCGCGCGTCATAGGTACTGTGGGAATCCAATCTGAATTCCTTTCCTATTATACTGCACTGTAACATCCTGACAACAGGAGGACAAGTCTATAATGGAACAATTATTAGAAGAGGTGGCCATAGTTTGACTTACCTCAGCGCAACAGCCCTTCACATGTGAAGAAATAATATGAGCAATAGACGGCCTAGATGGCTCTAATGCCCCTAGACTCGATGATTTCACTAGGGAGTTCTATAAAGCTTATAAACAAATCCTAGCACTCCACTTATTGGAGGTCTATATTGAGGCCCTTATGTTGGGAGTCCTGCCACCAACGATGTGTGAATAGTACTCTTTCCTCTTCATTCCCAATTACATATGGGACTTCAGTCCATATACGGCCCACTGCTCGTCTAGTTATATGCTGATGGCATTCTGTTGTTTATCCGACATCCTGAAGACAATCTCTATCCCATCCTACAAGAGGTTGTTCGATTCAGGACCTTGTCAGGGTGCGGCTTAACTGGTTAAAGACTGAGGTGTTCCCCCTCACAGATGCAACGTCCCGATCCGATCATGGTATGCATTGAAGTGGTGCGTGAATACTGTAAAGTATCTGGGTATATTTGTACACCGGGACAAGGAACAGATACTCCATCTTAATTATGGACAGGCTATGAAAAGTCACGCTGCCCAGATTGATTGCTGGATTAGACTCTGGAGATCACTGGCGTAATGCATCACCAAATTTAAGATGGGGGTTCTCCCCCAGTCCATCCCCCTAACTCCTTTTTTGCTGAGCTTCGGTGCCTACTGATCCGCCTCATATGGGTGGACAAACTCCTGTGGATAAGATGGGATGTGTTGGTGCTTCCCTGTGACCGAGGCGACTTTGGGGTGCCTCATTTTCACTTATATAATTTGGTGGCACAACGCTGCTTCTCATTTCATTGATAACATGTGGATGCAAGCCTCCAGTATACTATACCAGAAAGAGATCCCATGCACTCCACTGCTGGCATTGCTCCCACAGGGGCATCAGATGAACTCTTCGGATATACAAACTGTTGTAGGAGGCTTGCTCAGTTTATGGTGTACACCTATGATGTGGCACCCTATACTGAGTCCAGGCAACATAGTGATAGTGAATAGGTGTCCAGATAGCAAAAGCTCTCTAGGGGTCGCGGAGGTGAGTAGCTGAAGCTTATCCAGGACGAATATATAGCACTTGCAATGCCACAGTAGTCAGACAGTAACTCACTCACAAGAAAGAACCACAAAAGTGATGCAAAAATAAAGGATACATTATTACAGCATTACTACTAAACTAGCATTGGTGTATCTCCCTTTGGAGATACGTACACAATATATCCCACATAAATAGCTTAAAATATAGAGGGCCCTATGGGGGGTCATACCATATACTAAAAAAATGGAATGTCAAATAGTGAACCCAACCCAGGTAGGTGTGGTAGTTAGTTAGGGGCTTGGGGTAGATGAAAACACCAGAAGTAAGTATGGTAAGTGGCCCCAGTAACCAGGTGCAAGGTAGTCACCGACCCAGTTGTTCCATAGGCTAACACAGGAAGTTGTGGTTGGAGTTCGTGGGATTTAGGACCCTTCCCCGTGGTCCCTGAAGAAACTAGCAGGCAAGAGGAAGGTTGGAGAGTGCTCCACCCCAGGATACCCAGAAGACAGGAGTATCTACAGCAGGGACCCGGATGCAGAGGGGAGAAGGGACTCTCTCTCTAAGATCAGTGGATGCCTCAGAATGTCCAGCTGCTGTCACGACCTGTGGGCCAGGCCGGTGAAACCAAAGGAAAGATTCTGGATGTGGAAGAACTAAAAAGGAAGGGGACAGAGTCCAGCACCCTCAGAGGTGCCCAGGTGGTGCAGGTGGCAATGCCCAACCTCCTAGACGTGATGTTCCTGCAAGATGGTGGAAAAAGAAGTCCAGCTGCTGGGTCCAGGAGCTACAGAAGGTCCCAGAAGTCATCTATGAGTTGTTCTTCAATGTTGGCCTGATTGCAGGAGGGTCAGTGACCAGCCAGTTCACCAACAAGCACTGGCAAATGCAAGAAGGAGCTGAAGAAGTATTTGCAAAGTTTTGGCGACCAGCAAGGTCCAGGAGACTGTATCTTGCAGGAGGAGTCAAGACTGGCCCTCAGCACAGCAGAAGTCAATGAAGCCCCCACAAGTGATTTACAGGTGAGGGACACAGGGTATCACAAGGAGGCCTCACCAGCACAATAAAACAGAAGTCCCACGTTGCAGAAGCTGCAGGACAGGTGCTGATCTTCAATTTGCAGAGGGATAGAGGCCGGTGTTTCTTGGTGCCTGAAGATCTCCTGGAGGAAGATTCAACAAGCCTTGGCAAGTGCAACAGTCATGGTGCACAGGGGTCCAGTCCAGTGGCAGGAGCAGGGGCCCACAGTCTCTCAAGTTTGTCAGAAGACTTGCAGGACCCATCGGAAGCCACAGACTTCCCACCTGTGAAATAGAGTCTTCAGTTGTTAGTGGGACAGCAGACCCCAGCAGCCAGTTGATGTTGTCTTGAGGTGCCTCCGGATGCAGGGGAGTGACTCCTTCACTCCAAGAGAGATTCCTTAATGTTTCCAAGTGCAAACAGAGTCCTTCTGACCTTGGAGGATGCACAGCCCTGGATGTTGTAAACTTTTTGCAGGATACAGAAAAACAATGTTGCAGTGGGAACCTTTCCGCCAGGAGCAGGCGTGTTTCAGTTCCAAAGCAGACCAACAGCCATTCCAGAGGCCAAGAGCAGAAGATGTCTTGCAGAAAGTTCCTTGGAGAGTCTTCTTGAACTAATCTGAGAACCCACCCAAGGGGAAACCTTTAGATAACACTAAAAGGTGGTTGGTCACTCTCTGAAGTGACCCACCTATCAGAGGAGGTCAGGTACATCATCTACCTGGCCTAACCAGTCAGATGCTCCCAGGGGCCTCTGCACATCTTGTTTCCAAAATGGCAGAATCAAGTGGCCACCTGGAAGAGCTCTGTGCACATCCCCAGGGGAGGAGCTGGACTGGGGGTGGTCACTCCCTTGTCCTTTGTACAGTTTCATGCCAGAGTGGAAACTAGGGGTTCCTGAACTGCTGAAAATTGGATTATGCAAGGAGGGCACCAATGAGCCCTTCAAAGCATTCTGGTGGTGCTCAAATCCATTTCAGCCCTTAGACACCAAATACACAGGGGGAGGTGGTCCCACCTCTCCCTTGCAGAAACTCCTTTGTTCTGCCTATCCATCCTTAGCCTGGCTCACCAGCAGGAGGGCAGAACTGTGTCTGGGGTCAGCAGCAGCATAGACTCGCAGCTAGACCCTGTAAGGCTGCACAGGCGTATCTGGGGGATCCTCTAAGGAACCCTAGAGTACTTGGTATCATGCAACTAACAATGGAATTGGTGTAGTTCATTATTCCAACATGTTTGATATCAAACATGCCTAGGGTACTAGAAGCCATTATGTAGTTGGATCAGACATGTTGAACAGTGTCCACTACATACCTTAAGATGGCTTTCCCGCACTTACAGAATCTAGAAAAGGGCCTGGGGTCTGTAGGGGCACCCTGCTCATGCATGGGTACCTTCATACTTAGGGAGATGCACCCTGCCCTTAGGCTGAAGGGCCTACCAGAGGGGTGACTTAGAGTCTAAGTGCAGTGACCAGGTTTGGTGGTGAAAGGGTGCATGCACCCTTTCATGCAGGCTGCAGAAACAGTTTTTATGGGCTACTATGGGTGTCACAACACATGCTGCAGCCCATGGGAGACCCCTGGTGTACCAGTGCTCTGGGTACCAAAGTAGCATATACTAGGAACTTACATGGGTGCCCCAGTATGCCAACTGTGGGTGTCAAACGTTTACCAGCAACCACATTTAGGGGAGAGAGCACTGGCACTGGGGTCCTGGTTAGCAGAATCCCAGTGAACTACAGTCTAAACACACTGACACATGCAAAAAAGTGGGGGGTACTACAACCAGAACGCAGCATACTACGTCTGTCTCAACCACTTGCTGGATCTGGCATCGATTGGCCCAGATACTAAATAGGGGAACCCAATACTCACCTGCACTGCCATTGGCCAACAACACATGGCTTTCAATAACCAGTGAAAAGATGGTGCAGCACACCCTTTCTGCAATATCCCTATATACCTTTGGAGACTTGTTCCCAGAGGGACACATCTCTTCCAGAAAAAAGGAAGCGCATTTTGCTGCAGCTACTTACATGGACCACTTTGTTCTGCGGCAGCTGCAGCATGCCCTCCACACTTTGCTCCCCACGTATCCTCTTGCACCAGATGATATCCAGCTTCTCCTGATCCTCATTACAGACACAGATGGCACCAAGCTGGTTTCCAGGCTATACCAAGCATGCCTGGACCTCCTACCCTCCCACAATACCAATATCTGTCACAGGGACACCCTCCCTGTGACAAAGTATGGAGGGCCTGCTGTGTGCAGAAATGTCATATCTTGATAAACAACTGAAACCGACTTAAGAACTACAAATTTCTATGTTGCATATACATCACCCCCACTACACTTGCCAAAATAGACTGTATACGTCCCCATACATGTCCTAAATTTCATGCACCAATGGTGAATTTTACCCACATGCTATGGACATTCCGGTCAAGCACTAACCTGTTTATCCCACGGAAACACAATGTTGACCAAGGTGCTTGTTCCCAATTCCTCCTAGATGTTGCGTGCCTCACACTTAAATGCACATGATCAGCATTGGAATGGGTATTGGTGAAAGAGAGAGAGACATTGGAGCCGCAGGTCCTGATCCCAATGACTAGTGTTAGTCTTCGAAGACTTAAGATTTCCTATGATAAATTACATATTAGTCAATTAGCTCATTCATCACAACCCATGTATATACTAGTCTCCAACTCCTATGTGCAAGCTAGGTGTACCTGTCTGGTACCCCTTTCCTGCTTTAGATGGCTCTCCCACTCTCTAGGAATTTTCAGGGAATGAGGTGGATTAACTGTGATTAAATAAGACCCTTGAACCTCCTATAATAT
Organism: Pleurodeles waltl; assembly: GCF_031143425.1. Lineage (NCBI taxonomy): Eukaryota > Metazoa > Chordata > Amphibia > Caudata > Salamandridae > Pleurodeles > Pleurodeles waltl. Next base: position 921,180,684 of record NC_090443.1, on the reverse strand, counting down.
CTATGACTACTCCCACTGTGACCCCAGATTGGTCCCACGTCACCTCAATTAATGCCTAAGGTTAGACTTGGCATCCTTAGCATGGTCTCCCCTTACTTTTTGCCTCTGCTTCCCAGGTTGTTGATGTGTGCTGGACTTTGCATTTACTGTTTTTGATACTCTGAGCACTTTACCCCTGCTAACCAGTGCTAAAGTACAACTGCTCCTATGTAAAATGTATGTTTAAATTGGCTTATCCATGATTGGCATATTTGATTTACTAGTAAGTCCCTAGTAAAGTGCACAAGAGGTGCCCAGCGCCTGAGAATAAAATGCTATTAGTGGGCCTGCAGCGCTGGTTGTGCCACCCACATAAGTAGCCCTGTAAACATGGCTCAGACTTGCCACTGCAGTGTCTGTGTGTGCAGTTTTAAACTGCCAAATCGACTTGGCAAGTGTGCCCACTTGCCAGGCCTAAACCTTCCCTTTTTATACAGGCAAGGCACCCCTAAGGTATGCCCTAGATAGCCACATGGGCAGGGTACAGTGTCTGTTAAAGATGGGACATGTACTGATGTATGTTACATGTCCTAACAGTGAAAATGCTGCGAAATTCAGTCTTCACTGTTGCAACGCCTAGCTCTCTCATAGGTTAACATGGGAGATGCCTTTAAGAGAGCAGATAGAAATATGGAGTTTAGGGTCTCTGAACTCACATTTAAAAAAAACATATTTTAGTGAAGTTGACTTTTTTGGTTTTTAGATTCTTAGTTTGAAAATGCCACTTTTAGAAAGTAGGCATCTTATTGCTTAAACCATTCTGTGAATGCCTGTTTGTGGATTCCCTGTCTGGGTCAGTTTGACATTTGGGCTGTTTGCACTTCTCCTCTAGACAGTGACACAAAGGGACCTGGGGTGTAGCCTGCATATCCTGATGAGCCATCTATGCTCTGAGGGTAGGGAGGAGTGGTCACTTATACCTGAAAGGGCTGTGCCTACCCTCACGCAATGCAGTCTCCAAGCCCATGGTGTGTCAGGAGATTACCCATTAAATCAAACTTCAACAGGAGCAGATTACTTTTACCCAACTCCCTCCAACAAATGCGTGCTCAGACCTTAACTGATAATCTGAACCCTGCATCCACTAGGGTGAAAGATGAATGGGAATAGAAAAAAGAGACAGCCTCCAGATCCAGTTCCAGCCTTTGTTTCCCACTCGAAGATAGGATATACAGTGTGTGTCTCTGAAAACCTGCACCTCTCTTCTTATTGGGACTTCTTTAAAGGAAGGACCTGCAGTCGGGTGATAAGAGCATAGATAAGTACATTCCTACTGTGAATTCAACTGTTCAGCCATTCACATTCACCCAATTCTATCGTTCTCCTAACCTGGATCTTTTCAGAGACTAGCCTCTCTCTAAGAGAACAATGTTAACCTAATATCTTCTTTTCTCCAGGACTCAGAGATTTCCAAGATTCTCTGGAGAACAGTTCAAAAGGACACAAATACACAAGCTACTAATGTATTTTACAGGAAACGAAAACTCCTTCTCAAGGTTCAGTTTTCTAAATCACAGTCTCTAGGAATTAGTCTGAGCACTGAGGTTTGTCTCTAAGACTGACACGTCTGCAAAGCAAAGAGTTCTTGAATACATATGTACATATATATATTGGCAAGTCTGGAAATCATACAAAAGGATTCCTTACTGCAATTGCTTGAAGTTCTGTTAGACCAAAACAAATTCTCCTCAGAAAGCCGATAGCCATTTGTCGGTAGAAGAAAACAATTCAGCTTCTTCAAAAGGGAAAAAGTAGCTGGTGTTCACACCGTAACAAGAAAAAGAATGAATTACTCAAAACTGAATTCTCTATGGAACAAAGCACCTCAGGAACACTGCTCATTCTCCTCAGGATGACAGTTGAAGTGCAAGGCTCCCAGAGAAAAACAGCTGGAGGGAAGCTTCAGCACAAGGCTAAGGTAGAAACACTAGAGCGCTGACCCTTACAAGGATTTGCGGCCACCTTCTTGAGTGGCAGTTAAACCTGAAGAAGTTAGTTCTAAGAAAAGTATCCGCAAGAGCCACCGGGAGTGAGGAAGCTGCTGCAACCAACGTGGGTACAAGGAAAAGGGGAATCGTTTTTGCTAAGGAAAGAACACTGGCAATAGTTTTCCTGACATGGTGTGTGTCTGGGGCCTGGCCTGGGCAAGGCAGGATGTTGTAAACAACAAAGACTTTCCTTTGAGTAGGCCTACTTCAAAGGCAGAAAGGGATATAAGTATTGGACCCAAAACCCCTGAAAATTAGATCACTTCTGGATTCAGGAGGAACCTCTACCAAGAGAAGAGCTGAGGAGAAGTGCTGCCCCTGCCTGTGACTGTACTTTCTTGGGCTATCCTGCAGTTGCTGCTTCTGCCTGTAAAAGGGGACAAAGACTGGACTTTGTTGTGCATTCCTGCCTGTGAAGAATCTCCAAGGGCTTGAATTGAGCTTGCCTCCTGTTTTGAAGTCTGAGGGCCACCATGACTTCCTCTGCTCTCATCTGGACTCTCTGCTGAGACTCCTGCCCTGCAAGGTGGTGTCCTATCCAGTCCCTGGGCCCTTGAAAGGTGAAGTTGGCAGACAAGAGCTGAAAATCAACACTCCATCTGTATCGCGGCTGACAGATCGACGCACAACACCTGCTTGCTGCTGCTGGTAACGACGCAAACCCAACGCAGCACGGTTTTCTAACACTGTGCAACAGGATTTTCCATGCATTGTCCCTGTGCATCAAAGTCAACCCGACTCTGCGTGGATCTGAGGTGCCCCGTCTGGAAATTGATGCATTGCTCTCTTGCGAGGGAGAAGAAACAATGCATCTCTGACACAACCAGAGAAGAAAACAACTCATGGCCTACCTTTGTGAGGAAGGAATTGATGCATCGCTGGCTTTTCCTAAGCACACTCGCCCATGCAGCTTTATTTTTTTACACTAACCAGGTTCTTTGTGTAACAGAAGCATTCTCATTGTTTTCTAAGGATTAAGACTCTTGGACCCATATTTATACTCTGTTTATGCCAGATTTGTGTCGTTTTTTTACCCAATCTGGTGCAAACTTAACTCCATATTTATATTTTGGCGCTAGACATGTCTAGCGCCAAAATATTGGAGTTAAAATAATTTTTTGCCTGCAGAAAACTACCTTGCATCAATGAGAAGCAATGTAGGCGTTCCCGGGCAAAAAATGACTCAAAGGCCCTAGCGCCTTCTTTCTCCTCCTGTGCAAAAATCACGCATGGGAGGAGGAGGGCCTTAAATAATGGTTCTAAGCATGCTTAGTGCCATTATTTAATGCCTGGGCATGGGCAGGCCTTAGGGGACCTGTGGGCCTTTTTCAATCGTCATAGACCATGGAAACAGCCCACAGGTGCCCTTCCCTGCCCCCAGGGACACCCCCACCCACCCGCACCCACACCTGGAGGACACCTAAAGATGGGGGGACCCATCCCAGGTAGGTCCAGGTAGGTATTTTTAATTTGTTTTCAAAGTGCCATAGGGTGGCCTAACTTGGGCCCCCCTTCATGGCACTGTGCCCAATGGCCATGCCCAAGGGGACATAAGTCCCCTGGACATGGCCATTGGGCTGGGGGACATGACTCCTCTATTTACTAAAACAGGAATCATGTCCATGTGGGTTTTGCATAAAAAAAAAGATGCTAGTCAGGTTAGAGTAATTTTTTTTACTCTAACCTGACTAGCACCATTCTTTCACGCACAACCTCCAGTTTTGCCAATGCCTTCCCTAGCGTCATGTATTTTGACCATAACCGGGCCTTAGCACCGACTAGCGCCATTCCATAAATATGGCGCCAGGCCGGCATCTTGGAATGGTGCTAGCCGGCGCTATAGTTTTTCACGCAAAACTGCGCTAACGCAGTTTTGCGTGAAAAAGTATAAATCTGGGCATTATTCTTTTGAAAATTCATATCTTGACTTGTATATGTTGGATTTTTCTTGTTTTGGTCTTGTTTGATTTAGGTAAATATTACCTATTTTTCTAAACTGGAAAAATGTTGTCCATTTTGTAGTGTTTTCACTGTACTACTGTGTGTGTTGGTACAAATACTTCACACATTGCTTCTGAAGTTAAGCCTAGCCTGCTCATGCTAAGCTACTAAGGGGGTGAGCGTGGTTTAATTCAGGGTGATTCCCCTTTATCCTGACTAGAGTGAGGGTCCTTCGTTGTACAGGGGGTAACCTGACTCCCAACCAAAGACCCCATTTCTAACACCTACCTAAATGTTATTGAAGTTCCGTGGATATCTTGCTTAATCACCTTGCTGAGATTTCCTAAGGTGCTGATTCACGTGACTCCATAGACATTTAAATAGGTAACAAATAATGACAACAAATTTTCCGGCAATTCAGGTTTGCAGACACTCATGGGTTAATAAATGCACTGTACTTAGAAGTCCACGGAACACAATTCTGTGCTTTTTGATCACACTGAAAACAAAAGTTTACTATCAAAGGATTACGAGCAAAGTTTACTTCACTCTGGGAACATAGGGTTAATATCAAAGATCACAGTGCAATGTTTGCACCACTCTGAGAACACAGGGTTAATATCAACAGATCACAGTGCAATGTTGGTATCACTCTGGGAACATAGGGTTAATATCAAAAGATCATGGTTCCTTGTTTGCATCACTCTGGAAACATAAGGTGAATATCAATAACACAAGTGATTGGTTTATCACTGTTACATCACAGCGTAAGTTGAGCATTCCAATGAAACTTTCAGACCATACACAGAATGTTCCAAATGACCCTCATCAATAATGCAAACATCATATTAAACTTAGTTATAGCAAAAGAATTTCCTTTCTGCGATATATGGCAAGCAACAATGATAAGCGTTATTACACGACTAGCGACGAGCATCACAGTGACCTCAAACGTCAATGAAGTGCCTTCTTACGCACATCATGCTCAGAAATGCCCAATTGTCAAGTATCAAGTCCGCAAGTGTCAGGTTTTCACAAATAAATGCCTTTCGAGCGGTGCAGCGCGTTACCACCTTTTTAGTAGTCAATTCGCTTTATCTCTTCATCTTTGCAGAAGCAGCATCTAGGATTGTACATGAAGATCAAACATGGAGAAGCAGAGACTACTTCTCTACAGCCGGTGACCTTTACAGCAAGCAATTCACTCAGGCAGGGTGTGGTTTAAATACCTGCTGCATCCAGCCACACACAGTCTCAGTCATAGGGAACTACATCCAGTCTGAGTCATAGGGATGCTGAAGGCTTGAGCAACATGTGTCTTAAACAAGCATTGGTCTCAAACAAGCATTAGTTTCAACAAGCATTGGACTTTGTAAACAAGCATTGGTATCTGTAAATGTTCTTATGGGGTTACAACAAACATTGGTCCCTGCAAAGGCAGATGATTGGCTTAAGAGTTCTTTTCTGGAGCACATCTAGGTTTGCAGGCCCAAAAGAATTGGAGGGCCATATTTGACCGCCTTTCATTGATGATCGAGATGACATTGGATGGCAATCCCATTCCAGCTTTTCTGGGATATGTGGCCAATATCCCTGAATCCATCAGACGATACACAGAACTAGCACTTCTATTGCCCAAAAGGGAAATAGCAATATATTGGGGTAGTAACATATCACCTATGGTGGAGGCCTGGATCAAGAGCTCAATACTCTGTGACATTAACAGTGAGTTATATGCATCTCTTCAGCCATTCCCATACCGCCCCAAGATTATTTGGCAACCATTGAGGGATTACCTCCTGACACATGACACACACTGTTGGAAGTAGTGGGGACAGATTGTGGCAGTGTTTAAGTTAACCACAACACCGGATCTTAAACATTATCATCGCCATCATGCACTGCAGTGTGGCCCAGCTGTTTTATATACAATGCATATTCTTGTCCCCCCCCTCACCCTTATTGCTGGACTCATGATAGCAAAGCTGTTGATGCCATGTCTGCTATTGGAGATGACACTGTAACTACTAATTGTTGTTTGTGATACCATCCCTTCTACCTGATGTGGGTACTATTTGTATGTTATGCCTTTCTTTTTTTTTGACAAATGAAAAATAAAAGTCTTAAATAAAATAAAATAAAAACATGCCTGAGGCCTGTCATCGCAGAGCCTGCCTGTGCAGTTTTAGACTGCCATGTTGGCCTGGCAAGGGTGATTGATGTGCACAGAGGCCAGAGGCCCTCCCTTCCTGCCCTGGCTCCAGACTCACTGTAGGGGGGTATGGAGCTCTTCTTTTGTGTCAGGACACTGCCCTTTCAGGTATGTCAGCCGGTCCCTCTCATCCTGCTCAGGATCGCCCATCAGGCAGTCACACCTAAGCACCCTTTGTATGTGGCTGTCTAGAGGGAATGCACAAGCCGAGCTGTCACCCCACCCTAGAAATGTATTAGAGACAGCTAGTGAGCACCAAATGGCTAAAGTAAGAAAATGCCGATTTGCTTAAAGTGGTATTTTCAGAACTGCATTTTAAAATCCGCTCGACCATAAGTTGTGATTTTAAATTGTGTCAAGTCAAGTGAACTTTGTTCAGATTGAACAATGCAATTTATAAAAATATGGAAGCATCAATACATCATAAAATCATAGTGCAGGTCAATAAAAAGAAAATATCAACAATTAATATCAACAAAGAAAGTGCTTCTCAATATTTCATTCTTAAAACACCAGATAAAAACCATGTTAAAATAAAACATACATGAGGTATAGGTAAGGATTGCAAAAACAATAAAGTAGGACACACGTGTCCAAAATGTAAAAAATGTAATAGGAGGTGCCTGAAATATTTAAAATGATGGGTATTGAACCTAGGACAGAAAAAAAACGATATGCAAGGTGTCAGGAGTGGAAACATTGTCACAGGTACATGCAGGTAACTCAGAGGCTTTAAGCCAGCCATCAGTGACTTACACTGGGAACATATTTAGTTTTAAAAGGATCAACAACCTTTTTTGGTAGCCAGACATCTCAAGCTTCAAATAAGATTCCTGACCATTCTTAGGTTTAACCAAGTTATAATGGATCACTGTGCTCTTAGTCTGCACACCAGTCTCCCTCTCTATGCGTTCCTCTGCGGTGAAGGTCTGCTTGACCCAAACAATATCTGCTTTGGTGAGAAGGTCTGGATCAGTGATAAGATCAGGTGTACCAAGATCACTCAAGGTACTCTTGAAGTAAGAAAACCAAGGGATGTGAAACCTATGATCCAAATCAAGACAGTCCCTTAAGAATGATTTGTTAAAACTAAGCTCTTCCTTCGGCCACCATCATTGCTGGACCCAGATTGCCTAGCCTTGAGGTCGAGCTCTTTTAGACTCAGATCATGAGCCAGAAGTAGTTTCTTTTCTGCTAAGGCTCTTTCAGCCTTCCTCTCCTCTGCCTCCACTTTAAATTTTGGCAACTGCAGCTGGAATTCCTGGGCAGGAAGGGTGGAGGGGCTCTCACTTACACTTCAAAGGTTGAGGCTTGATCTTGCAAAGGACTGATGACCTCTCACAGACCTCTTGGCAGACAGGACTAGACTAAAAGGGGACTGGAGCATTTGAAAACCACTCTCTGAAGTCTCCCCCAGTTCAAAGGCACATGTGGGTATAATTACTGAGCCTCTGACATCATATACTTGAAACATTTCTGGACTGAGGGCATTCTACCAGGAAGAATGTATTGTCAGGAAAGACTGCCATTTTGCTTCTTTGGTCTGCCCTGTTGGCCTGCTGCCTGCTACTTCTTGCCTGGGAGTGAGAGGACTGGATCTAACTCTCCACATCCTGCAATCTGAAGCTTCTCCAAGGGCCTGACTGAGCTTCTCTTCTGTTTCTGTAGTCTCAGGGATATCAAAGACTTCACCTGCATCTTGCTACCAGCACCTGGTGTCCTCTGCTGTGAGTCCTACTCTGCCAAGTAGTGCCAAATCCAGTCCTGGACCCATGGTGGTGAGGGTGGTGCTGCAAAACAAGAACTAATGCAACAACACTGGTGCGTCACTTGCAACAGACACATCCCGCTGCAGAAAAACTGCTTTTGCCACTGCCTGCACCGAAGTAATGGACACTGCTCGCCAACTGCATGAAGCAATGATCCTGACTTACAACACAGGCCCGGCTTGGCAGACACAGCACTGATGCATCGGAACCAGTAATCATTGCTTCTGGACATTGACGCATCAACAACATTGCCCGATCAACAAATGACCCATCATCTGCAAGTGACGCATTTCTTCCTCTGGATCAACATATCAAAGGTACTGTCAGTGGGTCTGCGTGACTCCTGCACCTGGCTCGCGCTCCATTGCAGTCAGAGTGAACTTTTGGATTTGCCCCGCTCCAGCACGACCAGACAGACCCAGTCAGAGCTATTGTCTTCTAAGCACTGCATTTTGATTTAATCTTTCAAAATTCATAACTTGGCTTGTCTATGTTGGATTTTTGTTATTTTGGTCTTGTTTGACTCAGATAATTATTGGCTATTTGTTCTACACTGGAACGGAGTCTTTTTTTAGGTGTTTTCACGGTCTTACTGTGTGTGTACAACCCCTTCACATATTGCCTCTTTGGTTTAGCCTGACTGCACTGTGCCAACCTACCAGAGGGTAGGCACAGGTAAACCTTTAATGTTTGTCTCATTTGCCCTGACTAGGATTGTGGTCCCTACTTAGAGTGCAATTCTATGCCAACTACAGACCTGATTTCTAAAACCATCATTATCTCTTTATGTGCCTTTGACCATCTCTTATCAAACCATTTATACTGGTGTAGAGGTAATGTTGAACCCGACCTAGTAAGGGCAGATTTCACTGCACTGCATATATTTGAGAAAGAATCCAAGTTACCAAGGTTGGTGTGTCCTCAGATAAGCAAGTGGAGAAGTCAGTATCTGAAGGCAATCAAGCTTGAAATGAGATCCAAAGGAACCACCTTAGCCCAGCCAATCCCAAGTCCCGGGTCAGTGGGTATTAACGGCTTCCTGGATAAACGAGGCACATTTACACTGTAATCCTCCTTCCAATAAAAGGATGCTGACAATAGATTGTGTAGTAAAAATCAAGGGGTTGGGTCTGTTCTAGTCAGCAAGGTTGGACCCCTTGAGAATCAAAAACAACAAACAATACCTTGTCTGACATCATTTAGCACAATGCGTTGATCCCTGTGATTAGGAAATGTAATTAACATGACCACATTTTTTACATTATAGATATATATATATATATATATATATATATATATATATATATATATATATATATATATATATATAACTGTTAGACCTGACAGCCTTAGAGTGGTCACCCCTAACTTATTGCCTGCCTCCCTCCACTTTTTAGATACTGTTTTTGCTGGTTTTCAGACTCTATGCACTTTACCACTGCTATCCAGTGCTAAAGTGCATATGCTCTCTCCCTTTAAACATGGTAACATTGGATAATACCCAATTAGACAACTTAAGTTACTTATAAGTCCCTAGTAGAGTGCACTATATGTGCCCAGGGCCTGTAGATTAAATGCTACTAGTGGGACTGCAGCACTGGTTGTGCCACCCACTTAAGTAGCCCCTTAACCTTGCCTCAGGCCTACCATTGCAAGGCCTGTGTGTGCAGTTTCACTGCCAATTCGACTTGGCATTTAAAAGTACTTGCCAAGCCTGAAACTCCCCTTTTTCTACATATAAGACACCTTTAAGCTACGCCCTAGGTAACCCTAGGGCAGGGTGCTGTGTAGGCAAAAGGCAGGACATGTACCTATGTAGTTTACATGTCTTGGTAGTGTAAAACTCCTAAATTTGGTTTTACACTGCTGGGAGGCTTGCTCCCTTCATAGGTATATGACTTGATATGCTGATTAAGGTTTAAAAATATGGTTGTTGTTAGAAATGGGGTCTTTTGTTGGTAGTCAGGTTACTCCCCGTCCAAGCAAGGACCATCACTCTAGTCAAGGTAAAGGAGAATCAACCTCAGCTAACCCCCGCTCGCCCCTTTGGTAGCTTGGCACGAGCATGCAGGCTTAACTTCAGAGTCTAGGTGTAAAGTATTTGTACCAACACACACAGTAACTCAGTGAGAACACTACAAAATGACACAACACAGGTTTACAAAAATAGATAATATTTATCTAAACATAACAAGACCAAAACGAAAAAAATAGACCATACACAAGTCAAGTTATGAATTAAAACGCAGAAAGAGTCTCAAATCGTTAGAAACCAGTGCTAACACTGTTAGCGTGAAAAAGTACCTAGTTTGCGTCAAAATAGCACCGCACAGGTGAGTGTACATTGGTAAAGGCCAGCGATGCGTCAATTTCTCACTCGCTACCGAGACCATGCGTTGTTCCTCCTCCGGTTGGGTCGCGTTCTCCATTTTACACTCCGCAGGAGACTGATGCGTCAATCCGGACAGGCACTATTGGGTCCGGACAGGCTTTGCATTGTTTTTCCATACCCAGCGATGTTGCTTAGAAAATCCGGTCACACAGTATAAAAAAAACTGCACTGTGAGGGGTTTGCGTCGTTATCAGCGTCCGTCAGTGGGGGTTGCACGTTGTTTCGCCAACCACGTTGTGTCGATCTTGATTTCCAGAAGTGATCTAATCTTCAGGGGTTTGGGTGCTCTTCTTATACCCATTTTGGCCTTTGAAGTAGGCCTACTTCAAAGGAATGTCTCTCTTGTTTGTGAGATCCTGCCTTGCCCAGGCCAGGCCCCAGACAAACACCAGGGGGTTTGAAACGGCATTGTGTGAGGGCAGGTACAGCCCTTTCAGGTGTAAGTGACCATTCCTCACCTCCCTCCTAGCACAGATGGCTCATCAGGATATGCAGGCTACACCCCATCTCCCTTGTGTCTACAGAGAGGTGGAAACAGCCCAACTGTCAAACTGACCCAGACAGGGAGTCCACAAACAGGCAGAGTCACATAATGGCTTAAGCAAGAAAATGCGAACATTCTAAAAGTGGCATTTTCAAACACACAATCTCAAAACCAACTTTACTAAAAGATGTACTTTTAGTAAAGTTGGTCACTAAATTGTGAGTTGAGAGACCCCAAACTCCATGTACATCTGCTTCCAAAGGGAATCTACACTTTACTCATATTTAAAGGTAGCCCCCATGCTAACCTATGAGAGAGATAGGCCTTGCACAGTGAAAACCAAATTTGGCAGCATTTCACTTTCAGGGCATATAAAACATATTAGTATATGTCCTACCTTAAACATACACTGCATCCTGCCCATGGGCATACCTTACGGGTGTCTTATATGTAAGAAAAGGGAAGGCTTAGGCCTGGCAAGTGGGAACTCTTGCCAAGTTGAATTGGCAGTTTAAAACTGCACATACAGACACTGCAGTGGCAGGTCTTGGCCATGTTTACAGGGCTACTAATGTGGGTGGTACAACCAATGCTGTAGGCCCACCACCAGCATTTGATTACAGACCCTGGGCACCTCTAGTGCACTGTACTAGGAACTTACTAGTAAATCAAATATGCCAATCATGGAAATCCAATTACATATACATTTTTCATAGGAGCACTTGCACTTTAGCACTGGATAGCAGTGGTAAAGTTCCCAGAGTAACAAAAACTGCAAAAAGAGAGTCCAGCACACATCAACAGTGGGAAACAGAGGCAAAAAGTTAGGGGAGATCACGCCAATGATGCATAGTCTAACACGTGTCCCCCCCAGCTGAAAGTGGGGAGCAACTACCCAACCTCATGGGAGTTCTCATCACTAAGGAGGAAGAATCTGGACAGATCATCAGCATTGGCTTTTTTCTGTGCTAGGGCGGTGTTCCACTGTAAAGTCCATCCCCTGTTGGAAAATGGACCACCTCAACAGTTTTGGATTCTCACTCCTCATCTGCATTAACCACCAGAGGGTCCTGTGGTCCGTCTGAACCCGGAAGTGAGTCCCAAACAAGTAGGGTCTTTCTTCAGCGTCCAGACCACAGCAAAAGCTTCACGCTCTATGGCACTCCACCTACATTCCCTGGGAAGTAACCTCTTGCTAATGAAGGCTACAGGTTGATCTAGGCCCTCTTCATTAAGCTGTGAGAGTACTGCTCCTATACTTTGCTCTGAGGCGTATGTTTGCACAACAAACTTCTTGGAATAGTCACATGCCTTCAGCAAAAGTTCTGTGCACATGGCAGCCTTCAGGGCATCAAAAGCGGTCTGGCAAGCCTCTGTCCAGATCAACTTCTTTGGTTGCTTCTTGGAGGTCAACTCAGTCAAGGAGGTAACAAGGGTGCCATACTCCTTGACAAACCTCCTGTAATGGCCAGTGAGGCCTAACAAGGCTCTCACCTCAGTCTTGGTCTTGGGAGGCTCCCTAGCCAGAATGGTGTCAATCTTTGGCTGAAGGGGAGCCACCTGGCCACTCCCCACATGGTGTCCCAAATACACCACAGATCCCTGCCCTATTTGGCACTTGCTTGCCTTAAAAGTGAGGCCTGCCTTTTGCAGGCCTCCAACACTTTGCAGAGGTGTTGCAAATGTTCTTCCCATGTGGAACTAAAGACAGCAATGTCATCCAGGTAGGCAGCACTGAACTCATCCAGCCCAGCCAACACCGGGTTGACCAACCTCTGAAAGGTGGCAGGGGCATTTTTCATTCTAAATCGCATCACTTTAAACTGAAAGTGCTCATCTGGGGTAGAAAATGCAAACCTCTCCTTGCCCCCTCTCAGTCAAGGTAATCTGCCAATACCCAGACGTTAAATCAAACGTGCTGAGGTATTTGGCAGCTCAAAACCGATCTATGACCTCATCAGCTTGGGGGATGAGGTACGCATCAGTCTTACTGACCGCATTGAGACCTGGGTAGTCCACACAGAACCGGAGTTCTGGGGTGGCACCAGGTGCAGCAGCCTTTGGGACCAAAACCACAGGGCTGGCCCAAGGACTGGTGGAATGCTCAATAGCCCCTAACGTTATCATCTTGGATACCTCCTCCTTGATGGTAGCCCTGACCTTGTCAGTCACCGTGTAAACCTTTTGTTTAATGGGTATACTGTCCCCAGTGTCCACATCATGTGTGCAAAAGTGTGTGATCCCTGGATCAAGGAGAACAGTGAGGCGAACTGTCCCAACACCTGGTGACAGTCTCTCTGCTGCTCTGCAGTCAGGGAGGGGGAGAGGTTCACTCCCTCCACAGACCCATCTTTGTCTCATGCAGACAGGAGGTCAGGAAGAGGCTCACTCGCCTCCTCCACCCCACCATCTGTCACTAGAAGCATGGACAATTCAGTCTGCTCAAAGTGTGGCTTGAGACGGTTGATGTGCAGGTCCCTCAAAGGGATCCTGGGAGTCTGAAAGTCCACCAGGCAGGTGACTTCACTCTTGCGCTCCACCACCTCAAATGGCCCAATCCACTTGACCTGGAGCCCTCTAGGTTCCACTGGTGCCATCACCCACACTTTCTGTGGCAATCCGGTCATATCAGCGTTTCATATCATCCTGGCTTGCTTCCAGGTTCTCCTGTGCGAGACCCCTGAAGCAGGCAGTCTGGTTTCTCAGAGCCAGCATGTAACTGAATACATCCTGGGGGGGTTTACTAGGAGCTTTTTCCAAAGCCTCCTTCACTTGACTTAACGGTCCCCTCACAGGGTGGCCATAGATCAGCTCAAAAGGACTAAAGCCAAGTCCCTTTTGAGGCACCTCCCTTTAAGCGAACAGAAGGCATGGCAAGACGACGTCCCACTTCTGCCTCAAGGGCTCTGACAGGCCCATTATCATGTCCTTCAAGGTGCGGTTGAATCTCTCAACCAGACCATTGCTTTGGGGGTGGTAAGTTGTGGTGAACTGATACTTTACCCCACACACCTTCCACAGAGACTTCACTTAAGTAGATATGAAGTTGGTACCCCCATCAGATACCACTTCCTTGGGTAACCCCACGTGGGTAAAACCCCCCATCAATGCATGACCCACCACAGGGGAAGTGATTGACCTCAGAGGAATGGCTTCTGGGTACCAGGTGGCATGGTCCACCAAGACCAGGATGAACCTGTTGCTCATGGCTGTCTTGGGATCCAGAGGCCCCACAATGTCAATACAAACCCTTTCAAAGGGGGTACTAACTACAGGAAAGGATTAGAGGGGAGCCTTATATTTCCCCCCACTCTTGCTGCTTGCCTAAAGTTTGGCAAGACCTACAATGAGCAACTGAGTGCCTGCGCATTAGGGGCCAGTAGAAGTGGGTGACAAGCCATTCAAAGGTCTTGTCCTGCCCCAAATGTCCTGCTAAAGGCACATCATGAGCCAACCCCAGTAAGAAGGCTTTGAAGCACTGGGGTACCACCAGCAAACAGGCTGACCCAGGCTCAGGAACCTTAGGCTCACTATACAGGAGGCCGTCCTCCCAGTAGATCAGGTGAGATCCTGGCTTCTTACCAACCACCTGGTCTGCAGCCTGCTGCTGCAAACCCTCTAGAGTAGGGCATGTCTTCTGTGCCTCACAGAATGCCTCCCTGACGTGTCCCCCTTCCTGCTGCCACTGTAACAGCTCAGGGCCTCCCCCAGTTCAGCCACCTGTTACCCTGTAGGCTACGGGCGTTACCCTCAGGCTCCGTCTCCGCCCGAACCGTGGGAACTTCTGGGGCCGGTTTCCCATGCCCCCTACCCTTCCTGTTTTTGGCGGTCCCCTGAGCCACAGTTTCAGGCTCCAAGGGCTCCTGACGACCCTTCGGGCTGCCATTGACCTATTGGATATGCATACCCATGCAGGCAGACCCAACATCTCCAAGTGTGGCCTGTGTTCCATCTCTTTCCAAGGGGAATCCTCCAGGTCATTGCCAAGCAAACTATCTACATGAATGGTTGGACTCACAGCTACCTTCAAGGAACCTGAGACTCCCTGCCCCCAATTCTAAAGGAACCTGCCCCACTCTGCACAGGCACTCTGAGTTGTCTACTGCAACTACTTGGTGAAGTACCCGGGGATCTATCTGCTCTTCAGACACCAGGTGACCCCTTACTGTAGTCACACTGGCTCCTGTGTCTCTCAGAACCTCCACCCTCTGACCATTGATGGTCACCCACTACCTGTACTTCTTAGTGTTCTCAGGCACTAGGGTTCTCTGGACCATCTCACTGTCCCCTAGTGAGACAAGGGTCATCTCAGCTGGCTCCCATCCACCTGGAACCAACTCCTCTCCAAGCGCTACACTAGCCAAACCCTGGGACTGCACACCAGTAGGTGCCGGTGTACTCTTGGGGTATTGGGGTCCCCCCTCACATGACCCACCTGGTCACATGCATAACACTTATGTAGGGGGACCCCCTTCTACAGGTCTCCTTTTGGAGAACCATGGCTTCTTCTCACTGGAGGGTTGGGAATCCTTACCCTGGGAAATAGGTTAGGGCTCTTATCCCCCCTTTCTTCTGAGAGGGACCCTGCCCACCCTTGGCGTGGTCTCCAACATACCTCTTTTGGACCCTGGTGCTCTCCAAGCAGTCCGCTTCCTGCGCAAGCTTCCTGGGGTCAGTTAGCTTGCTGTCAATTAGGTGCTGGCACAGCTCTGGAAAACATAGATTGTTCTTCTACCTCCTCATCCTCCTGCTCCTCTGTCTGCCCCTCAGCCTCCTTGGCTGTTACCCAGGCCCTCAGTGCCTTTTGCAGCTGATCCTTCCTCGTGGAGCCCTTAATGGGTCAAGCAAAGTTTTTGCAGAACTGTCTCAACTGGGCAACTGTATAGCTCTCCAGTTTCCCTAAACCAAAAGCAGCTCCATCTGATGCATCTCCAGATTGAGACACGATGAAGAGTTAAAGTACAAAGTTCCAAAGGCAGAAAAACAAGTTCCCAAATGGAGTTCAAAAATCAAGCAAAGATCACCAAAAATATGGGAGTAGGGAAAAGAGTCCAAAAAGCAAGAAAGCAAAAATCACAAAGACAAGTAGTATATGGTCACACAATGGTCTGCACTGAAAACAGTTGTGTACACTTAATCACTGTATGTCAAGTACAAATACAAGTCCAATCCTCACCGCTGATCTCCAATGTTAGAAATGGGGTCTTCCGTTGGCAGTCAGGTTACCTCCCGTCCAAACAAGGACCCTCACTCTAGTCAAGGTGAAGGAAAATCACTCTCAGTTAGCCCCCGCTCATCCCCTTGGTAGCTTGGCACGAGCAGGTAGGCTTAACTTCAGAAGCAAGGTGTAAAGTATTTGTACGCACACACAGGTTTAGAAAAATATGTAATATTTATCTTATCAAAACAAGACCAAAACAAGAAAAATCCAACATACACAAGTCAAGATATGAATTTTTAAAAGAATAAGAGTCTTAGGGCCACATGTACGTACGTTTTGCAACTCACAAATCCGTAGCAGCGCTATTTGTGACCGTGCAAAACGCGAAATGGTATTTACAAATGCAATTTCAGAGTCCCAAATAGCTATGCGACCAATTACTAAATCGCCAACATTTGCGACTGGATTTTGTGACTCGCAAATAAGAAATCGCAATTTGCGACTCACAAACCGAATGTACACAGCAGTCACAAATTGTGATTAGTCGCAAATAGGCCATTTTGCACACCCAGATTAGCACTGATTCCAAACAGGTGGTAATAGGAACCAATGTATAAAAGCAGACCCAGAAGGCATCTGGGTTTTTCAAAATGGCTGTTCTCTACATGATTGCATGGAGGAGGCGAGTTCAGGCTGCCCAGCAGAGGAGGAGGAGGCGGAGACAGGAGAGGATATACAGAATCAGGCAGACCATATTTAAACAGACTGAGGAGGAAATATATGATAAATATAGACTGAGCAGCACAGTTATCTTAGAGATCATTTAACTGTTGAAACCTTAGCTAGAAAGCCAAACCCTGTGAGTTGCTCCATCCCCAAACATGTGCAAGTGCTGTGCTCACTGCACATCTTGGCCTGGGGTAGCTACCAGGGGATGATTGCTGTTGCTGGTGGGGTGTCCCAAAGTGCCCTGTCACAATTCTTTAGACGGTTATTAGATGCCATACTCGCACACATGTCCAGATACATTTACCTTCCCAGGAATGCGGAGGAAATACAGAACACCAAATTGGACTTCTACAGAATTGCAAACTTTCCCCATGTAATAGGGTGTGTGGACGGACACATATAACCATATGTCCCCCTCAGATCTGGAATATGTGTTTCGCAATAGGAAATGTACTCACTCACTCAACATCTAGGTGGTATGTGATGCTCATACTGTCAGTACTGATATAGTGGCAACATTTCCAGGGAGCACACATGATGTGTACATATTCAGGCACAGTGGGATACACCAATGCCTAGAATGTTGGGAGTTTGATGATGGATATTTATTAGGTACTGTGTAGTACACACCAATGTCAGAAATACGTGTCACTGAATAAATATGTGAAGCCATGTTCATATCTGCTGTTTTGTTACACAGGTGACAGTGCATGTGTTCGGAGGCCATGGATACTCACCCCATACCTAACACCTGCCAATGAGAATGAAAGGCGCTTCAACATTGGACATCGGCGCACCAGCACCATCATTGAGAGGGCCTTTGGCATGCTGAAGTCACGTTTTAGATGTCTGCACAAAAGTGGGGGTGCACTCCAGTATGCCCCAGAGACTGCATGCAAGATTGTGGCTACATGTGCCATTCTACACAACATAGCTACCAGACATGTTCTACATCTCACCCTAGATGACACAGATTCGGAGGATGAGGAGCAGGAGCCCCCACAACGTAAGCCTTGGGATGGTAGCATCACAATGGAGGGCAGACGGAGATGGGATCACATAGCAACTCATTACTTTGGCAGGTAAGTGCCAACTGTAACAGCACTCACAAATGTAAGACACACATAACCAGGTTGTGCAAAACAAAAATATCCTTTAACGTCAGGAGTGCATAATGTAAATGGTAGCGTATAGCCAGCAGTAAACAAGTCTTATGTAACAAAACACATTCCACTCATGTGCCTTAGGCTAAAACCTAGGGAGACAACATCACACCCTCCTACCGCTATGACGACCATGGCCTGTGCCTGGTTGGTACACAGATGTCTGGCAGGCACTGCTAATACACAGGATGCGGGCATCTGAGGCATGCATGCTGCTTACACTTGATATGTCCTCACTGTCCTGAGGGGTGTCACCAGTACCTCTTGCTGCCCGGGAGGTATGAATGAGGTCAACAGCAGCAGTAGTGCACCCTAGTCCCCTTGCCACATCTCCAGAAAAATGCCCTAGTTCTACCTGGAGCGTGACAGCACATCTTGACAGGCATGTAGTTGCGGTGGCTAGGCGGCCAATGGACTGACTGGGCCAGTCCAAACTTGCAGCTGTGTTGCGCTCTTTGCGCCTTGCATGGGCCTGATCCTCCACCATTTCCCTACATAGGTCATTGATGGCAGTGGTGAAGTTGACCATGTTGGTGTTCATGGTGGATAATTGAGTCTGAACATTCCCAAATCCCTGTGTGAGGGTCTGTTGCATTCATTGCACGTTCCAGTTCATCATCCGCATGTGTTTGTTTTGTAGGCGTGGCTGCTGAGTAGGGATGCCTCCAGTCCAAGGACTTGTTGTGTAGTGACATCCTCCTCACCTGCATCATGTGTCAGATGACACCTTCTACGCCCAGTCCCTGCTGTTCTCAGTGGCCGACTCTCCTCCATCTGTGGCCCAGGTGTCAGGTTTACTGCCTCATTGTCAACATCTGTCTCCTCAGTTGCCCCATGTGCATGGGGAACAATTGGTGTGGTGCTGCACTCCCCTGCAGAAATGCTGACTGCCTTCTCTGCTGTCCTGGTGGCATCATCATCTCCCTCCACACTGGGGTCATCAGTGGATACCTGAGGGAGACTTGTGGGACACAGGGGACACACTGTCAGTGCCTCTCAGATATGTGGCTTATCAAAATAAATATTCCTCGAAAATTGGATTACTGTACTAGATTACCCAGAATGCACTGAACTTGAGGTGGGCATTTAGGCATGGAACTATTTGGATGATACATGCTTTTGTGAACTGTGCATGGTGCCTTGAATAGTGTAAATAAGTGAGATTTGCTACTTACTTTTGGAGGTTCCAGGTGCTGAACTGTCCAGGTCCCCAATTCCAGCAACATCCGCTGGCTCCAGTGTGGTCTCCACCATGCTCTCTATTGCTGTGGGAGGTGGTACTGTGGATGGTCCCCCACCTGTTCCAGCACCTCCTTCAACCGCTCTGCAACCCTTTCCTTGGTTCTTCACCTGAGGTCATACCATCTTTTGTGCACCTCTTCGATGGAGCGGTGATGTACTCCAAAGGAATTTACCTTGCTTTGTATGTCCAGCCATATCTTCTTTTTCTGGGAGTCAGGGACACTCATTGGTGCCTTCCCAAACAGGACGTCATGATGTAGGCAGCACTCCTCTGTGAGGACCTCCAACTCTTTGTCAGAGAATTTCAGCTTTCTCTTCCTCCCTGCAGTGTTTGCCTCCTTGGTTTGGTCTTGCCATAGCTGCAGTTGCTCCTCTCAGCTGGGTGTGCCTCTGCTGTCTATCCTGGCTATACCCCTCCCACTTCCACGGGAGGTACTTCCTGGTTCTGAGGTCATCATCCAGCACCAGGAAGTGTAATTTCTCTTTTCTTTTGCACCTGTTCACTAATTGCGACTCAGTCGCAATATGCGATTTTGGGTCGCATATTCTGATTTGGTTAAACTCCCATGTGCAATTTAGGAAATCCCAGTTTGCAATTTTGCAAATTGCTATGGGACTCAGCACTGAATCGCCAAATTGATTTGCAATTTTTTCGTACATTCTGTTTTGCGAGTCGGAAATTGCGATTCGCATGGAGTCGCTATTTCCGACTTGCTAATTTTTTGCTTCGGACATGTGGCCCTTAATCCTTTAGAAAACAGTGAGAATGTTGTTAGCGCAGAAAGTACCTGGGTAGCGTCAAAATAACACCAAAAGGGTGAGTGTGTGTCAGAAAAGGCCAGCGATGCGCCGATTACTCACTTGCAAGCGAGACCATGTGGTGTTTCTCATTTGGTCAGGTCGGCATGCATCGTTTCTTCTCTCCCGCAAGAGAGCGATGCTTCGATCTGGACAGGCACCTCGGGTCCAGGCAAGCTTTGCGTTGTTTTTCCACACCCAGCGATGTTGCGTCGAGAATCCAGTCGCACCGTATCACAAAACCGCACGGTGTGGGGTTTGCGTTGTTATCAGTCTGGTGTTGCGTGTTATTTCTCCAGCTGTGTTGCGTTGATCTTCCAGCCACGATGCAAGTGGAGCATTGATTCCAGCCGCAAAGCCAGCTGCAAAGCCAGCGGCGCGTCGTTTATCAGCTGCGTCACAAAAGGTGCAATGAACATTTTCCTGCACGCCGGTCTGTGCGTGGATTTTCGGTTCTTGGCTGCCAGCTTCACCTCTCAAGGGCCCAGGGACTGGATAGGGCACCACTTGGAAGGGCAAGAGTCTCAGCAGAGGTTCCAGGTGCTGGCAGGGGAAGTATTTGATGGCTTTAAGATTTTAACAACAGGAGACAAGCTCCGTTCAAGCCTTTGGAGATTCTTCTCAAGCAGGAATGCACAACAAAGTCCAGTCTTTGTCCCCTTTCACAGGCAGAAAAGCACACTTTTCTCAGTGCAATGTGAGTCCATGTTCTTGCAAGTGCTTGAAGGTGGCACAAAGTCTTTCAAGGTGTTCCTACATTGTGGGGGCACGTACGAGGATATCATCACTCACATTGATGACTCCATCGAGCCCTGCCAGCACTCCCCTTATGGTATCCTGAAAGACTTCAGCAGCACTAGAGATCCCAAAGCTGAGGCGTTTGTACCTCTATTGTCCCACATGGGGGGAGGACAGGGTGATGGCTCTTGATTCAGGGTCAAGCATGAGTTGGTAGTATCCTGCCCTTAGGTCCATCTTTAAAAACCACCTGGATTAACTCACTTCCACCACAATATCATAATTGGGGTTAGGTGGCGTTCATGACGGATGGCAGCATTGGGCAACCTCACATCCATGCAGATCCTCACCTCACCAGGCTGCTTGTGCTTCTGGGTAACCACAATTGGCGAGACCCAAGCCGTGGGTCCCTCGACTCGCTCGATGATGTCCTCCACTGCGAGCTTTCACAACTCCTCCTCCGCCTTCAGACACAGATTAAAAGTGCCCCGGTGATGTTTCAAGGCTACTGGTTGAATGGACTTGTCAATGTGGAGGTGTATCAACCTCCCTTTCAGGCATCCTATTACCTTGAATAGCTGGGAGTGTTCTGCCATCAGCCCCTCAACACTCTCCTTATGTACACTGAATGCAAAGGATATGAGAACCAGCTTCTCGGCCATCCAGCAACTCAGTAGCATACCAGCACCAGTCTTGGTGATGCAGAATTTGGTGCCAACTGTCTATGCCTCGTGTGTGATGTCTGTTCTGAATACCCTGACCAGGGGGAGCAGAGTGGATGATCCAAAGGCAAATACTTTGGTGGTGGTGGGGTGCAGCACCGGTTGAATTTGGAGCGCCTTCAGCATTGGGATAGCCATGATGTTGATTGATGCCCCTGTATCTATTAGTGCCACCACGGGCCTGCCCTCCACTTGTATGTTGCATTTCGGGATGCGCTTCCTTGGACGGCCTCCCGGCTGTATGGCATGAATCATTTGGACGGGCCTCTCGAGGTCATCGCCATTCATTTCTCCATCGCCTTCGTCTGGTGTGTAGCTGTGCGGCATGACCCGTCTTGGTTCTGGTGGGCTTCTTATATGCAGCCAATCATCAGACTTTGGTGAAATGATTGGGTTTGTTACAGTTTGTACACCTCTTTCCTAGGGCAGGGCACTGACCTTGGTGCGGGTAAACCCGTCCTCACATGTAGCAGGCTCGAGCATCAGTGCTTGGCTTTGGGTGTGACTTTTTTTTTTTGTCTGAGTTGGCTGTGGTGACAGCGTTCAGAGGTTCAGTTTTCACTGGCCTCTGCAGGCCTGCCTCCATATGAGCAGTGCATACCTTCGACAGCTCTTTGGATCTCCCCAGGGTGAGAATGGTTGCCATTGACATCCCTGGTACTTGCAGAATGTTCTCCCTCTGCTTCACTGAGTGACAGCCCTGGATGAATTGTGCTTGAATCTCATGGGTAGATTGTGAAATGGAGTCACAACCTGAGACGATAGGCCGCAACAGATTTTTTTTTCTTCATATATATCTTCAGAAAAAAATTCATTACTGCTGTACAGACATTACATTTTTTGAGAAATTCAAATTCTTTAGGACCTATATACCCATTGTCAAAAGCTTTATGGAGATTACCACAAATTTCTCTTTGTATAGTTTTTGTTGGATCTGTTGGAATTTTCGAGTAGAACTCTTGGTCAAGAATCTGTCTGTGGCCTTCTTTTATGTAGTCTTATTTAGTCTAAATGACCACTGCTCAGCCCTTATCTGCATGTTTGAAGACTATTGTGTCTTTGTTTTGCAATTTTTATTGTGCCAGCCATTGACTTTTAGTTATGTTATTTTTGACAAATTCTTTTTTGCTTTTCAGTTGGCTTATTGCAGAAAAGACTGACTGCTCGAAAGTGAGAACTTCCTTTGGGATAGTAGTTTTTAGTGGGAAGAAAATAGATTTTTTCTCACAGCTGTATCCAGTTTTTGGTCCTAAGCAAAACTCAGAATTATAGGGTTTGAAACATTTGCACACTAGAGAGTTGTAGAAGTTATAACTGGATATAGGAAACCGCTGTGTAAATAATGGTGCCTGTCTTTCGTCCAGAAAAATATGTTGTCTCAACCCCTAGCTTCATTTTCAGAGTATGGACAATTGAGATAAACGAAAAAGTTGAGAACTGGTGCATTTTAATTTGTCACAAACTTACAATTTTGTATATTTTTTCTGTATATGTTTTGGGATACAAGTATGAACTTCTTCTAAATCTAAATTTGGTTATGCTATTTTCTCTAACTGTTTTCGTATTTACTTTTCGTTTCATTTTATTAAAACAATCTGAACTCGCTACAGCGTTTTGTTTGGGGCACTCCATTTTATGATTGCCTCATTACTATTAGTACTTTTTCTTTTCTTTGTTTTTTACATTCTCTCCCATCCTATATTTATTATATCTTTCTCTCTGATTTGCTAGACTTGACCTTGTGTCGTTTCTATTTTTAATTGTTAGTTTACTTCACATTTTTTTGTATATATGACCTCAACAATCAGCATGAGAGAGGATATTGATTACCACCCTCACGCAAGGGAGGACCTTGTTGATTCACACTCTATTTGGATAAATTATATATAGGATCAAATGACTTTTCCTTTTTATACTAGGCTTCAATAACACCTAACTCTAGTAATGTTTTTGCTATAAATGGTGGTATCTACATATCGTGTCCTTCTTTTTATGTTTGGGATTGTTTACGTTTGTTACCAACTTTGGTTTAAAAGCAAGCATTTATCCTTCCTGTTCTACCTCATTGCGGGCACTACTTTTCGATAAAGCATCGCTGGGTCTTCATGTTTGTTCACTTCGTTTTTGTTTTCCTTTTTCTTTTCTTTTGTGGATATTACATATTTATGTATTGCTATTCTGTGTCTATTTACTGTATGCCTATAATAATTTAAATAACATTGTGTTAATAGTATTAGTTTGCTACTTCTTTTTTATTCTTTTTCCTATTTTTATTTTTATTTTCATATTTATATTCTCCTGTTTCTTTTATATTTACCACCTTTATGGGTGCCCCTTGTCCTTATATCTTATTAATTAATTAAATGTGTTGGTCATGTTTTCATATGTTTGCAATGTGCACTTTATACTTTTAAGTAGTTGACATTTTAGGTATGTATTTTTGTAAATATATTTAGTATATTCTTTCTGTCATATTTCAGCCCTGAAGAAGACCTTTGTTAAGGACGAAACTCGTTGGCTGGTTTGTCTTTATGTGCAAGGAAAACTTAATAACAATAAAAAGAGGATCATCTCTTAACGATATGGAGTAACTGGACTTTATTATCCTACCTCAAGTGATGCACTATCAAAATATCTATTATCGCATCTCTCTTGAGAAGTAGCTTGGCGGCAGGTGCTGTGATTTGTGCACACAGTGATTCACAAATATTTGCCTCTTGTTATATTACAAGGCCTATATTTTAGCAGGGGATAGGGATAGGTGCATTTGGACTTCAAACCCACTGCCAATCCTTTCAATAGTTTTCTTCTAAATCCATTTGGACCTTGGCTATGGTTGTTGTGTTCCAAAGTATATGATTTGATATGCTAAATAAGGTTTAAAAATAAGGTTGAATATATATTATGTAAAGAAATGTGGTCATGTTAATTAAATTTCTTGATAACAGGGATCAACGCATCATGTTGTTAAATGATGTCAGACAAGGTATGGTTTGTTGTGTTTGCCAAAAGATTGTGGTCACACCACGCAACCCAAATAACCTTGAAATTTATAAATGAGGAGAACAGGCAAGCAGTAGCAAAAATGTAGTCAGTGGTCAAGTTATAGCCTCTCCCCTTAAACGTAGGGACCAGCTCGTTGGGGTTACCATGGACAACAAATAGACTACATTAATTTCCACAAACAAGCTATTTAAAACCTCACTCTGATATGAATGCTGAAGATGGACATTATCTAAACTAAAGGAAGAATTAAATAAATGAACATTGTCCTCATAATCCAAAGAAGGATGTAAGTTAAAGTCACTCATTAGCCAGATTGGCATAAATGTAGGCAATCTTGTAAAATAATCATCCAAAAATGAATTAAATTCCAAAGTTACATTCCTTGCTGCTCTCAGAACAGAAAAATAAATATAACTATTAAAACCGTGTACTTTTTAGGTGAAATCAGGAGCACACTTACTATGTTAGGAGTATAGATACCCTCTTGACTTTACAATTCAAACTCAGGTTTACAAGTATTGTGGCCCCCTATGGCCTCCCATTAATGGGGAGATTTCAGCTAACAAACTAAGCAAAGTCATCTATGTAGAAGCATCTATGGACATCCCAGGTCTCTTGTAACCAAATTATATCAAAACAACATAACAACTTAATACATTCTTCATCCAGTGTCTTATCTCGTGCCCCTGCTATATTCCAGGTGGCCCCCTTAAGAGCCCTAATAGAAGGTAGGTCCTGTTCCCTGTCCAGAATAGTCATCTTACGATGGAGGGGCAGTCAGTACTGGCCGTCCATCTGGTCCAGGGGCTCAAACCTATTGTGACACTGAATGCTGGGATATGACACACAGGAAAAGTGGTCCAGGTGGATTTCTAAAAGGCAACCCCATCCCTGTGTCACTTCTCATCATACACAGCAGATAAAATGAGCCCAAGGGAAGAGATGAAATACTACTTCCCAGGACTTAATCACACCCAGGCTTAGATAAAATCTGCCCTGCCCACTTTACACCTCTAAAGTTTACAACTATACAGTCACAAGTGTCTTGTTTAGTGGTGTATCCTATCCGTCTGACTCTTTGTATCATTATATTTTAAACTGTAAGTCCAGAGACACCAAACTTAACAGACTTATCTCTTTGAGGATTGTGAATTACACCTATAGGATGAAAGAAGTGGGGGTGGGTAGAGCTCATGGAGTTCTACTCCGTGGAAGTCCGGGAAGTTGGGAAAAAACTTTGTGGAATTCTGTTGAGGTCCACGTGGGGTGGAGTGCCGCCTGCCCTACTCACCCGGGAGATTAATGCGCCCGATTTCGTAAGTGCTAAGCAGGGATTGAGCATGCTTAGTGCTTTCGAGATCGGACACATTCAGGTCAGGATGTTTGCCGGCCCTTAGGCCCTTAGGCAAAAGCTGCCATTCCAGGCCTCTTGTGCTGACACAGCCCAACGTCCTGGAGCCTGATGCTCTCAACCACACCTGCACACTTCCCTTCACCAACTGCTCTCCTTCACAACTTGCTATGTATAACCAAGCACACCCACTGTCTTGCTCCAGCCTTGCAGTTGCTTCCTCTGCACTTATGCACAGCCTCAAAACACCCTTTCTTTAGGGCCCAGCACTAGCAGCAACAAACCAGCTCACCACCACCAGGAGCCTGATGCTCCCCCAGTTTCCAGCTCTCTCTGCTGGACTCAGCAACGTACCCCATAACAGAACTTTCTTTCACAGGGTTTCTGGGGAGACAGGTTCTCATAACCCCTCCTCACCCCCTTGGTAGGTTGGCACAAGCAGACAGGCTTATCTCAAAGGCTATGCGTAAAGTATTTGTACAATCACACACAGTAACACAGTGAAAACACCACAAAAGGACTCAACAACAGGTTAGAAAAATAGCCAAGATGACAAAGATCCAACATACAGAAGCAAATTGATGATTTTTTAAAGATTAAACTTCAATATAGCGCTTAGAAACACAAATGCTTCTCATTGGTGATATCACAGAGTAGTTCCCAACAATCCAACGCTAGTCATGGAGTCACGTGGACTCCCAGGTACAGTATCTTGTGAAATTGAGGAAACAAGCAGGTGCACAGAGTCGGGGATCGAGGCATCACTGGGTCTGGTGTGGTGTCAGTTCTGGTGCTGCAGAGTGAAGGAGTGGGGGCGTTGGAGCGAGGCATTGGGTCCTTGCTGCGGAGCTGTGGAGGTGAGGCAGCATTGGTGCAAAGCATTGGATACGCGCATTTCTGATGGGGGCGATATCTAGCGGTCACTGTGTGGTGTGTCGAAGTTGGGCGTCACGGATGTCGGTGACACGCGCTTTGGGATTCACGGAGTCATGGACTTCAGAGAGGCTGTGGCGATGTAGGGCCTGCAGGGTCGTCTCACTCCAGTGAGGATCACAGCTTCAGGCAACCCCATCATGGGATCTGGCACTGGGGTCAGTCCGGAGTCGTCCAAGGCAGTGCACTTGGTTCTTCTCGGTTTGTCATCAGCTTCTCCTTTCAAGGGCCCAGGGACTGGATTAGGCACCCACTTGGCAGGGTAGGAGTCTCAGCAGAGAGTCTAGGTGCTGGCAGACGAAGTCTTTGATGGCCCTGAGACTTCAGAACAGGGATCAAACTCAGTCCAAGCCTTGGAGAAACTTCCCAAGCAGGATACACAGCAAGGTCCAGTCTTTGTCCTCTCTAAGGCAGAAGCAGCAACTGCAGGCCAACCCTGCAAAGCACACACAGCAAATGGGTAGTAGTCTTCCTCCAGCTCTTCAGCTCTTCGCCTTGGCAGAGGTTCCTCTTGGTTCCAGAAGTATTCTGACAACTGGGGGGTTTAGGTCCAATACTTATACCCCTTTCTGACTTTGAAGATGGCAAACTTAAAAGGAAAGTGTCTGTTGTTCACAAGATCCTGCCTTGCCCAGGCCCAGCTCCAGACACATACCAGGGAGTTGGTGACTGCATTGTGTGTGGATTGCCCATTCAAGTGTAAGTGTCCCTCCACTCTAGCCCAGATGACCCATCAGGATATGGAGGCTACACCCAACTCCCTTTGTGTCACTATCTAGTGGAGATTCACAAACAGCCCTCTGTCAGTCTGACCCAGGCAGGGAATACATATGCAGGCAGAGTCACAGAATGGTCCAAGCAAGAAAATGGCCACTTTCCAACACTGGCATTTTCAAACTGACAATCTAAAAACCAATTTTACCAAAAACATTATTTTTAACACCAAACTCCCATCTCTATCTGCTCCCAAAAGGTAACTACACTTAAACGTCATTTAAAGGCAGCCCCCATGTTGACTTATGAGAGAGATAGGCCTTGCAGCAGTGAAAATCAAATTTGGATAGTATTTCACTGGCAGGACATGTGAAAACACATCAGCCCATGTCCTACCTTTATCATACACTGTACCCTGACCATGGAGCTATCTATGGCCTACCTTAGGGGTGCCTTACATTTACAAAAAGGGAAGGTTTGGGCCTGTCAAGTGGGTACACTTTCCACCCACTTGCCAGGTCGAATTGGCAGTTTATAACTGCACACACAGACACTACA
Source organism: Pleurodeles waltl (assembly GCF_031143425.1). Lineage (NCBI taxonomy): Eukaryota > Metazoa > Chordata > Amphibia > Caudata > Salamandridae > Pleurodeles > Pleurodeles waltl. The sequence goes on along the minus strand of NC_090443.1, from coordinate 921,152,744 downwards.
GTGGCAGGTCTGAGCCATGTTTACAAGGCTACTCATGTGGATGGCACAATCAGTGCTGCAGCCACACTGTTCACATTTGATTTACAGGCCCTGCATACCTCTAGTGCACTTTACTAGGGACTTACTAGTAAATCAAATATGCCAATTATGGAAAAGCCAATTACACATATAATTTTCACAGAGAGCACTTGCACTTTAGCACTGGTCCAGCAGCGGTAAAGTGCCCAGAGTACCAAAACCAGCAAAAACAAAATCCAGCACACTGACAAAACATAAGAAGCAGTCCTACGCCAAGGACGCCAGGTGTAACAACCCTATACAGATAAACAACATAGGCCTGGCCATGATCAGTTAGTTTGGTTATCAACTAAACATATCTACCTGAAAGGACCAAATACATTTCAGCCATGTTTTATCACACCCTTTAAAAGTCATTAAGAAAGTAATCAGCCTGGCCATAAAGATTGAGTTTCTATGCACACTGAATGTTCACCCGGTGTTTCATGTGTCTTTACTTAAGCCAGTTCCTGAAGACATGCATGCTTCAAGTAAGGCAACCATCACTGAACTCAATGGACAATCAGCCATAAAAGAAGGTCAAAATAATATTTATTTATTTATTTATTTTGCATTTATTAAGAACAACATCAAACAGACACATCGGTGAGGTCATAAGTACGCACTATAGGAACAATGTAAAATAAGGAGCATTAGAGCCTCATATCCATCATAACTCACAAAGGATGCGGATTAGCCCCATTAACCACAGTGTTATCTAAATCATATCAATGCGATCTCCCGATATGTAGAACAAACGAAATGGAAGAGACCTCCTCATAAGGAAAGCAAGGAGCAGGAAAAGGAAACAGACAAAGAAAGAAAAAAAAAGGAAATAATATATAGCAGAAAAAGGAGGGAGGGGATAAGGACAGTGCAGCCGTCAGATCACCACTACAGATGTAACCAGCAATTCAATAACGTGACAGGGGAGTAGGACTATTGTGCAATCGCTTAGGGCGCTAAACTACTGTATGTTGGTTGGTGAGCGTGTCTCCAAAAAGTATATCAAGTATATCATTAGTTGTTCCTGACAATACAAAGCATCATGCAACCATTCAGAGCAATGGGAGGTTTGACACCTCCCCCAGCAAATCGCAACGCTATGCTTTGCTAGCAGTAGCAGCAGTCCTATCAATTTCCTGTGTGCAGCAGGCAGCCCCTCAACACATCGCAAAGGGGAAACTTAGGGGTGTGCGGCAGCTGGATCTCAGTCATCTCCTCAATCGCCCACAGCACCTCCGTCCAATATACATGCAACACCGGGTAACTCCACGCCAGATGTAAGAAGTCTGCATCAGGGGTCATACATCTCTCACAATGCGCCTTGGCCCTGAGGCCCATATCCCTCAGCCTAAAGGGCGTATAATATAAACGATGTAAAAAATTGAAGTGAATGAGGCACAATCTGTAGTTGGGTGACAGCTCATACATATGCATGCAACAGCGTCGCCACTCTTCATCGAAAATGGTTTCACCCATGTCCACCTTCCAGTGGGACCTTGGCTTTAACCTCCGTTCCATCCACCTCATTCTGCATACAAACATACAACCTAGTAATAAGCCTGCATGGGGATTGCGTTTGGTTCAGAAGCTCAAGCGCTCTACACGCTGTAGGCATTACAGGAAAGCAAGGTTAACGCGCATGGAGCACAGCACGAATTCTAAGAAAGAATAGTAGATGCAGCACAGTATCGTGTACACCACCAAGTGCGGCCTCCGAGGAGATGAACCTTTCAGCAGGAAATCAGGACCCCAAGGTAGTCAAAGTGGTCTCACAGATAAACTCACAGACCCGGGCATCCTCTGACAACTGCATATCGCCCATGTCCAGAACCAGTATCGAAGAGGCAAAAATCTAGAGGGAAACTGCACCATAGCCTCAGAGAGGGGCAGCACCACCGACTTGGAGCAGTTGATGGTGATCCCAGAGATCTGTCCAAAGCCAACTGTCTCATCCAACAAAACATCAAGGTGCAGCCACGGATCGCGAACATATCGGATGACATCGTCTGCATACATGGATATTAATATTGAGCGCTGCCTGAATGGCAAGCCCCTATGATTACGGTGCTGACGCAAGCGAGTCGCAAGTGGCTCCATCGCGATGGCAAAAAAACGAAGAGAGAGTGGGCATCCATGGTGAGTGCCGGTGGCGATCGGGAATGGGTCAGAAATTTCACCTTTGACTCTCAACTGGGCAGACGGCTGTGAATACAGCAGGCGAATCAGCTGAATAAACCTAGAGCTCAACCCAACCCAAGCCAGCAAAGTGAACATATATTGCCATGCCAGAGAGTCGAAGGCCTTGGTGGCATCTAGAAACACTGCCGCAGTGCAGTCTTCAGGTTCAATCATGCTGGATATCGCAAAATAAGTTCTGAAGTTATATAGGGTGGAGTGACCCGGCACAAAGCCCGATTGATCAGGTAGCACCAGAGAAGGGAGCAGAGGCTGCATGCCGGCCACAATGAGTTTCTTCAGGACCTTTTTGTCAATATTGATTAACGAGGGGGGCCTAAAAGAATTGCAACAGAACAGACCTTTCCCGGGCTTTAAAATTGTCACAATTAGATCCTCCCGCAGCGAAGACGGAAGGAGCCCGGTCTCAAGAGCCTCCCCATAAACTTCCAAGAGGTGAGGAGCAAATTTGTCAGCATATTCCTTATAAAAGGCCGGCGTCAGACCATCCAGCCCAGGTGCCTTATTTCCGGGTAAACTGCATATTGCCTGGACAACATCGTCTACCGAAAAGGGAACATCTAGATATTGCCTGTGCGCATTCTCAAACCACAAAAGTCTAATATCCGCAAAATAGTCAACGGCTGCCGCCGAGTTTAACCTTGGGGGTCCAGCCAGCCAGCCAATTGCCTTTCTTTTTCCTACTCTCAAAAGTGATCTTAGCCTGCTTCTGGTCAGCCTTCTCCATCCTCTTCACCACCATACCTCACCAGCAGATGTCCGCCCAGCAGTGAGGCCACCCGAGGACAGGAGCCCAGCACTGAAGCCCCCTCCTGCCGGCTGCCCACCTCTCAATAAGGCAGGAGGAAGAAGAGGGGCATCGGGCACCAAAGCCAGGCCTGCAGGCATCACCACACAGCTGGCCGCAGCTCCAGAAGCCTGCCAAAGCAGTCCAAAACAGCAGTGCCTCCAATCACGGGGCCCCATGGCCTGAGAGGCACCACTGGCCAGGCCTCACAAGTCAGCAATAGTGAGGTTCCAGGAGAATAACAAAATATTAATAAGGGGGGGTGGAGATGGTAGGATGCACACTTCCATATGCCATGGAGGGGCCCCCAGAGTCATAGGCCACCCGAAGCCTCCCCAGGACGCCAGCACATAAGAGGTGAGCCATAGGAGGTCCCCAGCCCCCAGGGCAGAGGCGGTCCTTCACCCCCACGGAAGCCCGCGGCCCGATCTAGCCGCCCACCGGTCCCCGCAGGAGCAGAAGAGAGGCGCGTCTGTCCGGCAGGCTAGGGGGGCCGCACCCTGATTTCAAGCCCCCAAGCTCCGGTGTAAGACAGGTAAAAGAGTATAGGGCCACCAGCAGCTAAAGGGGGCACCCTCCCCCAGCACTGGTACAAGCCAGATCCAGCCGTCGACGGGGCCCCACCAGAGCAGGGTAATGCAGCGTCGGTCCCGCAGGCAGAGGGGGACGCCCCCAGGCCTCAGGCAATCACGGGGGCGAGGCACGTAAAATGCCCCCTGCGACACTCACCCCGCAGCTCTAATCCAGGAAGCCGGCAGGAACAGCCAAGGCCCGCACGCTCCACATGCCTGCCCAGGATACACAGTGAGTCTAAGCCAACAGGCGTGGCCCCCAGCGCCCGACCGGCAACCAACTCCAGCCAGCAGTCTCCTCCAGTCCTCTCGCCGCCCCACGCGTTGCTAACAGGGTGGGAGGCTGCAGTTAGGGATAAGTACAACGTTTTGGTCCCCTGCCGGGCGGAGCCTCACAATGTGGTGGCCATCTTGCGGGACAGCCAAGCCACGCCCCAAGGTCAAAACAATATTAGACACAAAACAGGTCTGAAACAAGTTATATTACTAAATAAAATGGAAATAGTTTGGCCCTGGAGATCGAATCTGGAAACCTACAGGACAGTTCCATGCTCCATCCTTTTTTTCCTCTTTCACCAAAGAAATCCCAAAACCCAACTTGTTGGGGGATCCCTAGGAGGGATATACTATTGTGCCTGTAAGTCTAGCATAAATTGACCGATGGTAGAACACAAGAAGTATACACATTTGAAGCAGGAAAGAGACTGAATGAGACTCGGGAAAGACGGGATTCTAAGGTACATACCAATAGCTGGAAGTGGGGATGGGGGCGGCTTGGGAGTCTCAAAAGGAATTAAGTAATGACAGCAACTTTCCCTATATTACAAAGCTGTCTGAGTTCATCTATCCGGTGTTACCGACAGTACAACCCATGGAGAGAACCAAATATCTACAGGAAGTAGAAAATGGCGGGGCAAGAAATCATCTTTTATTACACTGTTTCTTGCTTGTCATTCAATTCCCCTTTCCCTTACTGGACCCCAGTCACTTGCCCTGTGATATTCGTGGACAGAAGAGGAGTTAGGAACTAGCATCTTAGACTTCCACTTCGCCCCTCCGGGATGAAACAGGTCAGTGCTTGACACCCCAGTTTAGAGCTTTGGCTGGCCCATGGGTAAAAGGCCACTGGCCCTGGGCATCCTTGACTGGCCTGTCGTGTCACTGGTAGCCCTAGTGAGGTCTTGCAGGCATCTGAAGGCCTCTTTTACCTGATCGGGTTAAGAATCTCTGACCAATCCCCCAGTGAGAGGTCCAGCAGGCCTGGGAATGAAGGCCCTCGACCCTTGGATCAGTTTTCCACTCCTTTGCCTCTCAAAGTGCCTGGAACAGGGTCCTGCATGCCAGGGAAGGGTTCCTGTGCCTGTCTGGGTTAAGAAGCTCTGACCAGACCCCGAGTCAGAGCTCTGGCAGGCCCATGGATGAGAGTTCCCAGTCCTATGCTCTTTTTCTACCCTGCTGTGTCGCAAATAGCCCTGGAAGTGGTTCTGCAGACTTGGGGAAGTCTCTCTTACTTGTGCAGATTAAGAAGTACTGACAAGTACAGGTCAAGGTTCAGGCTGGCTAGGGGGTTGAAACCCCCTGCTCTGGTCTCCATTTTCCAGCATGCCCTATGACCTGGAATTGAGCACATAGCCTGGTGGCCTAGACAGGGCTCCTCTGCTTGGCCAACCATACCCCAGGTGTGAGCTCTGAAGGGTCATGAGGTGGAGGACCCAGGGAACCCTTCCCCAGCCCACTATGTTATTTAGAACTTGGAACGGGTTCATACAGGCCCGCCCAGGCCACTCCCCAGCTCCATGCCTAAATTTCAGCTAATGCTCTGTGAACCCAGCTTGGGGAGCCCCTGTCCCTTTTAAGTACCATTGGAATCTGATTCAGAAGACATGGTGCAACCAGATGGCTGTCGCTCAAGCTCCACCTTCTGGTAGCACATCCCTTGGAATTTCCAAGTGCGTCCAGATGGCTGGAATGCAATGGAAGTCACACTGAAGGCTCTTTTGACTTATTGGACCCAGCCAGGACTCTAAGAGCTCAAACACATTTTCTCAAATGTCCCCTTCTGTCACTCAGTGTACACAGATTACAAGAAAGATAGCTTGACTACCTCCAGGCTAGAAGGGAGAAGGCACTGGGGACCCCCTTGTCATCGAGTTATTCTCCCCAGGTTCCAACAAAGGCCCCAGCTGGCCTGCACTAGGGGCCCGGGTGTACAGCTGCCTTTCAGCCCTGTCCAATAGGCCTTGCTTCAGAACCTGCATCCCTTAAAAGCGGGCAGGGGTTTGTAGCTGCCATTCCTGCGCAGAGAAACCCCTGGCCCCTCGAAGGCCCAGTGGAAGCTAATGCATAGACATGGTGTGACCAGATGGCTCACCTTCAGGCCTGGCCATCTGGTTGTGCATGCCATATGAATAAATTGCATACCAAGATGGCCCGCTGCCCTGAAAGTGCTGATGATGGTTCATTTAACTCTTGGAACCCAGCCAGGGCTCCAATGGTTGAAACATTGTGTTCGGATGTCCCCCTCTGTCACTTGATGTGCACTGTTTATAAGAAAGGCATGTAACCTTCTTCCGTATTAGGAGGGACAATAGAGATCCCCTTGCTTTCCATTTGTTCCCCTTGGGTGCCACAAAAGCCTGGGACAGCTGCTCTGTCGGCTGCTGCCTTTTAACCCCCGCCCTTTTCTCTGAGCCGGAGAGCAGGCAAGGATGATAATCGGGCTTCCTCATGCATGGTGGCCGGCTCAGGGGCGGTCCAGTTAGCACTGTACTCTGATCAATTGGACACCCTTGATCCTTTTAGGGATGGATTACTTGACTAGCCTTGGCTGTTGTTTCAAGCAAAGAGCTCTGACTCTGCCTGGGACCTTCTGACTTGAAGGTCTGCTTTAACAGAGGCTGTCACCAAGGGAACTCCTACAAAGTAGATCAAAGACCCAGAAGACTGGCAGATTCGGCCCGTGGTCTGACTAGAGTGGATAAACTTTCAATAGTACTTTCTGCACCTACCATAGTGACTACAAATTAAAAGGAATGATGGTTTGATTCTGGAAAGGGTACCTGAGAAATGACTACCACATCCAAAGAAGGCAGAATGAGTGCAAATTACCTACTCCCGACTCAGGAGTTCATGATGAAAAACTAACAATAGAGGACGTTTTGGAGGCCCTGTAATTAGAATGAGTGCACAAGGATCCATTAGAAGGAAAGTCTGATGCTAGCAGCAACAGTAATTCCAGCTCCAATAGTGTACATTAATGTTAATGCAAATAAGAAGCTCATACTTGGATTTTGGGATCAAGCTGATGGTCTGCTGAGAGGCAAGTTGCTGCCTGGTGCAGCCCCTGCCTCTCGGCATCCATTTCATGCTCTTGACTAAGGGCCTGATTTAGTTCCTGGCAGAGGAAATATCACGTCCACCATATTGCAATCCCATTATATCCTGCAGAGATTGTAATACAGTGGATGGGATATCCATCACGTTTGTGACAGTGTATACCATCCACAAGGCTCTAAATCAGGCCCTAAGAGTCCTTGGGGTCTGAAGCATTAACTTTGAAAAAATGAGAGTATTCAAAGCAGACTGGTAACCTGAATACGTCTGCTAGGAATAATGGAATAGGATTCCCATTCTATTTTGTTAGTTTTTGGAACAGGCGTCACGATAAAGAGGGTTTTCATATTGTGCCACTAGACGTAAAATTCTTCGACCGGCACAAGATGAACAAAAGCAAAAGCATTTGCCGAGAATTAAAGTGGGAGTCTCAAAGAGAATCAGACACCGTCATAGTTCCAACCATAAGCGATGCAGGCTAACAATCCTTCAGCATTATTTCCATTACCCACTGCCTAGCTTTCATGATACCAAAGTCTTTGGGTTCTAGAGGGAGTATGGTTGCAAAGCTGAAATTAAAAGGAATTGATGGAAGGGAACCACCAGTAGTGGAGATTTTGGCTTGATTAGACTCAACATACAAAAACTCACCTGCCAAGGACATGGAAAGAATTGACAAATTGATAGCAATTTCTCTATTTTGTGGGTAGTAGTGCATGGCCACTCTTAATTAATAGAGTGACTTGTCTGGTTATTCTGACAGCAAACAAAGATTATTCCATGCTAACTAGTTATGCAACCCTCAGTGGTGGGCATACAACTACCTAGAGGGAAAAGTGGTGTTCACCCACACAAGAAAACAATAACAGGTCTGTAGCTGCATGTGTGCTACACTGAATGATTCAGAGTGTGTTTACCCTTCGTTGACTGGAGCAGGTAAACCGCTGAACCCTGTTCATGATAGGTATTTGGGATAGCAATGAATCCACATTCACATCAATATCCATTGGCATTCCAACACAACACAACATGTACATGCTGCAAACACAAATATACATACATCCATGACACAAAATACACACACTAGTTACAATGTACCTACGCACTACACAACAAACAAAACTAAACACTCATCTACACAAATACACCACGCACAAGCACAACTACACACAGCACAACAGCAACCACCACACAACAACATATGCCTGAAATCTGCATGCAGCAAACCAAACGGACCACACAACTTACACAACATCCATGCCATATGCAAGTGGCACACATACTGACACAACCACACTACCCATACATGTACTGACTCACATACACAACTCAAAGCTAAACGACACAGGTCCTCTTACAATGTGCACACATTAGCACATATGACAAGTGTGACTGTACCATCACTGCGGTGTCAGCCTTCATTTGGCAAGGAATACTGATGCCATAATGACAGTTATGTATGTGTTCGATATGTGTTGTGTACCACTGTGACCCGACCCACTTGTGTCCCCAACATATGCAAGTAACAGGAATATAATTAAATTACTGTGACATGCATATGTCTGCAGTGGTCTTGTGCCCATGTGCATTGACTCCATCCCAATGTACACAGTCAAGGCGGGTTCCCTACCTGCATGTCCAACAACGGGGAGTTGTGTTTTCTCTGTGGCAACTGCGACAGAGGGTCCTGTCCAGTCAGAAACAGACATAGAATCAGGAGAAAAGGTGCGTTTTCACCTTCTTTTCTGCCCAATCCGCCAAGTCAGAAGTGGAGGTCGAACCACCACTTTTTGCTTGGCAGTTTGGCACATCTAAATCTGCTCGGGTGTAAGTGTGACTGGGGTCCCGCATTCAGCCACACTTTCCTATGGCGGCATTGGGGTGGATGGAAATCCTTGGTGGAGTCGGCAGGACTTGGGCATGTTAAATTCTAAGGGACCACCAACATTTAAATTGGGCGGCAGACCACCAAGTCAGTAGGTGGGTTTTCCATCAGAAAACCAATGGCAGGACACTTACCTCCAACATCTAAATCAGGCCTAGAGTCCCTTCCCTTTGTACACAACACTCAACGTTACTACCAACTGGATGGTTCATTAAGCTTAGAAGACAATAAAATTTGACAAACTACAGTAAGTAAAAGTCATAACAAGCAAGGTTTCCATATGTGAACCTGCAGAAGGATCATTATTAGTAGAACGGCCTGAGAACTGACGGTGCCAGCCTGAACCCTTGGCTGCCTTCCAGACAGAACCTAAGGCACAGGGTCCATCCCTCCTGTTGCACATCCAGTCAACGGTTGCACAACATGTGGATGAGGACCAGATGCAGGGTGATCTTCTGCACCTGGGAGGGTACAACTGAGTAATTAGAGACCAGTGCAGGTGACCCTAGCCCCTCCAACAGGGTCACGATGTGGCAGAAAACCCACCACAGAACCTTCACTCACCTATCATGACCCTAGGGAAAACCAAATCACAGTACCTCCTTGGGCTGGGACAGCCCAAAACACCTACTGCCCGGGCCCCCAGAAACAGCTTGTCTTGAGATGCAGGGCAGTCTGGGGGAAAAGGAGCTGGTGCTACCAGAGACTCCCTGGCTCCTTGTGGTAGAGATGTGTGCTCTTTAAAACCCAGTGCAAAGTACTTTGAGGGGCATGAGGGGAAGCTGACGCCCAGCTGCTTGGGCTTTCACATGTGCACCCAAAGTGGGTGAGCTGCTTTGATGGTGTGGGGGAACCTGGCTGTTCTCCCATTGGTGCCTCCCAAAAGACATGGGGGGGTAAGTGCATGGAAACACTTGTGGAGTCTGACTTGCAGAGGGGTAGTCTGATGGGGTAGCAGGCTGTCTTCCTGTGTGGGAAATGGATGGTGGAGCTGCTTTCATTCCACTTCTCCTGCAAATGCAGGTGGGCAAATGCAGCAAAAATTGCCTGTGACTCTTGAAAGTAGATCACTCGACTCATGCATTGCTGCAAGAATTAGTGTAAGGAAATGCCTCCTTGGCATGGTTACCCCCTGACTTTTTGCCTTTGCTGATGCTATGTTTTGAATTGAAAGTGTACTGAGGCCTGCTAACCAGGCCCCAGCACCAGTGTTCTTTCCCTAACCTGTACTTTTGATTCCACAATTGGCACACCCTGGCACCCAGATAAGTCCCTTGTAACTGGTACCTCTGGTACCAAGGGCCCTGATGCCAGGGAAGGTCTCTAAGGGCTGCAGCATGTATTATGCCACCCTAGAGACCCCTCACCCAGCACAGACACACTGCTTACCAGCTTGTGTGTGCTGGTTAGAACAAAATGAGTAAGTCGACATGGCACTCCCCTCAGGGTGCCATGCCAGCCTCTCACTGCCTATGCAGTATAGGTAAGACACCCCTATAGCAGGCCTTACAGCCCTAAGGCAGGGTGCACTATACCATAGGTGAGGGTACCAGTGCATGAGCACTGTGCCCCTACAGTGTCTAAGCAAAACCTTAGACATTGTAAGTGCAGGGTAGCCATAAGAGTATATGGTCTGGGAGTCTGTTTTGCACGAACTCCACAGCACCATAATGGCTACACTGAAAACTGGGAAGTTTGGTATCAAACTTCTCAGCACAATAAATGCACACTGATGCCAGTGTACATTTTATTGCAAAATACACCCCAGAGGGCACCTTAGAGGTGCCCCCTGAAACTTAACCGACTGTCTGTGTAGGCTGACTAGTTCCAGCAGCCTGCCACACTAGAGACATGTTGCTGGCCCTATGGGGAGAGTGCCTTTGTCACTCTGAGGCCAGTAACAAAGCCTGCACTGGGTGGAGATGCTAACACCTCCCCCAGGCAGGAGCTGTAACACCTGGCGGTGAGCCTCAAAGGCTCACCCCTTTGTCACAGTACCGCAGGACACTCCAGCTAGTGGAGTTGCCCGCCCCCTCCGGCCCCGGCCCCCACTTTTGGCGGCAAGGCCGGAGAAAATAATGAGAATAACAAGGAGGAGTCACTGGCCAGTCAGGACAGCCCCTAAGGTGTCCTGAGCTGAGGTGACTCTAACTTTTAGAAATCCTCCATCTTGCAGATGGAGGATTCCCCCAATAGGGTTAGGATTGTGACCCCCTCCCCTTGGGAGGAGGCACAAAGAGGGTGTACCCACCCTCAGGGCTAGTAGCCATTGGCTACTAACCCCCCAGACCTAAACACGCCCTTAAATTTAGTATTTAAGGGCTACCCTGAACCCTAGAAAATTAGATTCCTGCAACTACAAGAAGAAGGACTGCCTAGCTGAAAACCCCTGCAGAGGAAGACCAGAAGACAACAACTGCCTTGGCTCCAGAAACTCACCGGCCTGTCTCCTGCCTTCCAAAGAACTCTGCTCCAGCGACGCCTTCCAAAGGGACCAGCGACCTCTGAATCCTCTGAGGACTGCCCTGCTTCGACGACGACAAGAAACTCCCGAGGACAGCGGACCTGCTCCAAAAAGACTGCAACTTTATCCAAAGGAGCAGCTTTAAAGAACCCTGCAATCTCCCCGCAAGAAGCGTGAGACTTGCAACACTGCACCCGGCGACCCCGACTTGGCTGGTGGAGAACCAACACCTCAGGGAGGACCCCCGGACTACTCTACGACTGTGAGTACCAAAACCTGTCCCCCCTGAGCCCCCACAGCGCCGCCTGCAGAGGGAATCCCGAGGCTTCCCCTGACCGCGACTCTCTGAAACCTAAGTCCCGACGCCTGGAAAAGACCCTGCACCCGCAGCCCCCAGGACCTGAAGGACCGGACTTTCACTGCAGAAGTGACCCCCAGGAGTCCCTCTCCCTGGCCCAAGTGGAGGTTTCCCCGAGGAAATCCCCCCTTGCCTGCCTGCAGCGCTGAAGAGATCCCTTGATCTCTCATTGACTTCCATTGCGAACCCAACGCTTGTTCTAACACTGCACCCGGCCGCCCCCGCGCCGCTGAGGGTGAAATTTCTGTGTGGGCTTGTGTCCCCCCCGGTGCCCTACAAAACCCCCCTGGTCTGCCCTCCGACGACGCGGGTACTTACCTGCTGGCAGACTGGAACCGGGGCACCCCCTTCTCTCCATTGAAGCCTATGCGTTTTGGGCACCACTTTGAACTCTGCACCTGACCGGCCCTGAGCTGCTGGTGTGGTAACTTTGGGGTCGCTCTGAACCCCCAACGGTGGGCTACCTTGGACCAAGAACTGAACCCTGTAAGTGTCTTACTTACCTGGTAAAACTAACAAAAACTTACCTCCCCCAGGAACTGTGAAAATTGCACTGTGTCCACTTTAAAAATAGCTATTTGTGAATAACTTGAAAAGTATACATGCAATTGAAATGATTCAAAGTTCCTAATGTACTTACCTGCAATACCTTTCAAACAAGATATTACATGTTAAATTTGAACCTGTGGTTCTTAAAATAAACTAAGAAAAGATATTTTTCTATACAAAACCTATTGGCTGGATTTGTCTCTGAGTGTGTGTACCTCATTTATTGTCTATGTGTATGTACAACAAATGCTTAACACTACTCCTTGGATAAGCCTACTGCTCGACCACACTACCACAAAATAGAGCATTAGTATTATCTCTTTTTACCACTATTTTACCTTGGACTCTGTGCATGCTATTCCTTACTTTGAAATAGCACATACAGAGCCAACTTCCTACAATTAGTGTGAATGCAGGACACATTGATCATTGACAATTCAAATGCAACATACAGCCCTGGGGTCCTCCCAGGGCTATGCCTGTCTCAGAGTCACTTGAAGGTCAATCGCCTTGGGCTCTCCACGAGCACGCCTGGGACTGTTGCACATAGCTACGCTCCCTTTGTCCCTCTAAATTCAGACTCCATTTGCCCTATGCAGGACCTCAGCCAGGTCATATTGTCGAGGTATGTTGCTGGTTCAGCTGGCCTTTCCTCACCTTGGTGTGGCACACAGGAGACCGGTCTGCCCCGGGAATGAAGACACCTTGAGTGTCTGGCTGCGTGCCACAATTGGATGTCTTTGGTTTCCCAAGGCTGCCTGCACACACCAGTTGGGGTGCCCATTTACATGGCCAGTTGGAAGCTGGCCTACCATATTGAGCAGATGACAGGAGGTCTTTCCAGTATAGGGAACTCTGACTTGTGTCTCCCCTCCACTTTGTGAGGTTTAATAGTCATGGACAATCAGCATCCCAAGCCCAAGGCCCAAGAAGAGAGCGAGAGTTTGAGTCGGGTCTTAAACTTTTTTAGCTCTCCAGGCTCGACCACCAGGAAGATGGAAGGCACCAATCCTGGGCACCCTAAGCCAATGGACTGGGATGATAGAATAATCTCTACTCAGAGCATGGTGGCTGCAGACTGAGGAGGACTCTTGTGTCCTACTGTGGTGTGCAGCAGAGATGGGGCCCCTTAAAGACACAGCCACTGGGTAGATCCTGGGGCAGGGCGGAATAAGACCAGGGTGAGTCTGAGCCTCCTAAAGGTTGAACAGTTCCAGTTATCCCCCATTCAAGGCAGGCAGAGTGATGACTTTTGACTTGGAGCCGGTCCCCACTGGTCAGTGGTGCCAACTAGCAGACAGAGGCCCTCATTATGACCCTGGCGGTTGGTGATAAAGTGGCAGTAATACTGCCAACAGGCTGGCGGTAAGTACTGCCAAATTATGACCATGGCGGTAATATCTCCAAAAGACAGCCAATGTACCACACCGACTGCCAGGGCGGAAACAACAGTCAACACAGCGGTAGCCGCCTACAGCCAGACGGAAGACAAAGTAGCGCCTACCATATTACGACATAGGAAACTGCCACCTTTTCCGGGGTGGTACCAACGCCATCAAAAGCCTGGCAGAAACAGAGCACAGAAGTCAAAGGACTCACCATTGAAGACACAGGGAAGAACCACGCCGCCATGGAACCAGAACTGCAAGTCTTTCCGATGATCTTCTAGGCCATGCTCCGCCATGATCACCAATGCCGGTGAAGACGACAAAGGTGAGTACAGCCGCCTAGCACACAAGGGAGGTGGGGAGGAAAACAACAGTGACATATGCACACACGCACAACACCCACCCCACACACACATGCCATATACACAACCAGCTGCACAAGAAAACAATTTGTCCCTGATAATTGGCTGAATAATGCAAGGACAACAGGAACTGACTAAAGTGATTGTAACAAGATCAACATAAAAAATAATAAGTCGATGTGGCAATGCAACAGATATGTACAAATGTACAAAAAAGGGACACTGTCCAGTCCACAGAGGCACCATGGCCGCAGGGCAAAGTCCAAGGCCCCACTCGATCCCTGCACCAATCTGAAGAGAACACTGGAGGGGCATCACTTGGAAAAAGGCAGGTACCTCGGGGGAGGGGGTTACCTCAGCCCGATGCGTAAACAAGGCCATTGGTTCTGGAGAGGGCAACATGCTCTGTGCTCTTTGTCCTGGGGAGTGAAAGGCCACAGACTCTCAAGTGGGTGACTTGCCCACTGGTTCTGGAGGAGGCAACATGTCCTGTCCTTGGTCCTGGGGGGTGCAAGGCCACAGTTTCTTAAGTGGGTGACTTGCCCACTGGTTCTCGAGGGGGCAACATGCCCTGTGCTCTTTGTCCTGGGGAGTGAAAGGCCACGGTCTCTGGAGTGTGTGACTTGCCCACTGGTTCTGAAGGGGGCAACATGCCCTGTGCCTGGTCCTGGGGAGTGCAAGGCCACAGTCTCTCAAGTGGGTGACTTGTCCACTGGTTCTGGAGGGGGCAACATGCCCTGTGCTTGGTCCTGTGGAGTGCAAGGCCACAGTCTCTCAAGTGGGTGACTTGCTCACTGGTTCTGATGGTGGCAGGCCACACAGTAGCCCATGGAGACTGAATTATATGGTGACCGCCGGTGGTGACGGCTGCACTGTGGTGGTGGTTGTGTGAGGCTCCTGCTCAGCCCCTGCACCGTGCGATGGCTGCACTGTGGTGGTGGTCGTGGGAGGCTCCTGCTCAGTCCCTGCACCCTCTGATGGCTGAACTGTGGTGGTGGTCATGGGAGACTCCTGCTCAGCCCCTGCATTCTCTGACAGCTTCACAACCACAGCTGGTGGTGGGGGCTCTGTGACAGCTGCTGGTGCCGGCTCCTTCCCCTTCTTGCTGGCTAGTGCAGGCTCCGTACCCTTCAGTAGTTTTGGCCTGGAATCCTTTCCGCCACGAGTAGGTGCTACTGAAAGTGGGACTGTGGAAAGTTTGACTGAGATGCTTGGCTGGGTCCTTGATATCCTGGCCATATATGCAGGAAGGGGGAGAGGGATAGGGAAGAGGTCAAGCGTGAAAAGGAAAAGCTTTTTAGGGACATTGGGGTGGGAAGAGGGAGAAGTGATGGGAGTGGAGGATGAGGGAGTGGTTGTTGGAGGTGTTTGTCTGCTGGATTTGGGTGCTGGTGCATGGGTGTTATGCTGTTGTGAGGTGGACGGCCGTTGAGTGTCTGAGTGCTTGTATTTGTGTAATTTAGGAGTGGGGACAGGCACGGTGGGAGAGGACACAGGGGACGTGTGCATCGATGTTGTGGAGGTGTCGGCCAGTGAGGTGTGTGTTATGCTTGGTGTGGCGATGACACAGGTAATGGATGATGATGTAGTGCATGCAAATGTGAGTGTGGACGTAACTGGGTAGGAGTTAGAGGAGGAGGAAGAGGGGGAGACAGTGGAGATAGTGGATGTTGTGTGTCTGCAACTGAATGGTGTTTGTGTGAGTGCCTGTGGGATGAAGTGTGGTGCTTGTGTTGGGTTAGGGTTTAAGAGAATGGGACTGGGAAGTAGAAGTTGGAGGGGGGACGGTTAAAACAGGGACAATGGCTCAATCTCAGTTGGGCCACCAATCCAGTGTGAATTCCCTCCAGGAATGCATTAGATTGCTGAATCTGGGCTGCCAGCCCCTGGATGGCATCCACAATGGTTGATTTCCCTGAAGAGATGGATCTCAGGAGGTCAATAGCCTCCTCACTCAGGGCAGCAGGGCTCACTGGGCAGGCCCTGTGGTGCCTGGGGCGAAGGAGATGCCCACCCTCCTCGATGAGCGGGCAACTCGCTGAGGGGCTACTGGGAGGGCTGTGCTGGTACGGGGATGGCGGCTGTACCTGTAGCTGGGTTGGTCACAAAGTGTCCTCCACAAGCAGGGAGCTTCCATCGGAGGAGGTATCTGAGTCGGTGTTGTCCCCTCCAGTCTCCGCCATGGGGCTCCCCTCGACCTCCGTTCCACTGGTGCCCTCAGCATCGGTGGACTCTGCCTCCTGGGTCCTGTGGGATGCAGCTCCCTCCATTGCCGGTGCTTCTGCTCCTTCACCAGATCATGCTAATGCACACAAGGACAGGATGACAAAACAAGAAAGGGGGAGAGAGAGACAAAGGATTCACTGGTTCAATGACTGCACCAACACCACCTTTGACGTACACAGCACCCTCACACACAGGGAACAGGTCTACGCACTATGCATTGCACTACCCGTGAAATTGCTTGCCACCAAAGCATGAGGAGGAGCACACACCGCCAACTGCAGCACACCTGCGACCCACACAACCCTGACCAGGAGTGGATGCTAACAAGCTAGGTAGGCAACATTTCCCCTTCAGATCCTTAGACACCAGAGGACCTACGCTGCTATGTCTGGCCTGGCCTAGTGGTACCCACTGACACACAACCACCACCCGGATACCACCCCTCCAGCCGCTTTCTTCAATGATGGCCACTGTACTCACCCCCTTGTGGCTGCTGTGATGCCCTCAAGCACCCATCCAGCTCTGGATAGGCCACTGCCAGTAAGAAGGCCATCAGGGGGGTCAGGGTCCGACGAGCACCCCTTCATTGTTGGGAGGCCATCCCCAGCTGGGCCTCCGCAGTCTTTCGTGCCCAGCGTCTCAAGTCCTCCCACCGTTTCCAACAGTGGGTGCTCCGCCTGCCTTAGACCCCCGAGGGTGGGAACCTCCTTGGCGATGGCATGCCACATACCCTTCTTTTGATGGGCACTGACCTGCAGAGGCAATACAGACAGGAGAACACCATTAAACAAACAGTACAGCCAGTAACACGAATGACCCACCGTAACCGTTTCCACCACTATTGGCACACATAGCCCAGCACTCAACGTGTACCCAGCCAAGAGGACATCCTCCCCCCTTACACGATGCTTTCACACACACCGCCATCCATTCATGCCACATGCATCGTGCCCACAGTGTACTCACCTCTTAGTCTGGAGGCCCATACAGCAGTCCATACTGGGGTAGGACCCCATCCACCAGTCTCTCCAAGTCCTCTAAAGTGAACGGTGGGGAACTTCCCCCAGTCACACAGGCCATGGTAGGTTCCAGACACAGGTCACAGCAGCACATGCAGAGTAGGTCCTCTCCTATGGAAGGTCAGGAAACAAGTGAGGAATCCAATAGAAAATGGTGGTCACGTCTGCGGCTGTGCATACTGTCACCACCAGCGTAGATCACCATTGGCCACTGTGCCCCTTAGGGCCCAATTATAACCAATGAGGAATTGCACGGCAATGCACGACAACCTACTGCCACGGCACACAATGTCAGTGGCATTACCTCACTTCCACCTTTCCCTCCACACAGGACAGGCAGATGTCATTTCGGGGGGGGGGGGCAAGCCTATGGAATAATGCTGCGTCACAGGATTAATAGGCACATACTTGACAAAATGCACTGTCCCATTACATGTTTACAGATTGCAGACTACTGTTATGGCTCAATTTTTCAGTTTGTGACAGCTGTAGGAGGCTGGACTGGCTTGTAGTGAGTACCAAGGGGTACTTGCACCTTGCACCAGGCCCAGTTATCCCTTATTAGTGTATAGGGTTTCTAGCAGCTTAGGCTGATAGATAATGGTAGCTTAGCAGAGCAGCTTAGGCTGAACTAGGAGACGTGTGAAGCTACTACAGTACCACAAGTGTCACTTGCACAATATCATAAGAAAACACAATACACAGTTATACTAAAAATAAAGGTACTTTATTTTTATGACAATATGCCAAAGTATCTTAGAGTGTACCCTCAGTGAGAGGATAGGAAATATATACAAGATATATATACACAATAGCAAAAATATGCAGTATAGTCTTAGAAAACAGTGCAAACAATGTATAGTTACAATAGGATGCAACGGGGAAACATAGGGATAGGGGCAACACAAACCATATACTCCAAAAGTGGAATGCGAACCACGAATGGACCCCAAACCTATGTGACCTTGTAGAGGGTCGCTGGGACTATTAGAAAATAGTGAGAGTTAGAAAAATAACCCTCCCCAAGACCCTGAAAAGTGAGTGCAAAGTGCACTAAAGTTCCCCTAAGGACAAAGAAGTCGTGTTAGAGGAATAATGCAGGAAAGACACAAACCAACAATGCAACAACTGTGGATTTCCAATCTAGGGTACCTGTGGAACAAGGGGACCAAGTCCAAAAGTCACAAGCAAGTCGGAGATGGGCAAATGCCCAGGAAATGCCAGCTGCGGGTGCAAAGAAGCTTCTACTGGACAGAAGAAGCTGAGGTTTCTGCAGGAACGAAATAGGCTAGAGACTTCCCCTTTGGTGGACGGATCCCTCTTGCCGTGGAGAGTTGTGCAGAAGTGTTTTCCCGCCGAAAAAACGCCAACAAGCCTTGCTAGCTGCAAATCGTGCGGTTAGCATTTTTGGACACTGCTGTGGCCCTGGAGGGACCAGAAGGTCGCAAATTGGACCAGGAGAGAGAGGGGACGTCAAGCAAGACAAGGAGCTCTCTCAGCAGCAGGTAGCACCCGTAGAAGTGCCAGAAACAGGCACTACAAGGATGCGTGAAACGGTGCTCACCCGAAGTCGCACAAAGGAGTCCCACGTCGCCGGAGACCAACTTAGAAAGTCGTGCAATGCAGGTTAGAGTGCCGTGGACCCAGGCTTGGCTGTGCACAAAGGATTTGCGTCGGAAGTGCACAGGGGCCGGAGTAGCTGAAAAAGTCACGGTTCCCAGCAATACAGCCCAGCGAGGTGAGGCAAGGACTTACCTCCACCAAACTTGGACTGAAGAGTCACTGGACTGTGGGGGTCACTTGGACAGAGTCGCTGGATTCGAGGGACCTCGCTCGTTGTGCTGAGAGGAGACCCAAGGGACCGGTAATGCAGCTTTTTGGTGCCTGCGGTTGCAGGGGGAAGATTCCGTCGACCCACAGGAGATTTCTTCGGAGCTTCTGGTGCAGAGAGGAGGCAGACTACCCCCACAGCATGCACAAGCAGGAAAACAGTCGAGAAGGCGGCAGGATCAGCGTTACAGAGTTGCAGTAGTCGTCTTTGCTACTATGTTGCAGGTTTGCAGGCTTCCAGCGCGGTCAGCAGTCGATTCCTTGGCAGAAGGTGAAGAGAGAGATGCAGAGGAACTCGGATGAGCTCTTGCATTCGTTATCTAAAGTTTCCCCAGAGACAGAGACCCTAAATAGCCAGAAAAGAGGGTTTGGTTACCTAGGAGAGAGGATAGGCTACTAACACCTGAAGGAGCCTATCAGAAGGAGTCTCTGACGTCACCTGGTGGCACTGGCCACTCAGAGCAGTCCAGTGTGCCAGCAGCACCTCTGTTTCCAAGATGGCAGAGGTCTGGAGCACACTGGAGGAGCTCTGGACACCTCCCAGGGGAGGTGCAGGTCAGGGGAGTGGTCACTCCCCTTTCCTTTGTCCAGTTTCGCGCCAGAGCAGGGCTAAGGGGTCCCCTGAACCGGTGTAGACTGGCTTATGCAGAATTGGGCACATCTGTGCCCAACAAAGCATTTCCAGAGGCTGGGGGAGGCTACTCCTCCCCTGCCTTCACACCATTTTCCAAAGGGAGAGGGTGTAACACCCTCTCTCAGAGGAAGTCCTTTGTTCTGCCATCCTGGGCCAGGCCTGGCTGGACCCCAGGAGGGCAGATGCCTGTCTGAGGGGTTGGCAGCAGCAGCAGCTGCAGTGAAACCCCAGGAAGGGCAGTTTGGCAGTACCAGGGTCTGTGCTACAGACCACTGGGATCATGGGATTGTGCCAACTATGCCTGGATGGCATAGAGGGGGCAATTCCATGATCATAGACATGTTACATGGCCATATTCGGAGTTACCATTGTGAAGCTACATATAGGTAGTGACCTATATGTAGTGCACGCGTGTAATGTTGTCCCCGCACTCACAAAGTTCAGGGAATTGGCTCTGAACAATGTGGGGGCACCTTGGCTAGTGCCAGGGTGCCCTCACACTAAGTAACTTTGCACCTAACCTTTACCAGGTAAAGGTTAGACATATAGGTGACTTATAAGTTACTTAAGTGCAGTGTAAAATGGCTGTGAAATAACATGGACGTTATTTCACTCAGGCTGCAGTGGCAGGCCTGTGTAAGAATTGTCAGAGCTCCCTATGGGTGGCAAAAGAAATGCTGCAGCCCATAGGGATCTCCTGGAACCCCAATACCCTGGGTACCTCAGTACCATATACTAGGGAATTATAAGGGTGTTCCAGTAAGCCAATGTAAATTGGTAAAAATGGTCACTAGCCTGTTAGTGACAATTTGGAAAGAAATGAGAGAGCATAACCACTGAGGTTCTGATTAGCAGAGCCTCAGTGAGACAGTTAGTCACTACACAGGTAACACATTCAGGCACACTTGTGAGCACTGGGGCCCTGGGTTACCAGGGTCCCAGTGACACATACAACTAAAACAACATATATACAGTGAAAAATGGGGGTAACATGCCAGGCAAGATGGTACTTTCCTACAACAGCATCCTCACTCTTTTGTCCCTTAGATACCTACCACTGCGGATGAATAGGAGATGAAGATATACACCTGTGTACAGACCCCTGGTGGACTTGGCTACACTGAAGGACAGGCACATTATCCTCACCTGTAGACTGGACAGGGCCACAATCACAGAGCTGTGTGCCCAATTGAAGCCTGACCTGATATTTGCAATCCTTCACCCCACTGGGATCCCCCCTCTTGTGCAAGTGCTATCAGTTCTCCATTTCCTGGCAACTGGTTCTTTCCAAGTGACAATGGGCGTGGAAAAATGAAAGTCACAGTCAATGTTCTCAGTAGTGCTGACAAGAGCGTTGTCTGCCCTGAAAAAACACATGTGCAGCTACAATGCATTCCCCCAAATTGAGGATTTGGCCACTGTGAAGGCTGGGTTTTATTCCATGGGATATACCCCCAATATAATTGGGGCGATTGATGGAACACATATTGCATTTGTACCCCCCCCCACCAGAATGAACGGGGGTTCAGGAATCATAAGAATTTCCACTCTATGAATAGGCAGATTGTGTGCTTGGAGGACCAGTATATCTCCCACATCAATGCTAAGTATCCAGGGTCTGTGCATGATGCCTTTTTTCTGAGAAATAGCAGCATCCCAAATGTGATGGCCCAACTACAGAGGCACAGGGTGTGGCTAATAGGTGAGCCCTGGTTCCCACCCAGTATTTGTTGGTGTATGCCTATGGTGTTGGCCATATAGGTTAGTGTGTGGCTAAATGTTGTCCCTCAATATTTGCAGGTGACTCTGGTTACCCTAACCTATCATGGCTGCTGACCCCTGTGAGGAATGCCAGGACAAGGGCAGAAGAACGTTATAATGCGGCACATGGGCGAACCAGAAGGATCATAGAAAGAACCTTTGGCCTCCTGAACGCCAGGTTTCGGTGCCTCCATCTAACAGGTGGATCTCTGTGCTACTCACCCAAGAAGGTCTGCCAGATAATAGTGGCATACTGCATCTTGCAAAACCTTGCCCTTAGATGCCATGTGCCTTTTCTAAGGAGAAGGAGGCTGGAGATGCCCATGTGCCAGCAGTGGACCATGTGGTCAGTGAGGATGAGAAGGCAGAGGATGAGGATGAGGACAACAGAACAGCAGTGATCAGACAATATTTCCAATGACACGCAGGTAAGGCAGTGTTATTTCACATTTCATTGTCATAATTTTGAAATTCTTTGGCACTGGCATGCTGTCATTTCCCACTTCTATGCCCACTTACTGTACCCTTTGGCAATTCATTTTCCAGATGTTGGTGCCTAACAATATCTACTGGTGTGATCACTGCAGCCAACTACAGGTCTTTCATAAGTGCTAATTTACTGTACAGTTGAACTACAATGTATGTACATGGTTAAACGTATACATACTTCAAAAATGCGACATAGTCCTTTCTTCTATTTTTTCCAAGGGTGTTTATTGAAGTGCTAATACATTCAGGGAGAAGTGCAATGGGATGGGGTGATGATGGAGGAAATTCCAAGGAATAGGTCCAGTCTGTAGCACAGGTGCATTGTCCATGGGGACATAGGAAGGGGAGCAATGACAGTTCAAGGTGGACATGGTGACAGAGTGGGACACAAGGATGACAATCAGGAGAGTCTCATTTTCTGGCGGGGGTCTTGGCAATAGTCTCTGGCTTCTGCCCAGATCACAGGGAACGTTTGCGGGTGGTTCTCTCTCTGCAGGGGGAGGGGTGCTGGTGGCCTGTGAGTCCTGTGGTGGGGCCTTCTGTTCACTAGTGCCAGTGGAAGTGGAAGGCAGTTCAGATGTCTGGCTAGTGGCAGGGGCCCACTGGTGTGACACTGCCTCCCTCATAGTATTGACCATGTCTGCTAGCACCCCTGCTATGGAGACCAGGGTGGTGTTGATGATCTGCAAGTCCTCCATGATCCCCTGGTACTGTCCCTCCTGCAGCCGCCTATTCTCCTGCACATTGTCCCGGATGTGGCCCATTGTGTCCTGGGAATGTTGGTAGGCTCTCAGGATCACTGCAAGTGCCTCCTGGAGAGTTGGTTCCCTGGGCCTGTCCTCCCCTGGCACACAGCACTCCTCCCAGTTTCACTGTTGTCCTGTACCCCAGTCCCCTGAACCGCGTGCCCACTACCACTGACCCCAGGTCCCTGATTGTCTTGGGTATGAGGTGTGCCCTGGGGTCCCTGTAGAGGTGGACACACTGCTGATTGACTTGTCCTGGGAACAGAGATGTAGGTACGCTGGGTGGGTGCTGTGGTGGTGTTTCCAGATGGGGGAGGCTCTGTGGTTGTCTGTGACTGTGCTTGGGTAACTGACTATCCAGAGATCCCAGATGGGCCAGGTTGGGATCCAGATCCAGGCGACCAGAGATGCTGTCATCACTGTGGGCCTCGTCACTTGGGGGACTGGATATTGCTGGCACCTCCTCTCGGGTGACAATGGCTGGGATACCTGGGGGGATGTAAATGATGTGTTATTGTTTCTGTGTCTGACATATTGTGCATAAGTTGCTTGCCCTCTTTGGTTGTATTTGCCCTGGCAGCTTTCACTTGTGTAAGTTGGTATGTGGTGGGCTAGCTGATTCTCTCTAGTGTGCATGCTTTAGTGATAGTTGTCCATGCAGGCCTGCGTGTGATGTCCATGCATTGGTATGGCATTCAGGGTTTGGCATTGGGATGAGTGAGATGGGATGGTGGGGTGTGTGAGGGTTGGTGGAGTGATGGGAATGAGGGTGCCGGTAGGGGTATGTGATGGCATGCATGTGTGATAGAAGTAGAGAGTTGAATAACCAGAGTCCAGTTCTCCTCCTACTCCAGCCAGGCCCTCAGGATGCATGATCACCCAGTCTTGCTCCTTCCATGCTGTGAGTTGTGGGGGAGGAGGTGGGGGTCCACCGCCAGTCCTCTGTACAGCGAGTTGGTGTCTTGCTGCAATGGAACATACCTTCCCCCGTAGGTCGTTCCACCTCTTTCTGATGTCATCCCTAGTTCTTGGGTGCTGTCCCATGGGGTTGACCCTGTCCACGATTCTCCGCCATAGCTCCATCTTCCTAGCAATCGATATCTGCTGCATCTGTGCTCCAAATAGCTGAGGCTCTACCCTGATGATTTCCTCCAACATGACCCTTAGCTCCTCCTCTGATAATCGGGGGTATCTTTGTGGTGCCATGGGTGTTGTGTAATGTGTGTAGGTGAGGGTGTGTAGGGTAATGGGTTGGGGTGTGTGATGTGGGGTCCGTGAGTGATGTATAGGTGTGAGTAGTGTGTGCCTCTGTTTTTGTCTGTGGTTGTGGTGTCTGTCTTGTGCCAATGGTTTGTAGTCATAGGGTTGTGGGTGGGTGTTTTATAGTGGTGTGGGTGTGTGGGTTTGATGTGTGTATGTGTGTTAGGTGTGTGTTGTTTGAATTGTCCAATGTGGTGTTTTTTTGTTTGTGTGTGTGTATTTTGAGCGTGGCGGTATGTACCACTAATGGTTTACCTCCGTTGAATGTCCACCGTGGTGATTCGTGGGTCATAATGTGATGGGTGTTGTTCTGTTGGCGTAACGGTGTGAGTTTGGATACTGCCAGTTTATCACTGACCTTTGGTGTGGCTGACTTGTGTCTGTGGCTGAATAGTGACGGATTGGTGTGTATGTGTCATAATATGGTGAATGGATATCCGCCACAGCGGCGGTACGTTGATGGCAGTCAGTGTGGCAGTAAGTGGGATTTACCGCCAATGTCATAATGAGGGCCTAAGTGTGTTCACACTCATTGTGGACAGGGGCAACTGCCTCCTTATTGAAAGATATAGGGTGGAGATTGGTTAGCAGCGGTTGATACTAGACTCATCGAGGCATGCATTTTTACATGTACTCTTGAGTGGAAAAGGTCGAATAAAACCCATCTATATATAATCCATGCAGTTCACCATAAGAATGGTCCTAACTTTCCAGCCCACAGTCTGTGATAGTTTGTGTTCTTTATGTCCTGTGCTTCACAAATGTGTGTAGGATTAACAAATGGCGTCCATGGGGGAAACATGAAGCAGAGGAAACAATACTGTAGTTCCTTTTCAGGTTGTCTTCATCCTTCACAGTAGATTTACCAACATACATGCATAATTTCCTTGAGAACCCGCCCTAAACTTATAGTTGCTGGGGAGTCTTAAAATCTATTTGTACTTCCCTACTAAACTAATTCTATTTGCCATAGTATGTGATCCTTTCTTGCTGTGCAGGGTTTTACCTAGAAATGGAAGTGCCTGGTACTATGCCAACCCACTATGTGCCAATGCTAATAAATGAAAACCTGACCAGTTCATACCAGTTACTCACCCTTCTTTTCCAGATCTCTGAAGAAGCCTGGGAAGAACATCAGTCTCTTATCGGTAGAGTACTTGATATTTGAATGTAGCTCACATTTTTTATTTCATTGACCCCTCAGTAGTGCCTTAGGTCCCAAATGATGCATACATGAGTCCATCCAAAAATTAGTTGTTGTTCATTTGGACTTTGCAGAGACAGTGATCCAGCCCAGAATGACATATACAAGGAACAAGACCTGTTGCTCATTATTTTCCATCAGAACAGGACTAAACCTTAGTTCCTCAGAAGTCCTTCTGCTGTGATCCTCAGTGAAAGATTGAGACACTATTCTGTGCAGTGTGAAGAAAGAATGTGGTCACTGGCTAAGTTGGGAAAAAAAAAGACCTACCTGACTGAAGCCTCCATATAGGTCTTTTCAAACAGTGTTAGACCTCCAGGAGTCACAATATCTGTGCAGCCATCTGGTCAGATATGATCCCCAGAAGCATCTTTATGCCCACACGTAAAGGGCCAGCAGAGAAGCATTAAAGCGTTGCAAGTATGGTGAAGCTGTATCACCCTGGCTTCAGGGAAGTCTTTTTCTCCCAATTTCTAGCCTTAGTGGAACAGTGATGTATTTCGGAATTCAACCTTGGCCTTCATATGACTTCTTCTTGACTGCAGTCACTTATTCGGGTTCGATGAGATCACAGTTTCTATTCATAGTTTGCTCTGGACTCTTAATTCCAGTTCCCAAATGAGGTCTGGTCGTCAGGAATATGGTAGCCCCAGGGATGACTGCACCCAGTCCCCTGAAAGGTATTGTGATCAGGTCTTCCTTCACACTGTGTCCCTCATCAATCATATACCAGACCTCTAACGGCCCTGTTGAAAGGAGACATAGGGCCTGATTCTAACTCTGGAGGACGGTGTTAAACCGTCCCAAAAGTGGCGGATATACCACCTACCGTATTACGAGTTCCATAGGATATAATGGACTCGTAATACGGTAGGTGGTATATCCGCCACTTTTGGGACGGTTTAACACCATCCTCCAAAGTTAGAATCAGGCCCATAGACATTTGAGGACTGGCCTTTGGTGTTGTACACATTATGTTTGGGCTTTAGTAGTATGTGTAGAGGGTGCTGTGAATTTTTTATTTTTCCACTATTTTCCCATGAACCTAAACCAGATGAACCAAGTCCACTGAGATCCCAAACCTTGCACTCATGGCCAGTAATAACTAGTGTAGAGAGCAGATGTATCATGGTGATCCTTGTACCTTGTATTCTTCTAACTGACACCTCTGTCCTACTGAATGGTTGGAGTAAGCAAACACCAATGATGAATGACAGCAGACCCTATAGCCAAAGTGATGTGAAATATAATCCCTTAGTAAATTAATAATATAGCAGTGTTGGGTGTAGTATTCCAGTAATAGAAGGTACAAAAACTTCCAACATGGTGGGCACATATGCACATAACAGCCAAATCAATCCTGCATGTGGATAACAACCTTTTCAGTTTCAAAGCTGCATCACTCCCCAACCACTGTGTGTGAGTGTAAGTGAATAATACATCATTTCCAGTGTATCTTGGCCAGCTAGACAACAGGTGTGTCTGCCTCTACGATGACACAATTGGGGAAGTAGTGTCCCAATTTCATACTAGATTTCCGATCAGATATTTGTGTGCCTCTGCCATTGATAGAATACTGAACATGAAGACTCCAGAGCATTGTTGTAATCACAAATCATACTGTCAGATGTGTAATCTTGCCAGATAAATCACATGGGCTTCTCAAGTGGTCTGAATATTCCCAAATATTTTAAAATATATGATTTTACCCACTTCGAGACTTCACACCTTGTTCATAAATACCTTCAAATGCTGTCAGATTTTCAAGTGATGACACGTGTTACTCCAGACTTTCCTTGTATTTTAACTAAAAACAGGTATTGTAAAATATGACAGGTAGGACAACTTGTGGATTATGTGGGGGAACCTTCTTAACTTCAAGTGAATCCAAGCAAAATATCAAGAAAACATGTTATTCTTGCAATATCTCTAAATGTGCTCCTCCTTTGTGAAGACCACACATTGAATTGAAAGGAAAGAGTCAGCTCATATCAAGTTTACAATAAATTAAAAATATTTACACAGAAAATAAAAAGGCCAAATTCATCCAAAGTGCTATTCAGCCTCAAGTAGAACAAAAACATTACTCAGTGTTACTTGGCGTGTCGCAGCATATTAAATCAGCTAATGAACAAATATGATTGCAATGTAATTACCTGCAGATGTGTATTTCTATGATAAGGTCATTGATGAGTTGCCTGTATATCTTCTCCCTTAGCTGAATTACTTGTGTCTTTAGCATATTACAAGTAAATAAGATGTGATGCATTTTAAGGTCTGGCCAGAGGCTGCTTTGTCCCTGATGGCAACACAACATGCAACTTCCAGGTGACTGGCTCAACCCACTTGAACCATCCTTGGCTTGTTTGGGTAAGACTCATTCAAGTATTGACTCACTCAGATGTCTTCTATATCTTATTCATACAGAGTTTCCACTAGTGATGTTTAGTTCCTATCTGGCATTACATTTTCTAAAATGACAGCGTGTCAATGCCATGATGCTATGGCTAGATTACATAATGGAATTCTGCTTATCTTCTGCAGCTCTTTGGGATCATCACCCAGCATCTGTGCAGTCTTAGCCAATACTCTTTCCAATTCACAGTGTGGCATGGTGTTGCTTGCTGGGCTGCACACCTAACGTGCAGTGTACTCAATAGCCTCTGCAGGTGCCTCCAGGCCATTCAGGGCCTCATTCTGAGGGCTGTTGCACAGTGTACTGATAGGGCCTCATAAATTAGGTCCTCAGTTCATTCTGCACTACTGTTGCATGGTCTTCCATCCACCATTCAAAGCACCTGACAGATTCTCTGATGCTCAGCTGCTGCCAGTTTAACATGCAGTACAGAGCTGTCACCAAGATGTACACTTCATCCCTCATATCTTCACACTAACCTGCAGCTCTCCTTCTGCTATAACAACTGTTTTCACCTTCATTCTGAGTACTCATTGTCTTCTCAGCTGCTCACTAAGCCACTCGTGCAGAGCACCCAGTTACCTTGTAGCTGTAACTGGAATGTTCAGTTTTCACCATTTTTTTGGGCTTAGTGGCAGCCTCTCACCACATTTCAGGGCACTCTGCTTGCCAAGTAGCTAATTTAACATATAGAGTGACTTCCATCCCCTATGGTTGCAACATTGCCAGCAATATTTATCTTATCACCAACCTGACTTGTTTAAGTTCTACTTCTGATGCAGTAGAAGGAAACACCCTAATTAAATATTTACTGTTATATACTAAAACAATCGAGCCTGTTGTTAGGTGTTCACTCTGATGAACTCATCCAGCAGTGACGGCCATAGAGGGACCGCTGCTCACAGTGTAGCATTTAGATCCCCAACCTGCTCATAAAGACTCAATGTAACTACACCAATTCTTTCTACAATAATTGGTATATTCCATGGGAACAATTGACATTTCAGGGTACTTTCTATATCAAAAATTGGGCAAAAACTAAAGCTGTTATTTTTGTTAGAGCACATGAATATGTATACTCTTTTAAACAACACTTTGCTTGTTAGTATTATTTAGAACCAAGGAAAGGTTAAATTGCAAGTTTAAAACCTAACTGGTACAACGTCAAATCCAAGATAGTTTATATATTTTCATGCTGCCACTGTCTATGGCCACAGCAATTCTAGGGCTATCTTTCTAAAGCTATTCCAAAGGTTTAATTTTAAGTTCTAAGCCAGTACTATGGACCTTACTAATGCTTGTTTTGTTTAAAATTAACAGATAGCCAAATGTGGAGAAACGTTTGAATATAAACCTTTCAAATTAGGGAGAAGAATGAGAGTAAGATGGGAACAAGAGGTCACAGAATGATTACAAGAATGGACACCTGATCCAGAACAATAGGGTGACCAAAAGAGCTGCCTGTCCCCAAAAATATAAGTGAACGGATGCTTGGATATAAGGTATTATAAAGGGCATTTCAACAATGAATTTAAACGGCCCTAGGTTCAATAATGATAAACATAGAATGAGGTCACAATAGTCTATAACTATGGGGCCGATTACGAGTTTGGCGGTCCCAATGTGCGACCACCAAACTTGTGGGAAGGACACCACCACCATGGCAGTGGTATCCCCCACCAAACTATTACAAGAATTCCACTGGTCTGACTTGGCTGACCGACGGAAACCTTGAAACAGATTGTTCTAGCTGAACAGACTGGTAGGAGCCGACCAGCACCCTCAGAATGCATTCTGAGGGTGCTGGGCAGGGAGGACATGGGCAGGCAGCCACAGGGGGGCCATACACATGGGCAGTGCAGAGGCCCCCCGGTGGCTATCAGCACTTGTTCTCCACCAGCCTTTTCATGATGGGGAAACCACCATGAAAAGGCTGGCAGAGAACAAAGTTGTAATCAGCAGGGCGGCGCTGAGTTCACCGTCGCCCTGGCTGATTACAACCGGGACCGCCGTCACATCAACCCGTCAGGAACTTGGATCCTGGTGAAGACGACGGTCTGTTGGCGGGTCCGCCTGCCAAACTCATAATGTGGCAGTAGGACCTCCACCGCCGCAGTGGTCCAACCGCCACTGCGAGTGTGGCAGTCTTGTGACCACCAGACTCGTAATCAGGCCTTATCTCTGTTTCAATAATGAGTGCAGTCCAGAAATAGAATCTCAAGCATAAGCTCAAAACATTGCTCTGATCATAGCTGAATGTAGAAGAAACATTAAAATGGTCATCAAAATGAAATAAGACTCTGCAAAAGTAAAATGAAATAGTTCATAAAGGAAGCAAGGGAAAAATTTAGCATATTGGCTACTAGTTTTAAAAAAAGATACAGTAACCAACATATTTGCTCTATTGGAACTGAGGGAAGAATAATGGGGATCAAATTGTTTTGGGGTTTTGGAGATTTTTGATGCTTACAGCAAAAAATGAATAAGCTAGGCACGGACAGTATAAAAAATTGGAGTAATAATTGAGAAGGTTGAGAGCCACCCTCAAACAATAATCACAATACTTGGCAGGATGAACCCCAAAAGGCACTAAATAAACCTGAGCTTAAGCCTTTGGAACAAAACAGTCAGGCTTGTTTATATGTAAATTATTTGTGCAGTACTCAAACAGTAATACAGTGAAAACTCAACACAAGAACAATCCCAAACCTATTAAAAAATAGATAATATTTTTTATATATTAAAAGACAACAAAATCACAATACTCCAACCCAACAATCAGGATCACAGATATGAATTTTTAAAGTCTGAATTAAAAATATCACCAAAAAGGACAAAGTGCCAAACACAGGGCCTCCTCAACGAGGCCCGTAGCACAGGGCGGCACAGCAAGTAGCTTGCTGCACCGCTCTGCGCCACAGAGAAAGGGCAGAAATGCATCATATCAACAAGATACGCCACATTTCTGTCCTCTTCCCAGCCCTGGTGCACAAATTGCTGTCTAGCACCAATGCAGACACTCTGGGTGCTTGCATTGTTGGGATGACTGTGTTTGTGCAGGAAGGTGTCCTGCACAAAAGCAATCACAAGAGGTGTTTTCCTCTTTCTCTGTCTGCTGCAAAATGCAGCAGACAGAGAAAGAGGAAAAAACAGGGAGTAATAAAGATATTTCTCTGCGTTGTGCCATTCTTACACCACCCCCCATGTGGTGTAGGAATATGACACATTTCAAAAACTTGCAAATCTGAGAATGTCTCAGATTCCTTCGGGTTCCATGAGTGTTGATTGGGAGCACCCCAAGCAACACCCATGGAACGCCCCTTTTACGCAGTGTGATGCGTGAAAGAGATCCATAGTTGCAAGGCCATGAAAAGCCACGCAAGACGCTCCAGTAGCTGTGTGCCGCTAGGGCCTCATAGATGAGGCCCACAGTTTTCTGGTTATGTTAGACATGGTCAAAGTCTGTATTTGTGTCCTACCACGATGGAGAGTTGACGAATCGTCAGCGGGGCAAAAAGCAGGTGAGATCTGAAGTGTGGCTTAATGATGGTGGGTTGCTGAAGAGCGGAGGTCCGTATTGGTTGTTGATGAAGGTGGAAAAGTTCTCAGTGGAAAATGTCCGAAGTTTGTGTCTTGAAAGGCCTCATCACTAACTGGCTGCTGCTGAGCATTGGTCTCAATGCAGCCCCCTGTGTTAAGACTTAGAACATTTTCTGAAACTCAGATCTCCTTCAGCATGGTAAACCAGCAAGCAGAGGCCGACTAGTCATTTCACATTGAAGACTGTGGCTTGGACAACGATCCCAGCCTATGTCAGTTCTCCAGGCAGAATGTTGGCAAAAAGATTCTAAAACCCACTTCTTACAATTAGTGGCAGAAGGATTAACGTCCAAAACCAGCCAAGGCTCCAGGACCTGGGGAGGGAGGAGCAACAATTGGGGGGTTGGGATTTGCATCAACAGAAGCCAGCAGCATCCACAGCAGGGTAATGGCAGTGGTCAGCTGGACAGTTGCAGGGAAAGAGCTTCTGAAAGCTTATTGAGTCCATGTAGCACAAACAGGCGGTCACTCATCTGACCTTTGGTATCACATCTGGGGCCCTGGCAAGCAGGTCCAGTCTTCCTTTAACTTATTCAGACAGCACGGCAGTTATTCTTTTGATTCTTCAGAGGTCCAGGAGTGTTCTGAGTAGGGAACTGGGGGTGCCACATTAATGCCCAGTGCAAGCTTAGTCCATAATGCTTTTTTAAGTTTGAGCTTCCAGGAATTTAATTGTTTTTTAATTAGATGTCATAGTTTTCCAAAAAATAATACTTCAGCCTATATACATTTTTCAGTAAAAAAAATTTTTTTTAATTCTGTTCTGTAAGAAAGGTGTAAACTGAAAGAATTAACAGAGCAGAAATCTACTTTTTTGAGTGTGAGATAAAGATAGTTGGAAAGGAGAGTATTGTAATTGATGTAATCCAGTGGGTACTGTGTCAATGCTTGCAGCCTTGATTACGTTCTTATATGTGTACATCGGATGTGTTGCTGTTGGATTTTTCTTTTTATTATTCTTTGAAGTTGTGTACTTCTAAAGCTTCCATTCTCACTGTGTGTTATTGCTACTTTCCTGGATTTTCTCTTGCAGTTTCTTTTCTTATCACTGCATCGACATCTCTCTGGTGGTGCTGTATTCTTTTGGAATTAGTTTGCTGCAGCTTTTTGATATTGTCATAGCGCTGCAAGTTAGGGTGTGGGAGTGGGGATGCTTCAGCAGCCACAGAATAACCACGCTAGAGTTCACAAAGTGAATGAGCAATAAAAGTATCTTTTATTTTGATCATGTCACATTTGACATCAGGGAGAATGATGTATACTCTTCTTTCTGTCTTCTTACTCTTCTTTACGGACTGCAAAATTAGAAGACTTTCTAAAGAGAAATAACTGATAATCTTGCTGGGGAATAAGGAGTTTGAATGAAAGGCTATAGGATGTCAGTTTTTCCCACCACACAGCATTTAAATTCCTGTAAAATAAATAAACAAATATTTCCAAATATATCAGCAGTTAGGAAAGCAAAAATGAAACACATTTATTTAGTAATTCTGAAGTGTGAGCTAAACAAAGATTTTAATAGGATCAAAACAAAACAAGACACATTGCATGGTAATGTGAAAATGGTAAACGTGCTGAACTGTTAAGTAAAGGAAGGGGTTGTGAGACTAATTAATGGTCCAGCATACATCGACCCATAATCATATTATATGACCCAAGTGTGCAGTTTCGGCAATTGTGGAAAGGTTCATCTGCTTCGCAATGGTCACAGAGCATCCTTAATAGGATGCATGGGCCCTCACCCACCGAGGTAGCATGCTTCATCATTAGGCCAAGCTCCTCTTTGGACAGGCACTGCAATGACCGACGGACCCTCAGAGGGGGCTCTTAGCTAGACATCTTTTCTGTTTTTCATTTTTTTATAATTTGATTTTTGAGTATAGTGTGTTTCCTTTTTGCATTCAGCTGCTTAGTAGGTCAAAAAAGGAGGAAAAAGATCAGCTTACAAAAAGAATATGCAGAAAGAGAATAAGAGATAACTCAAAAGTGTGGCTCAATAACTATTATGTGAAGAGGAACTATGTGGAACTTCAAGCGCAGGCCTGATTGGCATCTATTTATAGTATACACTGTCATGCAGGAAAACATGGCACTGCAAAGCTCATCTACCACGGATAGTTTGTATATTCAACTCATTTCATAAATGATCAACCATTGGCAAAGCAATAGGCCTGGCTTTAATGCACTAATGCATGTAAACAAAGACATGCAGTGTCCATTTGTTTTCAAGCATAACCACGTAACTTTAAGCAAGAAACGAAACGAATGTATATTTAAATCTCACATAAAGGTTTGTTGCAGCCCTAGCCAGTCCAGCACTTGGTTTCAATGATCTAGGTCACTCCATGTGCTATATACATATTCTTTCCCAATAACTAAGCATGACCCCACAGATACAAGGATAACTAAAACCCTAAGCCCATTTGAACTTCTCCTCTACATATAAAATGATTTAACATTGCACCTGTTAATCCAGTGCTAGTGGTGGGAATCATGGTCTTAGTGTTGTTCATAAGTGTGATGGTAGTGGTGGTGATGGTCATCATTTTTGTGTCAGCAATGGAATAGCAGGTAGCCATGGTGGTAATATTCACGGTAATGGCACTGGTGATGGTAATTAGAGGTAATGATGGCGAAAATGGTGGTGATTGTACTGGTATGGTAATAGTGGCTTTAGTGGTGTTGAAATGGAGTAGTGGTGGTGGCTCCACCACGGTAATGATCACAAATCGCTGGGCATTTTCCTAGACCAGTAAAGGATCATTCACATCTCACTTGCACTCTATGAACAATAAAGCCTCTAGCACAATGTTTGCTCTTTCAGCTGTCACCCTCGAACTACAAGGACAAAGCCTTGAGCCCCTTCTTCGGGTAATGAAAGCAGAGATCACCCCCACATTAATTTATGGGAGCGAAATTACCAAAGCAGGGAGGCTAGAACAGCAGACAAACTGATTACTAGAATTTACAAAGCTGCTCATTGTCTTCCAAAGAGAGCATCATCAGCACAAGGGAAACTTGAGTACAGCATTATAAAACAGCACTTGGCAAGAGGTTTCCTTAACTTCTGCCACAGACACCGATCTGCACCACAAGATTCCACGCACAGATTCTGACTCGGGCCAGACTAGGCGGGGAGATACGCCAGTCATTGCCTATTTTTCCTTTTCCTATTTTTCCTTTTTGTAAACCCTGTTGGGAATTTATACTTTTATACTCATGTATTTTTAGTAATATAGATTTTTAAAAAGGGGTTCTATGCTGTGTTGATTTGCTATTTATATTGATGGTATTGTGGGGGGATTTCTGACTGTTGGTCCGTGTACAGTGGCCAGTCAGCCTTTTTCTGCATTCCTATTTTGATTTTACTTTTTTAAGGGCCGATCCGGGTCGCAGCCGACATCTTTCCTCGTGGCCGGCGGCATCCCGAACGGCCGCCATTTTAGGGGGTCAGCGGTCTAGCTACTATGGACCGCTGATTACAGGGACAGACTTAAAACCGCGATGCGGCGTGCGCGCTGCTGGTGCGCCGAAGGTGCGCCAAAGACAAGCCTGTCTGCGTCTGTCCGCGCCAGGTCGGGCATCAGGGCGAGTCCCCCTGGCGCGGACATAACCTCAGGGACCACAACGCTGACTTTTAGATACTCTTCAGAGGCGATTCGGGCCCTCCCCTCATAATAAATGTAAGGTCTGTATTGACCATAATAATTATCCTTGGCACTGCCCCGTCTGTCAGTGGACTCCTCAACCAGGTGGAGATAGGCCGCACGCAGCGGCCAAACCCAACACCTCTTTCGCACTCATGAACTGCTGCTCCCTGCCTGCCCACAAATTAGATATTAATCTGTTACTTAATGAAGTGGAGCCGACAGCCCTGTTCCTTACGGAAACATGGCTGCACGAAGGATCTAGCCCTGATATCAACCTGGTTTTACCACCAGGTTATCTGATAGCCAGGGTGGATAGAAAGACCTCTACAGGTGGAGGAATCGCGATTATTTACAAGAATTCTCTCCAAATGAGCTACCAGCCCCTTCAGTTAACGGAAGGGGAAGGTATGCTCTTTTCCTGTGAAATTAACCCAAGTTTCACTCTATCAGGAATTTTACTCTATCGTCCCCTGGGCTCACCAAAGAAGTTTTTAGATTCTTTCTCAGACTATATTGCCGACCTCATATGTACAAGTTCCAATTTTAACATCTGAGGCGATTTTAACATTCATGCGGAAAATGTTGACCAGCCAGCATCGAAACGTTTGCTGGGAGATATGGAGGCACTGGGATTAGTTCAATTGGTGAAAGGTCCCACACACGAAAAGGGACACACCATTGACTTAGTATTCAGCAACATAACGGCCCTAACTTCTAAACCACCTACTCCTCTGGCCCGACCACTTCTTAATCCCACTGGAATCAGCCGTTGACACAGAAGGAAGAGGAACAGTTCAGTAGGGCAGGTCGGCAGGCACTGGCATAAGCTGAGTACCAAACAACTGATAAATATGCTGGATAACAGGAAAACCCGGTTCAGAAACAATGATGACAACGAAGTGAAGGCTTTTAATGACTGGAATACGGACAGTTTAGATATGGTTCTTCCGCGTAGGAAAACAAATGGTCCTGGTAGGAAAGGTAGCGCCCTATGGATTACTCCCCACCTGCACCTCCTCAAAAAAGACTGCAAAACGCTAGAGAGAAGATGAAGGAAATCATATGAACTAGTAGATACGGAGGCATACAGAAAAGCAATCAGAGTTCATCATGCCGAGATTAAATTAGCGCAGAGCACTTATTATCAGGAAAGAATTGAAGATGCCTCTGGTTCCCCCAAAGAAGTGTTTCAGGATCTAAAAGAAATTCTCCAGGTGCCCATGGAGGAGAACCCCATGGAAGCCTCCAAAGAGCATAGCAATAAGCTAGCGGGCTTCTTCCAACAAAAAATCCTGGACATTTATTCGAAGTGCGACAATATTTTGCCCAGGTCAGAAGAGCGGGATATTCCCACCCATAACCAATTAGACTTTATCTCTCAGTTTACCCCTAATTCTCAGGCACAGGTCACAGCGTCCCTCACCGCACTCAAGTCAGGATCTCCGTTAGATCCCGTCCCCCTACATACTAGCCAGAGTGGCGACTATAATAGTGCTGGTCTTAACAGAAATTCTGAACACATAAATAACTAAAGGTTCAGTTCCGTGTCTGTGGAAACACGCCATAGTTAAGCCACTGCTTAAGAAAACCATCTTGGATGCAGCGGAATTCAAGAATTATAGGCCTATTTCATTACTATCTACCCCCCCAAAATACTAGACAAGCACATTAATATGCAGCTCTCCACCTTCCTAGAATATAACAACCTTCTCCACCCATCCCGGATGGGTTTTAGACCGGGACCCAGCACAGAAGCAGCGCTCATCGCAGTGATGGAGGAAGCTAGGAAGTGGGTGGATAAGGGATGGACTACAGTGGTCATACTGCTCGATCTGAGTGCGGCGTTCGACACTGTAGACCATCAGGTGCTGGCCCAGAGGATGAGGAACAGCGGAATTAAGGGACGAGCCCTTGGGCTGCTCATCTCTTTTTTAGAAGGTAGACATTTCAGGTCCTTGACCGGTCCCATTACTCGGATAAATTCCAATACAACTGCGGCATTCCACAGGGATCATCTCTTAGCCCGACACTTTTTAACATATATATGGCCCCTCTGGCCACGTTGGTGGAATCCTTCGTACTAACCTTGGTGTCTTACGCAGATGACACCCAATTGGTGGTCTCCTTCTCATCGGACATAGCCTCAGAAGGCGCCACACTGTCCTCCTGTCTACAAGCTGTGTCAGGATGGATGTCGGACAGCAAACTGCAACTAAACTGTCAGAAAATGGAACTAATGATCTTGGGCCCGGAATCTTCACCAAGCAAACCGATTAAGATT